>NW_020664393.1:23310879-23331149 GCF_002925995.2 Terrapene triunguis
ATGTTTGCCCGGTGCATTTGGGACAAGTTCTCCCTCCACTGTGTCTGCTGGGCTGCCTGTGCTCGGGAGCATGCCATTAGTTCAGCAAACATGTCTTCCCGTGTCCTCTTCTTCCTCCTCCTAATGTGCGCTAGCCTCTGGGCAGATGTGGCTGTGGGAATTGGAAAAAGGGAGTGAATTCCTGAGACAGATCAATGTATCTGTGAACAGAGAACATAGTCTTGCTCTGTGAACAAGACCATGCAGAGCACCTATCACACGCGCACTGAGGACAAGGTCGAATTTTCGGCCCTCGCCTACAGTGCCTGCGGTCTTGCTGTGGCGAGCTGAGGAGCGGGGCAGGACACCGGACTTTGTCTAGCTGGCAAACATGGTAAGCCGTAGACTTGTGGCCGCTTAAAACTTTAAGAGTGGCACTGGCCTCCTTTCACATAGAAAGCAATGCGAGTCTCTGCTGGCAGCAATCCTGCAAGCATGAACTCTGGCCCTGTCCCACCCCCTCGCGGCTGTAAACCGCGTGGCTGTAAACCGGCGGTTGCAGTTCTGTAAAGGGACGGGCAAGCAGTCCCAATACTAACTTTCCCCTACCTAATTCACAGCAGGGAGTCATGCCTGACATCACCCTCCTGAAGGTCTCCGAGAGCCAGAAGGAGAAGATGCTCCGGGACAGCCTGCAGAAACCGGGGCCATTTGCTGCACTGCTGTGCAAGGCCATGATCCCGGAGTACCTGCTGGCGTTGTGGCAGGGAAACGTGTCCTACCACGGGGGGCCTAATAAGCTGTCCCTGCCCAGGAACCTGCTGATGAGGCTTGAAAAACACCTGCAGGAGGTGTATGAGGAGTTCTCCCCGGAGGATGTCGCCTCTATCCCCGGTTACATTGACCAGTTCTTGGCTTAGGTGCCCTTGGAGGGACAAATGACTGCAGGGTTTTGGGCACTATAATCATGAAGCGGACATTGTGCAATTTTTTGAAAATGGTTCGGACTATATATTGAGGCGCCCAAAGACAGACTAATCATGACACACTTTGCACTGATTCCCCTTTTGTTTGACTTTCCTGTTTACATGTTTTTAAGCACTTTACCCACTGTTAATATTTTCAATCTTCCTGTTTTGTTGCAAATAAATGTTTACATGTTTTAAAGCACTTTAGCTACTGTTAATATTTTAAATATGCCAGTTATGTTGTAAATAAATGTTTAGATATTTAAAACACTTACTGCTTGATCCTTCCCCTGAATCTGTGTCTGGGGTAACGGCGGGGGACGGTTGGTAGGGGATCTCTGTGAGGGTGATGAAGAGCTCCTGGCTGTCGGGGAAATCAGCGGTGCCAGCGCTGTCGACTGCCTCGTCCTCCTCATCTCCTTCTTCATCTTCCCCATCCGCTAACATGTCGGAGGAACCGGCCGCGGACAATATCCCATCCTCAGAGTCCACGGTCAGGGGTGGGGTAGTGGTGGCGGCCACACCTAGGATGGAATGCAGTGCCTCGTAGAAACGGGATGTGTGGGGCTGGGATCCAGAGCGTCCGTTTGCCTCTTTGGTCTTCTGGTAGCCTTGTCTCAGCTCCTTGATTTTCACGCGGCACTGCGTTGCATCCCGGCTGTAGCCTCTCTCTGCCATGGCTTTAGAGATCTTCTCATAGGTCTTTGCATTCCGTCTTTTGGAGCGCAGCTCGGAAAGCACGGACTCATCTCCCCACACAGCGATGAGATCCAAGACTTCCCGATCCGTCCATGCTGGGGCCCTCTTTCTATTGGATTGCACGGCCATCTCTGCTGGAGAGCTCTGCATCGTTGCCACTGCTGCCACTGCTGCTGAGCTCGCCACGGTGTCCAAACAGAAACTGCGCTTCAAACTGCCCAGACAGGAAAAGGAATTCAAATTTTCCCGGGGTGTGGCTGGTCAGAGCATCCGAGCTCGGACTGCTGTCCAGAGCGTCAACAGAGTGGTGCACTGTGGGATAGCTCCCGGAGCTATTAGCGTCGATTTCCATCCACACCTAGCCTAATTCGATATGGCCATTTCGAATTTAGCGCTACTCCTCTCGTTGGGGAGGATTACAGAAATCGATTTAAAGAGAGCTCTATGTCGAACTAAATGGCTTCCTGGTGTGGACGGGTGCAGGGTTAATTCGATATAACGGCGCTAAATTCGACATAAAAGCCTAGTGTAGACCAGGCCTTGGTGTCTGATGAGTCAGAGTCTCCTGTATTGATGGGTACTGAATGGCTGTTGGTACCGAGATCTGCAGGGTCTCTGAAACTTTACCTTTCTCTGGTAGCCTGGTTCTCCAGAACCATCAGCACAAGGCGAATAGCCATCCTTGCCTCCAATGTCTGCTCCTCCTCTGGACTGTGTTGAGGACTCCTCTTCAGATTCTCAGATCTTTGTGCAGGGATTCCCTACATATCGCTATGGCGCATCTCTCCTCACACCTTAACTGAGAAGGAAACCCCAAGGGAAAGACCATGTCATGCCTCACTGGTACAAGCAGCATTGGATGCCTCCCTCTCTACCTCATGATCCCCCCAGTGACCATATTGGAACCCATGGGCAGCCTATTGTCAGCAATTTTCAAGAGCTCATAGCTGTTCCCATAGGGATCATAATGGAAGGTAGTCTACTTCTCCATTTCTCCCTCCTCAGCCCCTACCACACAAGGAGTCTTTTGAAGAGCAAGAGCCTGGAGCAAACAAAAAGGTGACACCACAAACTAATATATCCTCATCTTTTCCAGATGAGGCTTTGATACATTCTCTGCCTCTATATACCAAGGATTTTAAACAGTTTCAGCAGCTGATAAAATGGATTGCTGACTCACTTCAGATTCCGGTGGAAGAGGTCCAAGAGTCACAATATAACCCTTGGCCATCGTCCACACAACAGTCTCTGCATAGGAAAGATAGAAGTATGGCAAGAGACCACCATGGCTTAACCAGGAGATCTTCAATGATCTGAGACTCAAAAAAGAGTTCTACAAAAAGTGGAAACTAGGTCAAATTACAAAGGATGAATATTAACAAATATATAGGGAGAAAATTAGAAAGGCCAAGGCACAAAATGAGATTAAACTAGCTAGAGACATAAAGGGTAAGAAGATAATATTCTACAGATACATTAGAAGCAAGAGGAAGACCAAGGAGAGGGTAAGTCTGTTACTCAATCAGTGGGGGAAAAACAATAACAGAAAATGTGGAAATGACAGAAGTGCTAAATGACTTTTTGTTTCTTTTCACCAAAAAGGTTAGTCGCCATTGGACGTCTAACATTGTGAATGCCCATGCAAATGAGGTAGGATCAGAGGCTAAAATAGGGAAAGAACAAGTTAAAAATTACTTATACAAATTAGATGTCTTCAATTCACCACGCCCTGATGAAATACATTATAGAATATTCAAGGAGCTGACTGAAGAGATCTCTGAGCCAGTAGCAATTATCTTTGAAAAGTCATGGAAGATGAGAGAAATTCCAGAGGACTGGAAAAGAACAAATATAGTGCCCATCCATAAAAAGTGAAATAAGGACAACCCAGGGAATTACAGACCAGTCATCTTAACCTCAGTACCTGGAAAGATAATGGAGCAAATAATTAAGCAATCAATTTGCAAACACCCAGAAGATAAGGTGATAAGTAACAATCAGCATGGATTTGTCAAGAATAAATCATGTGAAACCAACCTAATATCTATCTTTGACAGGGTAACAAGCCTTGTGGATTGGGGGGAAGCAGTAGATGTGGTATAATTTGCCTTTAGTAAGGCTTTTGAATTTGATACTGTCTTGCATGACCTTCTCATAAAAAAACTAGGGAAATGCAACCTAGATGGAACTACTATAAGGTGGGTGCATAACTGGTTGGAAAACCATTCCCAGAGAGTAGTTACCAGTGGTTCAGAATTAAGCTGGAAGCGCATATTGAGTGGGGTCCCACAGGGATTAGTTCTGGGTCTGATTCTGTTCAATATCTTCATCAATGATTTAGATAATGGCATAGAGAGTACACTTACAAAGTTTGCAGACGATACCAAGCTGGGAGGGGTTGCAAGTGCTTTGGAGGATAGGATTAAAATTCAAAATGATCTGGACAAACTGGAGAAATAGTCTGAAGTAAATAGAATAAAATTCAAGAAGGACAAATGGAAAGTACTCCACTTGGAAGAAACAATCAGTTGTACACATTGTGACAAAGTTCCTCCTCTGCCTTGGTGGGTCCTGCACTTTCTGGTGGATTTGCTTACCTCAGAGATTCACGGCAGCCTTCAGTTTGGCCGTTTTTGCTAGAGGCTCAAACCTGCCGTTCACTCAGCTAACCTCATTACTGGCCAGCATGGGGGAAACAGAGAACAATCTCCGCAGTCTCTGTTGTCCCACCTAGTGGGTCAGGGACAGGCCAGATCCCTTTCCAAATTAGACCTTCCCCTCTGGTGTGTCTCACAGACCAGGTCAACTCCTCCTGTGTCAGATAGGGAGTTGGGTGGATGGGGAGAACCCGGGCCTGCCCTCTACACCGGGTTCCAGCCCAGGCCCTGTGGATAGCAGCTGTCTACAACATCTCCTGTATCAGCTGCGTGACAGCTAAAACTCCCTGGGCTACTTCCCCCTGGCCTCCCCCCAGCACCTTCTTTATCCTCACCGCAGGACCTTTCTCCTGAAGCCTGATAACGCTCGTACTCTTCAGTCATCCAGCAGCACGCCTTCTTGCTCCTTGCATGCCACCCACTAACTGATGGGAGGTCCTTTTTAAACCAGGTGTCCTGATTAGCCTGCCTGCCATAATTGCTTTTAGTACATTCTTAATTGGCTCCAGGTGTCTTAATTAGCTTGCCTGTCTTAGTTGGTTCTAGCAGGTTCCTGATTGCTCTAGGGCAGCCCCTGCTCTTGTCACTTAGGGAACAGAAAACTATTCATCCAGTGGCCAGTATATTTTCCTTCTACCAGACTCCTGCACCCAACTGGTCTGGGTCTGTCACAACATGCAAAATGGGAAATGACTGCCTAGAAAGAAGTACTGCAGAAAGGGATCTAGGGGTCATAGTGGATCACAAGCCACATATGAGTGACCAGTGTAACACTTGCAAAAAAGCAAACTTCATTCTGGGATGATTAGCAGGAGTGTTGTAAGCAAGACATGAGAAGTAATTCTTCTGCTCTACTCCACACTGATTAGGCCTCAACTGGAGTATTGTGTCCATTTTGGGGCACCACATTTCAAGAAAGATGTGGACAAATTGGAGAAAGTTCAGAGGAGAGCAACAAAAATGATTAAAGGTCTAGAAAACATGACCTGTGAGGGAAGATTGGAAAAAATTGGGTTTGTTTAGTCTGGAGAAGAGACGACTGAGAGGGGACATGTTAAGAGTTTTCAAGTACATAAAAGGTTGTTACAAGGAAGAGGGTGAAAAAATGTTCTTGTTAACCTCTATGGATAGGGCAAGAAGCAATGGCCTTAATTGCAGCAAGGGCAGTTTAGGCTGGACATTAGGAAAAATTTCCTAATGGTCAGGATGGTTAAGCACTGGAATAAATTGCTTAGGGAGTTTGTGGGGTTTCCATCATTAGAGATTTTTAAGAGTAGAAAGAACAGGAGTACTTGTGGCACCTTAGAGACTAACAAATTTATTAGAGCATAAGCTTTCGTGGGCTACAGCCCACTTCTTCGGATGCATATAGAGTGGAACATATATTGAGGAGATATATATATACACACATACAGAGAGCATGAACAGGTGGGAGTTGTCTTACCAACTCTGAGAGGCCAATTAAGTAAGAGAAAAAAACTTTTGAAGTGATAATCAAGATAGCTCAGTACAGACAGTTTGATAAGAAGTGTGAGAATACTTACAAGGGGAGATAGATTCAATGTTTGTAATGGCTCAGCCATTCCCAGTCCTTATTCAATCCTAAATTGATTGTATCTAGTTTGCATATCAATTCCAGCTCAGCAGTCTCTCGTTGGAGTCTGTTTTTGAAGTTTTTTTGTTGTAAGATAGCCACCCGCAGGTCTGTCATTGAATGGCCAGACAGGTTAAAGTGTTCTCCCACTGGTTTTTGAGTATTATGATTCCTGATGTCAGATTTGATGTCAGCTACAGGCGCCAACTTTCCAACGTGCCAGGGGGTGCTCACTGCTCAACCCCCTGCTCTGCCCCAGGCCCTGCCCCCCCTCCACCCCTTTCCACTCCCTCCCCTGAGCCTGCCGTGCCCTCACTCCTCCCCTTGCCTTCCCCCCCCCCCCTGAGCCTCCTGCATGCCACAAAACAGCTGATCAGGAGGTGCGGGGAGGGAAGGGGAGGCACTGATCGGTGGGGCTGCTGGTGGGTGGGAGGCACTAGGAGCGGGGGGCGGGAGCTGATGGGGGCTGCTGACATATTACTGTGGCTCTTTGGCAATGTACATTGGTGAATTCTGGCTCCTTCTCAGGCTCAGGTTGGCCACCCCGGTCTAGATAATACTTAGTCCTGCCATGAGTGTAGGGGACTGGACTAGATGACCTCTTGAGGTCCCTTCCAGTCTCACGATTCTATGATGTATTAGCGTTATCAGTAACTGAGACTACTTGATTCTGTCAAAACTATGTTGCCAGCTAATGCACCACATACATGTAAACGAGCCAACAAAAAGTATGGTTCTCCAAGCAAAAAACTGAGTTTTTATTTTTTACACCCTGAGCTGTAATCTAACCCCACTGTGCTTCTCTGGAACAGGGGAAAAAAGCGAGAAAGCACATAGACCTTCCTAGCTGAGGATTCCGTTACTGTCATTTACAATAAGGCTCCTTTACACCACTCTGGCAAGGTTAAGGAGCCTTAATTGACTAAGTATCAGAGGGGTAGCCGTGTTAGTCTGGATCTGTAAAAAGCAACAGAGAATCTTGTGGCACCTTTAAGACTAACAAATGTATTGGAGCATAAGCTTTCGTGGGTGAATGCCCTCTTCATTAGACGCATGTAATGGAAATTTCCAGAGGCAGGTATAAATATGCAGGCAAGAATCAGTCTGGAGAGAACAAGGTTAGTTCAATCAGGGAGGGTGAGGTCCTCTGCTAGCAGTTGAGGTGTGAACACCAAGGGAGGAGAAACTGCTTTTGTAGTTGGCTAGCCATTCACAGTCTTTGTTTAATCCTGATCTGATGGTGTCAAATTTGCAAATGAACGGAAGCCCAGCAGTTTCTCTTTGGAGTCTGGTCCTGAAGTTTTTTTGCTGTAAGATGGCTACCTTTACATCTGTTATTGTGTGGCCAGGGAGGTTGAAGTGTTCTCCTACAGGTTTTTGTATATTGCCATTCCTGACATCTGACTTCTGTCCATTTATCCTTTTACGTAGTGACTGTCCAGTTTGGCCAATGTACATAGCAGAGGGGCATTGCTGGTTAGCGGGTTGTCTGTGGGCGAGGACTGGCCTGCCTCCCAAGGCCTGTGAAAGCGAGGGATCATTGTCCAGGATGGGTTGTAGATCACTGATGATGCATTGGAGAGGTTTAAGCTGAGGACTGTAGGTGATGGCCAGTGGAGTTCTACCAACAGAACATCAGTGATCTACAACCCATCCTGGACAATGATCCCTCGCTTTCACAGACCTTTGGAGGCAGGCCAGTCCTCGCCCACAGACAACCCGCTGACCTTAAGCATATTCTCACCAGCAACCACACACCGCACCATAACAACTCTAACTCAGGAACTAATCCATGCAACAAACCTCGATGCCAACTCTGCCCACATATCTACACCAGCAACACCATCGCAGGACCTAACCAGATCAGCTACAACATCACCGGTTCATTCACCTGCACATCCACCAATGTTATATATGCCATCATGTGCCAGCAATGCCCCTCTGCTATGTACATTGACCAAACTGGACAAAGAAAACTGGGGTTTTGCAAGCATGTATACTTGTTAGAAAGACTTGCACAGGTGGTCATGAAGTACATTAGCAGTATTTTACATAGTTTTCAGGTTCTTCAGACAAATCATACAAACAAAAGATAGGGAAAGAAAGCATACTCTAATGTATTATCACTTCTAGTATATAATTTCCATTGTGTACTGTTTGGGCAGAAATTCTTGACAGATTAGAAAAGCACCTGTCTTCTCTTACTAAGTAAGATATTTAATGATATTCCCTGTTACTTAACAATCTGCTGCTATTGCAAAACTTTAACTTACTTACAGTCAAAATAATAGAAATGCTTCAGTGCAAACTGTACTGAAGGCCTGCTACATAAAGAACATTATGGTCAAACTAACAGGAATCTTTATTTAATAGTCCACATGCCTATCCAGTCTACATAGAATATATTAAATAATTTCATTTAATTTAAACTACTTTTCTGGATGCCTGTAAGAAATCCAGTGAACCTTTAAAATACTTTTTCAATTATTTTTAGTATAACTAAGAATTCAGTAGGATTAAAAACTATGGATTTGATCCAAAGTCCATTGGCGTCACTATGGATATTTTTCCATTGACTTCAGTGAGCTTTGGGTCAGGTCCTATGTAAATAAATTGATAGAGAAGCAGGTGTGTTGTATTGCAGCCACTGCGTTACTTATGTGAATTTTCAGCTATTATTTTCATTAGAGATCTGGAAAGATTTCTAAATATTAGAAAGCATAATTGTTTACACTAGTAGACAAAATGAAAATATTCTCAAATCTTCATCTTCAAATCTCTTAAACAAGAGTGTGTGGAGGCATTTGGGTTGTTCATTGCTCTACCTTTTGAGGTAATTGAGTGCTGCTCAGTTATTTCTTAGAGGAGTTCAATTATTTCTTCAGTTGTTCAGTTATTTCTTAGAGGAGTTACTAGGAATAATATTTCAGTATTGGAAGACTGTGACATACTGATGCTGAGGTGGAGATGTTGTAATATTGTCATGCCATGATCTCTGTGCCAATTTTTTAAAAGTTCAAAAGTTTGCATTGAGTTGAGTTAAAGTCTGGATAATAGAGTGATGGTGCTTTCAAAATACCTATTATAGATAGATAGCATTGTGGTTTTTGTTGTTTTTTGGGGGAGGTTTCCCTTCAGTTAATGGGATATTTTGATAGTGAAAAATACATGCTCTTTTTTTCCATTGTTGAATTATCCTGACGGTAATGTCATGCACTTCTTACACAGGGCATGGCTTTTACTTTGGAAGAGAGACAACAGTTGAATATTCATGGACTATTGCCTCCTTGCTTTCTCAGTCAAGATGTCCAGGTTTTAAGGATTCTCGTGAATTTTGAAAGACAAACATCTGACCTAGACAGGTAAAGTACTGCTAAAGAACCTTATCATTTTCCCCAAGTCATTGTTCAATTCCTTCACTTCTCTGTGACTGTATTTCAGGGGAAATGTTGCAGATGTTGATGAATAACCATGTTCTAATATTATATTTATTCTGTTTTGTAACTGAGGACTTTAGAAAGCTTCTGATGCTTAAAGATGGATGAAAAACATTACATTAACAAGCAGCATACATTTTGTTGCTAGAGCAGTTTTTATAAAAACTAGTTACTAATATTCAACACCTGCCTTTTTTCTCAACTGAAATAGTAATATTTGATTTTTCTTACATCAAAATTATTTCCCCAATAACAAGCCAGGGAAGAAGTAGCAGGAGCAAATGAACCTATCTGAATCAAAGTTCAGTTTTGAGAACAGTGTTCCTAATAATAAAATATAACTGAAGAGAAGTATAGAAAATATTTACTAAAATGGAATTGTTTTTAAAATGATTGTGTCATCAGTGACTCTTTAATTTTCACCATATTACCCATTTATATTTTATATACATAAACCTGAGCTCACTATCAGTAGTAGTTTGGTAAATTATTTTGAGATCTTTAGATAGGAGTTGTTATGGATGTGCAAAGTATTAATATTTTAATCATTTAAATCTTGTTTGATCACATTTTAACTTAGTCACAATCTGTTTTCAGGTTAAAATAAAATTTATTTTCTAAGAGCCCAGTCCTGCAATATATTGCGTGGAGGGAACCCTCTGCACATACACAATAACCTGTTCACAGGAAAGGTGTTGCAAGGTTGGGGTCTAATTTGTATTACTGTACTTTCAGGTTTCTAATTAAAATGTAAAAATGACATTGTCTCATCAGTGTTTGGAAAGTCACCATATACTATATGCGGCATTTTTAGAGAGAGAAAAAACACACCCCCAAGATGGAGTTATTTATTGCACTGTCCCTAGCACCTGATGCATTTTTATTCTCCTGACTAAATGGTCTAAGGAAGGATTGTTATCCAGAACTATGGTTAAGGTTAAGATTCTGTCATGGGTACTTTTACTAAAAGTCAGGTACAGGTCACGGGCAATAAAGAAAAATTAATGGAAGCCCACAACGTGTTCCTGACTTTTAATAAAAATACTCCGTGGGAGGGTCACTAACAGTCAGAGAATTGCTGAGGGCTGACTTCTGGTAGCTGCCTCAGCACTGCTGCTGCTCTAGTCCCAGTGGGGCTGACCCAACCCTGGATGCTGCTCTGGGGGCCCACCTGCCAACCGCCAGCCAGCTGCTCCGGTGGGCCTGGAGGCTGGCTGCTGCTCCAGCCCTGCACCATCCCCAGTGGGGCTGACCTAACCCTGGCTGCTACTTCAGCTCTGGGGCTGCTACTCTGGTGGCCCTGGGGCTGACAGCTGCTCCAGCCCTGCCCCAGAAGAAGTCACGGAGTCTTGGAAGGTCATGGAACCCAGGACCTATGTGACAGAATCATAACTTTAACTATGGTAAATGGAATCCAAATTGGATTTTCACCTTAAAAAAAAAAAACCTAAACAGTATCAAATATCATAAAATCATGACACAAATTAAAAAGAAAATGTGCCCTTTGGGGCAAATCAATCCCCCTTCTGCACTGTTGGCTCCTATGGGTATGTCTGCACTGCAAATTAAACACTGGTGGTTGGCCCATGTCAGATGATATAGGCTTGTAGGGCTTGGGCCTGCTGCCCTGCAGACTAAGCCCCACGAGCCTGAGTCAGCTGACACGGATTAGCTGCAGAATTTAATTGCAGTGTGTAGACAGACCCTATGAGGCTAAATAGGTGTGGTTCTCTTGCGGAAGGACTGGGCTAGGCCAACCTTAGGAAATGGGTGATCAGGGCAGTTTCCCTGATCACCAATCTCTGAAGATGCCAACTCAACCTGCTTCTGTCCCAGATGCTCTTTGGCTCAGCCATTCAGGGGGAATGCCGAAAATGTTTTCTACTCTGGACAACAAAACACCTTTGGCCAGCCCAGGGACGGGGCTGGATGTTGGGGAGATTCACAGGGGATATGCAACTATTGCATGTTGCCCTGTTATTTGTGAGTGCTGCTTGTGGCTGGGTATAGAAAAGAATGTGATATTGAATAGTCATGGGGAAATGGCCAATCCACGGATTTTTTTTTCCTCATTCCTCTTCACCCATACAGGGGCAGGGTTGGTAAAGAAAGGGGTAAGAGGGCTCTGTATGTATCCTGCATAGCTACTTCTGTTATTCCTGTCATCTTGTACATATCCCCAGTGTGTGGGCCAGCTACATTTGTTGAATTCTTGGATCTGGATTTTATCCTAAATGATGTTTGAGTGCCTTTTAATCATACATATATCTTAAAAGGACATATGGAGCACAACCCTGCAGGTCTAAATCAGAAATTCCCACTGAAATCACTGGAGGATTTGGCTGTGTAAGGACTGTTGCATTAGCCCCTACACAAAAATTCAGTGCACTTTAAAAGAAGATTCTGAGACAAAATGTGACTGCTTTAGAGAAGAACTGAAATATGCATAATCTATCCCTGCAACAACCAGTTCCTTCAATTTTAATAAAAAATTTTAGGAGCTAACAGAGCCTCATTTAATTTTACCTCTCTCCTCTCCCTCTTAACCACAAATGCATATTAATAATTTCTTTGGAAGAAAGTGCTTCTTTTCCTGTCATGATCATAATTTTGAAGCATGGAACGTTTTTATTGGTGTTGACTTCGAAGCATTTAAGGCACTGCTGAATTTAAACAATGATAGATTTTTGGCCCATAATATAATAATTAAAGTATCTTTTAGTCACTCCTGAAGATATAGACCAGAAGCTCTGTCTGATATGGGATGTTATCCATTTGAGGTTCCAGAATGTGCAAGAGAGAAACCAGCTGAGAAAACTTAAGAGTTTCAGGACAGAGTTCTATGGCAACGATTAATCAGCAAGATGGTTAAACAGTTGAAGCACATTAGTCTCCCAGAAAGCTAATTTGGAGTACATAAGTGGAAGTGCAAGGTAATAGCAGGAACTGGGAGTGGATCCATGTCTGAAGAGAAGCTTCTCATAGAGACAACAGTGATAATTTCAGTATTGGTTGATTTTTGGTTCAAGTCTGTGCTTATCTGAAAACTGTTTTGTTTGATGTCTGTTTAACAGCTTTACTTTCTCTGTTTCCCAGAGAGCATAAGAGAGAGAAGCAAATACTTGTTTTACTTGGGGAATAGGGGGAAATAGTCTTAGGAAACCCAGAGAGCTTGGAGGGTAAACTACTGCGTCAAGTTGGACTTTCATTGTTGTTTGCAGTGTTGTTGTGGCTGTGTTGGTTCCAGGAAACCTGAAGAAGAGCTCTGTGTGGCTTGAAAGCTTGTCTCTTTCAGCAACAGAAGTTGGTCCAATAAAAGATATTACCTCATCCACCTTGTCTCTCAAGTTGAAGATGTGAGCCTGGAATAGCAAAGTGCAGGGTGGGTTGGAGTTTTCATCTCTGTTGTGAGGGAAAATTGGGAAATGATCCAGGGACACTATAATTTGCGGGGGGGGGGGGGTGAGGTCCCATTTTATAAATTTTAATGTTTAACTTCACTGTAGTGCAGGGTTTCTGGGTTTTTCCTTGCAAAATTCCATTTCTTATACCTATTCCTTACCAATAACTTTTCTGCCCCGATCTTTCCGTTCAGTGGATTTGTGTCCATTCATATCACTGGTGAATATGGCTCTGTGTTATTTCCTACATGGATAATCAAGTGGAAAAAATAATCTACTATTTTACTTGTGTTCTTGCCTTTTCTTTTTCTTGTGGTTCATTTCTTAGCTGTTGCCTCACCAATATGTCCCTATCTCTGTTCCATATTATACATCTGTGTTTATTTCATTTTAAGTGTTTTAAAGAAATGAAGAAGATAAAGAAACACTTCCTCTGTATTCTTTTATAGATTTTCATACTTTCCTTTGTATTATTTTTATTCCTACACATTAAACTATTTTTCAGTTACCTAACTATAACTAACATGTACATGCCTAGTATAGGAGTCAAGTTGCATGGAAACGGCTACTCCAGAATGAACTGAACTGATTTTTTTTTTTATGGTAATGCAAACCTGCAAAGGAAACAGTTTCTTTTATCTTTAACATAGGAAAATTACTTTAAATATATGATAAGATAACATAAAGATGTCTATTGCTGCCATTTTGGCAGACATTTCTGCATTTACTAATTATGAACATGAAGATTGCAACTATAGTTGTATATAATTTCAATAGAGCTGACTTTAGTCAGTTCAGAATATACTTTATCTCCATGCCAATTAGGATTGGTTACAGTGAAGCCCAAACTTTTATCTTTCCTCAATGTGGTTCATGACATTTGATCTCTGCTTTAGTTGGGCAGTTTCAGAGCAAAAAATAAAAAGAAAATTTTGACAGCAACTTTATTTTTAGACTTTGAAATATTTGATTTTTTCCAGATTTGTTTACTTGTCCAAAAATTCTGTCAACACTTTAAAAGCTAATGAAGGGTAAATAGTGCATGGTATATAAGTGCACTCTATATAAGTGTTCATTTTAGAAAATGTTAACCCTGCTATAGTAGCTATTATGAAAAATTCTCATTATTCATTTTTTGCATATTTGAAATCAAACCTGAAGCTGGTACAGGCAATAGAGTTCATTGGGGTAGTCTTAGACTCCATGAAGGCCCAGACCTTTTACTCGGAGGAATTCTGCACCAAAAAATTAAAAATTCTGCGCATAATATTTTAAAATTCTGCATATTTTCTTTGTCAAAATAATACTATATAATCACACCAGTTTCAATTATTTTGGTAATTTATTTCAAAATACCTGTCAGCAACTGTCTGTAAAAATACAGAGATAAAAAATGTCCCCCCAGAATAGAGAATTAAAGAAACCCCCGTTTCTCTGCCCCCTCCCCCTCAGAGCCCAGCAGCGGGGGTCAGACACCCGCTCCCCCTGCCCCACGGGAGCCCAGCTGTGGGATGTCCCCCAGCCATACACTCGCACCGCTTATGCCCCAGAGCCCAGCTGCGGGATTCCCCCCAGCCCAGACACCTGCACCCCTACCCCCATTGCCCAGCAGCAGATCCCCCCCCACCCAGACACTCACGTGCACCCCTTATCCCCCAGAGCATAGCCATGGGGTCTTCCCCAGACCAGACATCTGCACCCCCAGAGATCCAGAGGGAGAAACAGTCTGATGCTGGGTCCTGGGCTTGTGTGGGGTTTCCAGCACACTGCCTCCTTCCTTCAGGGCATGTGAGGAACTGCAGCTGCCAGGAATCCTCCAGCTCCTCCTATCCCTCCCACCTCCCCGGCAGTGTCTTGTGTTTGCAAGCTGGGCTCTGCCCAGTCCAGTGGCCCCTAGTGGCGACCAGCAACTCTGCAGCCCATTTCTGTAGGAGAAAAAAAGAAATTCTGCATGCACAACATTAATTTCTGTGCAAATGCTGCATGTGCAGTGGCGTAGAATTCTCCCAGGAGTAGCCTTTCTATTACAAGCCAGGTTCGAAACTTTATGGGACCTAGTACTGTGACTTAAAGTATACCCATTCATAGCAGCACGAAACTACCGCAGTCTCCTGGGTCGCCTGGTAGCATGTAACTCTGTAGTTCAGCATGTCAGGTTGCAGCTCAGAAAGCTGCAGGCATGGCTAGCATCAGTGCATGTCCAAATGGTGATGATTGGGAGCAAAGTGGTTTGAGTGCCAACTTTTAATTTTGTCATCTCTGAATTGGTGGATGGACCCTCTGAAAGTTTACGCGGGGGTTCCCTTTGCCCCTCAATCTAGTCACAGATGCATCATCCCTGGGTTGGGCAACTTATCTGGGTCCCTGCAGATTCAAGATGTCTGGTCAGCTTTAGATATAAAGACTCACATAAATGTCAGGGAGTTAATAGAGTCTAGCTTACTCAGCCTTCCTCCCTTACATAGTAGAAAATAATTTCTTAATTGTGATGGACAATTTGTTGACCATGTTTTATATAAATAGGCAGGGAGAGGAACTGTCGACTCAGTTGTGCCAGGAGGCAGTTCACCTCTGGGATTTTTGTATAACCAACTCCGTTAATCTCAGGGCTGCTTACCTTTCAGGAAAACAGAACACATTAGCAGATAAGCTGATCAGGTCCTTCTGCAATCACCACAAGTAGTCACTACGTCCATATATGGCGAGGTTCATCTTCCAGCTCTGGGGCACTCCCCAAGTGGACCTGTTTGCAACAAGAAGCAACAGAAAATGCCATCAGTTCTGTTCCTGGGCAAGGCTCAGACCAGGCTAACTGACTGATGCTTTTCTCCTATCTTGGAAGAATTCCATCCTGTATGCCTTCCCTCCAATTCCTTTACTTCCCAGGGTCATGTTCAAAGTCAAACAAGACCATGCTCACTTCATCCTTGGAGCACTGGTGTGGCCTTGTCAGCACTGGTACTTGGCCCTACTAACCTTGTCAATCAAACCTCCGCTGTCTCTTATGTTGGATCCAGACATAATTTCACTGGACCCCAGACAGCTGCTCCATCCCAACCTTGAGCTCTCCATCTGACAGCATGGATGCTTCATGGGTGACAATCTTTGTAAGGTCCTGCTTGAAGGACATTCAGAAAGTGCTTCTGAATAGCAGAAAACCCTCAACTAGGAACACTTACCTGGCTGAGCGAAGCACTTATCCATTTGGAAAAGGTGTATCTCCAGAGCACGGACTCCTGGATCTTGTACTGGACTATCTTCTAGATCTAAAACAAACTTTGGCTATTAGCTCTACAAGAGTGCATCTGTCAACTATTTTGGCCTTTCACGTCTTTATGGATAGTAGATCCCTTTTCATCAACCCCATCCTCACCTGATTCCTAAGGGGTTTAGTAAGATTGTACCTCCACATACAAGATCCCATCCCTCCTGGGATCTGAAATTAGTCCTAGCAAAGGTGATGGGACCACCATTTGAGCTCTGGCAACTTGCTCTATCCTTCACCTTTCCATGAAGGTAGCATATCTAGTGGCAATTACTTCAGCCAGAAGGGTGAGTGAGTTGAGAGTCCTAGTGTCAGAGGCTCCCTATATGAGGATAAAGTTTATCTCCACTGTCATGCAAAATTTCTCACAAAAGCAGTCTCTACTTTTCATTTGCCAACATTACTCCCAAAACCTCATGAGCACAGGGATGAGAAAAAACTTGGTTCGTTGAATGTAAGAAGGGCTTTAACTTTCTACCAGGAGCATGTCAAATCCTTTAGATCCTCCTCGCATTTGTTCATTGTGGTTGAAGACAGAGCTATGGACCTACAAGTTTTCACTGAGAGAATCTCATAGTGGATCTCTTTGTGCATTCATTTTGTTACCAATTGGCAAATATAACCCCGCCAGCGAAAGTATTGGCACATTCTACTAGAGCACAGGCAACTTTGGCAGCTTTCTTGGCACAAATGCTTATAGTAGACATTTGTAAAGCAGCGACTTGTTCAGTGGTCCACACTTTCACTTCTCATTATGCCATTTCCCATCAGTCCAGAGAAGATGCCAGGTTCAGACAGGTTGTCTTACAGTCACTCTTCAGGTAGTCTCTGGGCTTGCCTCCATTCGTGTTTGTTTGAGTCATGGAATGGACATGTGGAATCACTTGAAGAAGAAAAAAATGGTTACCTGTCTATCTGTGACTGTTGTTCTTCGGGATGTGTTGCACATATCCATTCCACAACCCACCATCTTGCCCTCTCTTTTGGAGGGGCGTTGGGGTGACCCCACCCTCTTATACCAGCATGCAGGGTACATGGCAACAGCGGGCATTTGAGCCAACCTGATGGGTACCCTGTAACCCTCATTCAAGGGGGTGGGGTGGTGAGTTGGGGATGAGGATCGGGGGAAGGGAGAAGCTGCCAGCAGTCTCCTGGGTATATATAAATGATTATGGAGTTACCTGCACTGTACAGTTTTATCTGCTGGCTACTCCAAGACTTTTAGGAATAAAGTTGAGGCCTAATTAAACCACATTCAGTGTCTCCTGCCCTCTTTCTGGCATAGCTGGACAATGTTAAAATAAAAGTTATCAATTAATCTCTAAAACTGACCTATGTGATAACTTCAGTTAGTGCAAGGGGAGGGGGAAGAAATTGAAGAGAAAACCATCTTGCTCAAAGTAAATGTCAGGTCTGGCACAACACAAATGCCCCACTAAAGAAATAATTGGGTCCACCCTATAGGCATGGGCACACCAATGGCCCATGTTCCTGGGAGGAGGTGCTCACATGAAGCCACCATAACATTTTGCCGGAGTTAGCCCTTTGAATCTGAAATCAGCATTACGTGTAGGACAAAATATTGGTTCTCAGTACTCATGTAATCGGATGATAGAATTAAGAATGATTTCCATTGTTAACTGATTAAGCACGCTGATGAAAAGTGGCGTAAATAACAAATAATTGAACTCTAAAGACTAATTTTCATCAAGCACATAGAAAAATATAAACTGTTAGTTTTATTTTCACTTGGAAATAGGACCGCTTATGCTTAAAAATGGTACAATTTAAAGAAATTTTCTTAAAATAAAAGAACATTTTTACTTCGTTGTAAAGAGGACAGTGATCACTTGTTCTTCCTGTCCACTGAGAGTATGACCAGAAGTAGTTGATTTAGTTTGCAGGAAGACAAGATCAAGACGTTCTGTAATGGATGGTAGATAGGCTTGGCAGAATTGATATTTTATTTTTTTTATAATTTTGAGAGATATCAATATTTATTTTAAGGTATTTTCTGTTTTTATCTGTTTACATTTTCACAGTTGCACAAAATTATGGGTTTTATTTTTATCAAGTTAAATTTTCACAGTTGTGGGAAATTATGGGGTCAGACAATAATTATTTAATGACAGTAGATATTGATTTCAAAAAGTTAAAACTTCATAACTGTTAAAGCAACAATTGTCAACATCACGTATCAAAATATACAAAGTAAATATCCTTAAATCACACTCTACGTTCTCAAGCATCATTTTTCTTACTTTGCCTATCTGTACATTTTGATTGTTATTGATGGAAATACTTTTAAGTTGGTTTGTGTGTGTACTGTGAAATTGACAGTTACTGACAAAAAACTAATCCTTCCAACCCTAATCATATATCATCACCAGCCATTATTTAAAATGAAAATTTTGAGTCAGATCTTGTCATGTGTCCCTAACCTGTTTGCCAAAAGCTGGAAATGGGCAACAGGGGATGGATCACTTGATTACCTGTTCTGTTAATTTCCTCTGAAGCACCTGGCATTGGCCACTGTCGGAAGCAGAATGCTGGGCTAGATGGACTTTTGGTCTGAACCAGTATGGCTGTTCTTATGTAATTTTGTTGCTCAACAAGACAGAATAAAATATTCTTGCTTTTTTTCCAGCTCTATTGATTCTTCTGTGGGGCGGGGCGAGTTTGTCGTGTGGAGCTTAGAACCCACTCAGGCATTGTGGGGTCTGTAGTCTGAAATGAACTTAAACACTTTTTTGAATTTAAATTCTGTTTAGTGCTGGCAAAATGCCAGTTCTTGGCTGCTTCTGTGTTCTTATTGTAGTCTCCTTGGATTCTTATACCACTCCCATCACTGGTATCGGAATACCTTTTAGGTAGGCCCTTCTCCTCCCCAACCTTTCTTTCCTACATAACAGTCAGAAGAGAAGACATCCATCTCTAAAGTGAAATGGAATGTTTGTGTCATTAAGATTAGCTATAGTTGCACAAGTATATGCTCTCTCACTATACAGCATATGTATTGCTTAATGATAATTTTGCTTACATAGCCCTCATCACAGAGGGCTTTACAGACTACACACAGGCATTGCATTTCAGCTGAAGTGCAACCATCTTTAGGTGAAACATAACTGTTCAGTAATATACAATAACTCTACACAACAGGTTAGGATTGGACATGAAGAATGCCTTTTCCAGATGAAACTATAGGGAATTTTGTGTTTGCCGTGCACAAGCACTGAAGTTAGAATTTGGACATGACACCATGGTTAATGCCTATACCTATACAATGTCATCATATCTTTAATGAGCTCGCATAGTCGGAGGTCTTGATTTTATGTTTAAGAAAGAAGGTGGCTTCCATAGCAAATGAATGACAGGCTGAGTTGTTTGCTCACAGTTACCACATAGTAAAATCTTAAGTAAAGCGAAATACTCTGGGATCTCAGATACCATAGTGTGGTGATTTGGGGTTATAGTTGTCTTTTTTTTTTTAACGGGTCCTGACATCGACTTCCTGGAGTCCTTTGCTTGTGTCCTAGTGACTGGAAGCTTTTTGGGTCAATGCACTGGCTTTTGGCTGTGGGGGAGATGACTCTATGCTTTGTTGTCATCTCTGCACTGTTCACTCATACTCTAAACACTCACATGGTACTGATTAAACTCTGAAGAGTTGAGAAGAATGGTCCAGGGGTTAGGGCACTAACCTGTGGCTCCGGAGATCCAGGTGCAATTGCTCTGCCAGAGACTTCCTGTGTGACTTTGGGCCAAGCCACTTAGACTCTCAGTGCCTCATCTATAAAAAGGGGATAATAAGTACTTCCCAGCTCATAAGGGTGCTGTGAAGATAAAAACGTAAAAGATTTTGAGACACTCAGATACTGTAAGTGTGGGGTCATGTAAATACCTTAAATAGTGTAATGCCTATTGAATTATCAGTCGTCTAACTCATCAACACCAAATCTGGCAGCACCTGACACAGACATTCCTTGGAGGATTCCAATCTAATTACTGGCCTGGCCTGACCTGCTTATGATATAAGGGTATGTCTACACTACGAGAGTAGTTCGATTTTAGTTAAATTGAATATTTGCAATCGATATTAGAAAGTCGAACGTGTGTGTCCACACCAAGGACAGTAATTCGACTTTGTCAGTCCACACTACCAGGGAAAGCGTCGACATTGGAAGCAGTGCACTGTGGGCAGCTATCCCACAGTTCCCGCAGTCCCCGCTGCCCATTGGAATTCTGGGTCGAGCCCCCAATGCCTTCTGGG
>NW_020664393.1:23331159-23339256 GCF_002925995.2 Terrapene triunguis
ATGTTTGCCCGGTGCATTTGGGACAAGTTCTCCCTCCACTGTGTCTGCTGGGCTGCCTGTGCTCGGGAGCATCCCATTAGTTCAGCAAACATGTCTTCCCGTGTCCTCTTCTTTTTTCTCCTCCTAATGTGCGCTAGCCTCTGGGCAGATGTGGCTGTGGGAATTGGAAAAAGGGAGTGAATTCCTGAGACAGATCAATGTATCTGTGAACAGAGAACATAGTCTTGCTCTGTGAACAAGACCATGCAGAGCACCTATCACACGCGCACTGAGGACAAGGTCGAATTTTCGGCCCTCGCCTACAGTGCCTGCGGTCTTGCTGTGGCGAGCTGAGGAGCGGGGCAGGACACCGGACTTTGTCTAGCTGGCAAACATGGTAAGCCGTAGACTTGTGGCCGCTTAAAACTTTAAGAGTGGCACTGGCCTCCTTTCACATAGAAAGCAATGCGAGTCTCTGCTGGCAGCAATCCTGCAAGCATGAACTCTGCCCCTGTCCCAGCCCCTCGCGGCTGTAAACCGCGTGGCTGTAAACCGGCGGTTGCAGTTCTGTAAAGGAACGGGCAAGCAGTCCCAATACTAACTTTCCCCTTCCTAATTCAAAGCAGGGCGTCATGCCAGACATCACCCTCCTGAGGGTCTCGGAGAGCCAGAAGGAGAGGATGCTGCGGGACAGCCTGCAGAAACCGGGGCCATTTGCTGCTATGCTGTGCAAGGCCATGATCCCCGAATACCTGCTGGCGTTGTGGCAGGGAAACGTGTCATACCACGGGGGGCCTAATAAGCTCTCCCTGCCAAAGAACCTGATAATTAGGCTGGAAAGACACCTGCAGGAGGCCTATGAGGAGTTCTCCCCGGGGGATCTCGCCTCTATCCCCGGACACATCGACCAGTTTTTGGGTTAGGTGCCCTTGGAGGGACAAAAGAGTGGAGCGTCTTGGGCAGTGTAATCATGAAGCGGACATTGTTGAATTTTCTTAAAATGGTTCGGACTATACATTGAAACGGCCAAAGACACAGTAATCATGAAACCCTTTGTTCAGATTCCCCTTTTTGTTGCACTTTCCTGTTTACATGTTTAGAAGCACTTTACCCATTGTTAATATTTCAAATCTTCCTGTTCTGTTATAAATAAAAGTTTACATACTTGAAAGCACTTTAGCTATTGTTAATATTTAAAATATGCAAGTTCTGTTATAAATAAATGTTAAGATATTTAAAACACTTACTGCTTGATCCTTCCCCTGAATCTGTGTCTGGGGTAACGGCGGGGGACGGTTGGTAGGGGATCTCTGTGAGGGTGATGAAGAGCTCCTGGCTGTCGGGGAAATCAGCGGTGCCAGCGCTGTCGACTGCCTCGTCCTCCTCATCTCCTTCTTCATCTTCCCCGTTCGCTAACATGTCGGAGGAACCGGCCGCGGACAATATCCCATCCTCAGAGTCCACGGTCAGGGGTGGGGTAGTGGTGGCGGCCGCACCTAGGATGGAATGCAGTGCTTCGTAAAAACGGGATGTGTGGGGCTGGGATCCGGAGCGTCCGTTTGCCTCTTTTGGTAGCCTTGTCTCAGCTCCTTGATTTTCACGCGGCACTGCGTTGCATCTCGGCTGTATCCTCTCTCTGCCATGGCTTTAGAGATGTTCTCGTAGATCTTTGCATTCCGTCTTTTGGAGCGCAGCTCGGAAAGCACGGACTCATCTCCCCACACAGCGATGAGATCCAAGACTTCCCGATCAGTCCATGCTGGGGCCCTCTTTCTAGTCTGGGATTGCACGGCCATCTCTGCTGGAGAGCTCTGCATCTTTGCCACTGCTGCTGAGCTCGCCACGGTGTCCAAACAGAAACTGCGATTCAAACTGCCCAGACAGGAAAAGGAATTCAAATTTTCCCGGGGTGCGGCTGGTCAGAGCATCCGAGCTCGGACTGCTGTCCAGAGCGTCAACAGAGTGGTGCACTGTGGGATAGCTCCCGGAGCTATTAGCGTCGATTTCCATCCACACCTAGCCTAATTCGATATGGCCATTTCGAATTTAGCGCTACTCCTCTCGTTGGGGAGGATTACAGAAATCGATTTAAAGAGAGCTCTATGTCGAACTAAATAGCCTCGTGGTGTGGACGGGTGCAGGGTTAATTCGATTTAACGGTGCTAAATTCGACATAAACGCCTAGTGTAGACCAGGCCTAAGATGTAATGAATTCACAGCGCAAAGTGGTATGGCTGCAATATTATGTAAATATTGTTTTTTGTGGTTTAAGCTGTTTGCAGCTGACTTTGAATGTTGAAGTGCTGTGCTTTGAAAGGCCAACATTTCATATGATGAATATGTGATACAGCACAGAGTATGTCTGTATGTTTTATCTGGTACATTGAAATCAGGCAAGAAGTTAATGATGAAATATAATTCTTCTTCTGTAATTTAATTTTGAAACTTATTTCTATGTCTTTTGATAGTAATTTGATCTTTTATTCTTTTTCTTATCACATTTCTAATTGCCCTTCATATATTCACAAGTGAAGTGAGTGCCAGGCTGTTAATGTGTGTGTCCCTCTGTATGCCTGATTCCCTTATGTTTCTTATCTGGGTTTTCTTTTTCTGAAGACTCATGTTACCTTGGTTACATGTTTTAGTTATAGGAGTACATTAACAGTTTTGAGAAAAAGTGCAATCAGGCCATTTTGTATGAAGAGGTTTTGTTGAATGTCTTACCTTGAATAATATTTTGTAATTTATATTTATTAATATCTGTGAAATGTGAAATGTGAAATCTGTGAAAATGTAAACCATATATTCAGTCTCAAAACGTATAAAATAAATAGGTTCTTGTATTCTGCTCATTACGGTTGTAGCTAAATTCCCTTCATAACCACAAAGTAGTATTTGAGTTCTTAGGTGTCTTATGGCCAGGGGAAAAAAGTGTCAACTGTAGGTTCTGAAAATGAAGTAAGTACTTTATTGGAACTGTAACTGTGGTTCAATTAGAGCAGAACACAATGATTTTCTCTGAAAAGGCAGTTCACAATCCCTGCAGCCTCACTCTTCCCAATTTTTGGTTCTCACTTTCTACCTCCTTTTCTTGTGATCTTTATTCAGGACTCCTTAACTTGGCCCCTAATAAGTATAGTTAAATACATACAGGCTAATTTAAATGTCAATTTCAGATACATACTGGGTGTGTCTTGAAAAATACACGCTGCATTTGGTTTTATACGACCCATTGCATGCTATTAGACTGCCTTGTTTTCTTGGGCCCTTATTAGGAAATGGTGTGTATTTTGCTCTGTCTGAAACTTTGATATTCTCTCTCTAATTCTGCAACAACACCTGCAGCAACAAGTCATGCACTGTAACATTTTTCAAGAGATTTAGTGATGCATTCCACAGACAAAGTCTTGGCTCCAATGTCAATGAGAGTTTTACCATAGACTTCAGTAGGACCAAGATTTCACTCTACAAATCTGATAACGTAATCTAGCTACAAGACCTACAGCACTGTACAAGCCATTTCTTCTTGAGTTTTCTATCTGGGCCATGTAGTAAATACTTGGGTCCTCTTTTAGTTGATAGCAAAAAAACTCCCCACAAACCCTTGTGTGAGAAGGGTGGTGGTGGTGGTGGTGTGTGCTGTACAATCAAGTGCACTCAGTGCAAGTTAGCATTTTAGAGTATCTGCTTTTCACCATGTTATTTAAATTATAATTTTAGTGAAACATTCAGTCAATCTAATGCAATATTTCAAATCCTGTTGTATTAGATACAGGCATCACCCTGATCAAAATTGCATTTCTCAATATATCAACATGTTATAACATCTAAAGCTCGTTTGAGCTGTTGCTAAGCACATACGATCTGCAATGTTTGACTATAGGTATTGTGCTACTATTACCTTTGTAAGCACTTTAGGACACCTTGCTATAAAAACTGCTAAGTAAAACAGCATTTTTTCCCAATTGAATGTCAGAAATTGTAATTTAAATCGAGGTGTACACCAAAATGGAACAATTATATATTAATAAAATATTGCAAGTAGTACACAATTGCTTTGTTTAAAGCACCCCAATTCAAAAGTCTTCCAGCAGTTTTAAATTCCTTCTCCAAAAGATCACTTTACAGAATCTGGAAAACAGGATTGCTCTGAATAATAAGATTGGAGAATGAAAAGATCATTTGGGGTTTTAAATAACAGAAACTGATTTCAAAGAAAGTACCGTAGTAATAAAAAGAAAAATGGGGAAGTGTTCAGAATCAGAAACTGGTTCAGTCATCTGGCTTCCATGCATGCCTGAGCATTCTGGCATTGACCAAGCCAGGTTATTCATAATAAGTTCTCCACCTGTCACTTTTCAAGATCCTGTGGAAATGAAATACATATCTCCAAAAATTCACCTCAGTAAGCCTGATATATCAGTCAGAGTTGATGATTATGAATGAATCAGTATTTTGGAGTAGATGGTAGGACAATCATATAAGTTAAAAATATGGTGGTTTACTTTATAAAGAAAGCTCTTTAGGAATTCAAAAGAGTATAATGATATATGCTAAATACAGACAGAGCAGTGGCTGTTAAAAGATGGTAGGTATAGACACTTAATAATACACATAAGTATTTTTGAAAATACTTGTAGGAGAAAGGAATAAATGTGTAAAATTATTTTTTAAAATATTTGATACTGAATCGTTTATTTGTATTTTAAAAAGTGATTTATGGCACTTTATTATTCTGCTATTCATATTGAGCTCATGTATTTATTTAATTATTTCAATTTCAAAATAAAGAAATGCCCATCTGAGGGCCTGGGTGCCCTTGACATTACAAAAATAAAATTTAAAAAAATTCAAAAAAGAAGCAGCATTGCTTTTCTTCCACAGTCCTGTCATCACATGAATTTATTACGTTGGAACTCCCAGCCCAATCTTCCCATTGGCCAGGTTAAGGGTGAATACTTTAAAATAGCAACAACAAAAGTCAGGATATACAAAATTAAGATTTGTTTACCAACATTAATGCAGCTATGTTACACATGTGGACTATTTTATATTCTTGTTCAATAGGAATCTTAATATATTTTTGTTTATTCTGTTAAATATATGAAATAAAATATACAGGATGTACAAAAGGTTGATGTCGGAAAGCTTAAGTTTTTGTGTTTCCTGACTCTTAGTTTTAACTATGCAACTTTAATATTTCATTAAAGTTGTTTTTAAATGAAATTCAAGACATTTTCAGCACTTAAAGTTAGCATTTAAGTAGTCTCAAGTGGATTTTGACATTCACCTTATTGAAGTGAATTGGAAAGGATAAGGGATTGTGTTTCATTAAGGTGAATGGGATAGGTAAGAGCAAGTTCAAATCTTTGCTGCTGTTTTGTTGAAGACACGTTTTATGCAAAGCATTACTAAGAGATTAAAAAATGAAAAACCACCACTGTAAACAAAATATCCATAAATATATATTTACATGAGCCACAACAACTTTGAAGGGAAATCTTTAAATGTATACACGCACCCTTTCTCCCCTCCTCTTTCTCTTTTAGTTAAATGTGTGCTGTAGCTAATCTCTAAAAACATTTGCACAACATGTGCATTTTAAAGACTACAAATAATGTCTTATTCATAGTGAAATAGGTAAATATATATTCTTACATTTGGAAGTAAGTTGGGTTTTTAATTTAAACTAAGTTTGTTTTTATTATTTTCTAAGAAAAAGTTAATAAAATGTTCACTCTACATAAACTAAATGAATATAGTGAGGTCAATGTTAAACCCACAAAAATTCAATGTTAAGGTTGAAAACTCTGGGCCATATCATAAGCTGATGTAAACTTGTGTAGCTTTCAGCTATGGATCTGATCCTCAATCTTTAAATCACCCTTTTGTGCTTCACTTCAGACAAGGTTCTCTGTTGGGATCCTAGAACAGTGATAATTTCATGTATTGTGTGTGTTTGTTACAATAGGTGAGCAAAGAAAGAGGAGTTAAATATGGAGTCTCATTCTTTCCTTTTGCTATCCTAATTTAAACTGATTCTGCAAAGCTCTCAAATGCAGAGCTACCATTGATTTCATAAGGAGATAAAAGTACTTTTGTGGGATTGAGTAGGAGCCAAGGAGGACTGCAGTATTAGATGTTTTGCATGTGTGACAGTATTGAAATCTATTAGTAGAGAGTTATGGAAAAACTAACATTCTCCTTGGATTGGGAGAAATTTCTTAGAGGTCCAGAGTAGAAAAATGAAATTTTAATTACCCCCTCCAGCAAATTTATGATTATCCCATTCAAAATGCAACATTTGGCATGTATGGATTAAGGTTTAAATTGGACCTATGTTGCTATTTTAATGCAAATGTAGCATTTTGTGTCTGACAGGAATTAGCTCCCTTCCTGAGCATGCTGACTGTCACCTTTGCAACAGTTTCAGCTTCTGTCTACTGTCTGGCTCAAGTTTGTTATCCTTTAGAACTGAAGCACTTATGCTACTAAGATATGGTTAAATTTAAGTACCCTGGACCAGAGAGAGACTTTGTCTGGAACAAACAGAGCTTTAATTAATTCTCTACATATCTCTTTTATTTTTTTAACTATTTTAAATGTTCACTTGGATACCTGTCTAATTATATTTAATTCTCCACAGATACATTCTGTTAATGGGTCTTCAGGATCGAAATGAAAAGCTTTTCTATAAAGTGCTGACATCTAACATTGAAAGGTTCATGCCTATTGTTTATACTCCCACTGTGGGTCTGGCTTGCCAACAATATGGTTTAGCATTTCGGAGGCCAAGGTATGTAAGTTTATACTTCAAATAAACGTAATTGTATCTTTTTTCCCCTCCTGGAAGCTTTCTGTAGGATTTTTTTTAAACATAGTTGAGTGTAACCCAAAACTGGAAAAACTGAGATAATTCAAACTATACTAGACTAAAAATGTAGTTAAGTTAACTGTAATTTGTATTGTATTGCAAAGATAAGCTGTTGTTTCAGTATGTTAAAACATGGATGCATTTTATAATCTTACTAAGCCTAATTGGGCTTTCCTACAGGCACAATTGCATTTGTTACATGTCAGCAAAAGGATGAATTGACCCTAATCCAAATTTAGGTTAGCAGTCTGAGGAGCATTGGCCTTAGAATATGCGCGTGCACCACCCACCCCCATATATACATACAGAGAGAGAGAGAGAGAGAGAAATTCAGGAATGTGTTCTAAATTTTTATATCATTTTCTCATTTTCTTTCTGGAATGAATTTTTATGTTGAACAATAATGTGTGAAGATGCAGCATATATAAAACTTTTTAGATAGGAAAGACACTCTCTGTCATATCAGGCAGCCCCTTAAATTCACTTCAGTTTTTCTGCCAACTGTTTTTTTTTTTTTTTAAGTTTCCTTTTTAGGTTATCAAAGTACTATCACTTGATATATCAGTATTTATGAGGCCTGCCTGTCTCTTTCTGACATTATAAACCAGCATTCGAGGAGGGCTTGAGCCACATCATTAAAATGTTACTATTCAATAAGATTTACTTTTAAACATTTCAACTTAAAGGGCCAAATTATCTGCTGGTGTAAATCAGTGTAACTCTACTGATGTCAGTGGAGCTATGCAAGTTTATAAGTTGAAGATCTGGTCCCAGAACTTAAATTCTTTATAGGATAAAGTTCAGGCTCCTTTATTTTACCTGCACTGACACTTGGCAGGACGTGGAGGGAAGGGGAGAAAGGGAGAAGTCGGATGCAACTTTTGTGCTCCTCTCTTCCCACCAAATCCATGGAGTTAGTTCTCCACAGGTCTGCTGAGGTTAAGCTGTTCCACAAGTGGTCCACACACATCCATCCTTCCTTGCTATGATCACAAGCATGGGTGCTGCTGCACCCCCTGGCTTGAAGTGGTTTCCTCCATATGTAGGGTTTACAGTTTGGTTCAACGGATTTCAGTACCCCCACTATACAAATTGTTCCAGCATCCCTGATCACAAGTGCTCCTGGCAGGAGTAATTTGAGTTGCTGTTCTGGGGCTGTGCCTAGAGTGAACAGAATGTGATGTTTGGAGTACCTTTCTGTCACCGCCTGAGGGGCTCGAGGCGGACTTCAAAGGGTCCGTTGG
>NW_020664393.1:23339266-23426482 GCF_002925995.2 Terrapene triunguis
ACTCTCCCGAGTTACCTGGTAGCTATGCCTAGGGGGGGTCCCCAACATTTCCCTCACCTGAAGAAGAGCTCTGAGTGGCTCAAAAGCTTGTCTCTCTCACCAACAGAAGTTGGTCTCATAAAAGAAATTACCTCACCCACCTTGTCTCGCTAACATATTTGAAGACTGTTGTCAGGTCCCCACTCAGTTTTCTTTTCTCAAAACTAAACATGCTAAGTTTTTAAATCTTTCCTCATAGGTGAGGTTTTCTAAACCTTTTATAATTTTTGTTAGTCTAATCTGGACTGTCTCTCATTTGTCCACATCTTTCCTAAAGTGTGGTGCCAAGTACTCCAGCTGAGGCCTCATCAGTGTTGAGTAGAGTGGGATTACCTCCTATGGTCTTACTTAAAATTAATATACCCCAGAATTTGCATCATCTGCAAATTTTATAAGCATATCCTCCACTCTGTTATCCGAATCATTCATGAAAATATTGAATAGTGCCAGAGCCAAGAGTGAACCCTGCGGGACCTGACTAGATTACCCTCCCAGTTTGATAGCGAACCATTAATAACTACTGTTTGAGTACGGTCTTTAAACCAGTTGTCATCTAAACTGCATTTTTCTAGTTTGCTTATGAGAATAGCATGTGGATTGTGTCAAAAGCCTTCCTAAAATCAAGATATATCACATCTACTGCTTCCCCCACCACCACTAACCATATAATATAATATTAATCAAGAAAAAGTACAGAGGGGCCTTACAGGCCCCAGGTCAACTTGGCTTTTAACTTTATCAGCTCAAGAATTAAAGCCTATGGGGTGCCAAGGGTTGAACTCATGCTGCTAGCCTGAGTTAAAAGCTGAGTTACCTTGCCTTCATTGCTGATTTAACCTGAGTTAGTTAGCACAGGTTAGTTAACCCAAGTTAAGAACGAACCTTTCTTTGCTGTATAGACATATCCTTAGACATACTGCCATGCGTAATACAGAAGATAGCATAGTCATTGTGTATAAAAGACTCCCTAATTATAAAATGACTTTTTATAAAACACCATTAAATTATCTACTAAATATCAGTATTAGTCTGGGTCACAACATTTTAATATAGCTGTGTTCTAGTGCTCAACCCCTTCAGGACATAAACATTGTTTCTGTAAAAAAGCATGGCCCACTGAAAGCCTGCTGCTTATGATGGCTGCCTGACCTGTTTTGTATTAATCTGCTACATGTTTTTGTACCTTCTGAAATGAATTACTTTTTACTGGTGATTTTGGAATAAATTGTTCATAAAGGTTTTTCATAGCACATCCAAATGTGTGTTACCATTGGGGTAAGAGGAAGGACCACAAAGTACAGTACTTCATCTATAGTCACTAGTCTCTCAAAGTGGATACTGTTTATTGCCATATGTTTTGGGGACTGAGGTGAATATTGAAGCCAACCTAAACTGATTTTGGAAAATAAGTGGATAGTGGTTAGATTCTTTGGCTATAAAGTGGGGGAGCTTTGGAGATAACAAAAGAAACCTGTTCTTTTCTTGATACCCATCCTGGCAGATGAATATTTCCTTGGTCATAAGACATACATATTCTTCTGGCACACTGAAAGATAAACATGCTGGTAGGAGATGGCAGAGACAAATAACGTTCCAGCTTGCTTTACCATATTGTATACCATAATGTCCAGGTACATTTAGAATAGTCATTAGTTGTGGTATTTCAGTTATGACAGTGTGGCACCTGTAAATGTTTTTTTCAGTTGACCCAGCATGTCTATATGTGTGTACACAGCAGTATTCTGCATAGAAAATGTATATTTATAGTGCAGTTATAGATATATGCACTTTTAAAAGTTTCAGCTTGTTTCACCTCACTTTGAAGGACATATTGATATGAATACATCCATTGATAATGGACAGGGCATCTATTATGTGATACTGTAATAAGTCAGTGGCTCACGATTGGCTTGTAACTCAAGTTCAGCAGTGTAAACTGTATACTCAATTTACAAGGCACTCTGTCTCTCGACTCTGTGTGTGGCCTGCCATACAGAGTTCCTTCAGCCACTGACATTCAGTTTCTTGATTGTCAATAAAGTAATGATTAAAAAAAACCAAACCCTTCTCTGGTTACAACCTACCCCAGTTCTCCATAAAAATCACGTGAACTCCCTCTGCCTCTCCCCATGAAACTAATCTTGTTTCATGAAACAACAGGGTCATCTCACAAAAGAAAATAACTATCTCCCTACAGACTAAAGTCCTGCCAGATTTGAGTAGAGATTAGAGTGTTAAATTAGAAAAGCATTCATAGGTACCTGTCAAACAAGGTATCCTTTTTACTTTACAGGACAAGTAGAAGTTTTTCAAACGGTCTTACCATTATTTTCTATCCCATGATAATAACTAAAGAAAATCACATTAAAACAAACAATGCTGAGGCACGAATTAACTGCATTGCAGTATATATTATATAAGTATTGTATTGCCCACTTTGTTTATGATATCCCCAGCAAAGAACCATATATGGTTTGATGATTTGTCACAGTGTAACTAAGACTAGGATGTTTCAGCCTTATTAGTAGCCTCAATTCATAATTCTTATGCATTGGTCCCTGTAATGGTCTCTCTGTCCTGGACCATCCCGTTGTAGTATGACCCGGTGTTTCCATGATTCTTTTTTGTGACTTCAGTGGTCTGGAATAGTAATAACTTGGCCCTCCAGCCAGGGCACATTATAGTTCCACCCCAAATAATGGCTGACAAAATAGAGTAAACATCACAACATCCTCTGTCTTTCATGGGCTCCTCTTCAGCCTCACTTTTCTTCCAAAGCAGTAGCTTTTGGGACTGCTCCATTGGGTCCCTCAGCAAAACTCAAAAAGCCCAGATGAAAATACAAATTTAACACATTCCGCTTGCACCAGGCTTAAGCTTTTAGTTTATCTTAGATTTTCCCTAGTGGTTCATTCTCTGCAGAGCTCTGAACCACAAAGGCTGCCTTCCTGGATTCTTGCCCCTGTTTTAAGGCCCATCACAGGAGCTAACTCCACTCCTATTGCTTTCCCATGGTTCTCCCTCTGTTTGGCTTCTGCCATGCACTTCCCACAGAGAGGGTACTCCAAGCTATCTCTCGCCTAGATCTTGTCTCCTCAACTGCACTAAACTCCTTCCTTTTAATTCATCCCTGAGTTTGAAAAACCCTCCAGGTGTAATCAGGTGGGGCTGTTAGAGTTCTCAGGCTCTAGTGAACACCTTCTTGGCCATCACAGTCTCATATTGTCTTCTGGTCCACCCAAGTTAGAAGTAGGCATTTGCAATTGTTTTGCTGGGAGAAAAAAACAAGTTAGTAGTTGTGTGCTACATGAATGAAACAAACATGTAGCACAATGATGAGGAAAACGCATTAAAAATTTACAGTAGTAAAAATAAGGTTTAATTTGCAGAAAGGATAGAATGCAAAATAAGAGGTAATGTTTCTGTTCCATCCAGTACAGTGTGTAGTACTGGTCACCTTATTACAGTAAAGTTGTTGTTGGTTAGTATGTAGAAGAACAAAGGTTATTACTTGTACAACTTCTGCATTGTAATTTTAATATTAAATCAAGTCACTGTCCCAAGGAACTGATATGGTACCAAGTTTCAAGATTCTAATTTTCCATGAAACTTTAAGGGAGTTGGATTTTTTTCATAAAGACATTTCTAGGAAACCATTTGATGATGTTTCTTTTTAATTTGTGAAAGGATTGATAAATTTCATAAAGATTTTTTTTACATTGGTGTGTACAAGCCCATAAAATATATATAGAGAGAGAATAAGCGATATTATGGAGGCATCATATTAACGCTATACTTATGTTTGCTTGGATTGAGATTTACATTTACATAAGATTAACTTGTTAAATATAAACCGTGTATCCTCCCCAAATGTACAGCTCATTAAGGGTAGGATTATTTTTTGATTTTTTTTTTAAAAATTAGTCTGTTAAACATTTTAAAATTCTTTTTTTTTTTTTTAAATTCTAATTTTCTTTAGAGCGCTCTAAAAAAATAAATTCCCGATTTTTGAAATTTGACAATTGACTTCTAAACTAGCAAGATCTAAGGCATGGGCTACTGTTAAAATGTATTAATGTATGTGGGATTTTTTTTTTTTTTTTACTTTTTAAATACTGTTAGATATAGCTATTCCTATCCATGTCATATAAATATCTTGAATGTTTTTTTTAAACAAGGAAATTTGCACACAAAAAGCATCATTAATTTAGAATTAAAGGTTATGTTTCCATATAAATTTCAGTCCTTTGATGCGTACATTAAGGATGAAAACTGAAAGTGTGAGTATGTTAGAGAGGTGTTACTTTGGTGGTATCATTGAATAGCATGATGGTAAAGGGCTAATGCTTGGAGTTCAGGATTGTGTTGGTGTGAATGTTCATTTAATGTACCATTCTTGGAGTGATAGTCCACATGTATTCCACTTTGATACATATGTAGCTGAGACTTTTTGAACAGGAGTGCCCATTGGGGCTGCACATGTACCCTACATGCTCTCCTCATATAGAAGCCATTCCATTTTCTTGCTCATCTTTGTTGCATTTCTCCCATTCTTTTCCAGTTCTACTATTCCAGTTCCACTATATCCAATTTGAGATGGGGCGACCAGAACTGTACGCAGTATTCAAGGTGTGGGTGCACCAGGGATTTATATAGTGGCATTAGATGTTTTCTGTTTTATTTTCTATCCCTTTCCTAATACTTCCTAACATTCTGTTAGCCTTTTTGACCACTGCTGTGCATGGAGTGGAAGTTTTCAGAGAATTATCCATGGTAGTTCTAAGATCTTTCTTGAGTGGGAACAGCTTTAATTTAGGACGCATCATTATATGCGTGTGGTTGAGATTTTTTTTCCCCAATGTGCATTACTTTGTACTTATCCATATTGAATTTCTTGTGCTATTTTGTTTCCCAATCAACTAGTTTTGTTAACTGTTTGCAGTCAGCTTTGGACTTAACTATCTTGAATAATTCTGTATCATCTGTGAACTTTGCCACTTGATTGCTCACTCCCTTTTCCAGATCATTCATGAATATGTTGTCCCAGTACATATTGTTGGGAGACTCTGCTGTTTACCTCTCTCCATTGTGAAAACTGATCATTTATTCCTACCGTTTGTTTCCTATCTTTTAACCATTTACTGATCTATTACTGAAAATATCTAAGTAAGTCTAGGTTCTAGAATGCATTTTACGATTTTATTTTATATGTAACCATTTGTTTCCAAATCTTCTACTTGCTATCACTTGAGTCTCTCTACTTTGTTAAATAAACTTTTACTTGTTTTCAGTATAAACCTGGAGTGGTTATCTGAGGTTAAACTGCTAAGCTCGGGTATACTGCTTCTTTGGAAGCAGCAAATCTGTGCATACTGGGAGTTTCCAGTGGAACAGGGGCTAGACACTCCAAGGAGATGCTCTGAGATCTCAGGGGCGGGAGTGTAGACATAGTGGGTAGTGCTTGTGTTGCCTGTGGCTGGTGGAGTCGGGGAGCTGGCACAGACAAGGCTTCTTCACATTAAGGGCAGGTGGTAGTGAGGTGTCTCAAAGTGCTGGGTACCCCGGGAAGCATCACAGTAGCGTAGCTGGCAGGATCTATACCCCGTTCGCTGGTTAACCAAAGCTCATGCTCCAGGCACAGATATACCAGATCAGATAATACTAAGAGATTCCAAAGTAAGAAGGTTGGAAACAAGTAAAGAAAAAGGTTATGCTTTGTTATTTTTCATTCGTTTATTTTGGATAAGGGGAGAAGAACAAAGAATGGACAAAATGAGTAACCTGGAGACATATGCTTAACATACCAAACTGCAGCTGGAAAAATGGTGTGCTGACCATGGCTTGGAAACAATAGTAAAAAATGCAGAGGGGATAAGAGCTTTACTTATGGAATATGATAAGTATCAGGGAGAACTGACTGATCCATCAAAAGGTCAAGGGGTGGGGCGTTGCAGGCTTAGGAAACCAGCCTGGCACAGGTTCCAGAGAGAGATCCATGCAGTTAGAACTGGCCAGAGTAGAGATCCAAAAGCTGGAAATAGAGATGAGAACCTGAGAAAAGGAGCTGGAAGCAAAGAGACACCAGGAAAAGGAGATGTTAGCAGACATGCAAAAGCTTGGAAGCAGAGGAATGAAAGCAGGTAGCAGAAGCCCAAGCAGGGCTTTGGAGCTGTGCTCCGGAGCTGCTCTGTGCTCCAAAGCCCTTGGGCTGCCCAAGAAAGGGAAACGGCAAAAGAATGGTGATCTGAGGTGAAACTGATAAGCTGGGGGGTACTGCTTCTTTGGAAGCAGTGAATCCTTGAATACTGGGAGTGGAACAGGGGCTGGACGCTCCAAGGAGATGCTTAGAAGTCTTGGGGCTGGAGTACGCCTGTCACTAACTGGTGGAGAGAGAGCAGGGTCTGTGTAGACACAGAGGGGAGTTACTTGTGTTGCCCATGGCTGATGAAGTCAGAGAGCGGACCCACAGTAGGCACAGACAAGGCTTCCTCTCACTAAGGGCAGGTGGTAGTGAGGTGCCTCACAACCCTGGATACCCCCGGGAAGTGTCACAGACCTTGATCTCAGTTGAGCCCTTTAAGCATTACATAATACATATAATAGTAAACTCTAATGAATTTGGTGTGCAGGAGGAAATCTGGGTTAAATAGAAAATTTATTCAGAACCTGTATTTTTGCAAAGTATAAGGTATAAGTAAATATATGGTATAAATTTACTGAGGAAGGCTAACAGAATATAAATGACCACTTACACTTTATTCTGAAGAGGAATATAATAAGTAGTCAAGATTGTGGTAAATAATCTTGGATTGGATTATAGTAAACCAAGAAAAGATAAGCATGAGGGTCTGGTTGTGCTGTATATCATATTTCACATTCATTTGTATTGAAATGGCTACAAGGTTGTGTTTTATTATGGCAAATTCAGCTTTAATAACATATGAAAAGATGCACATATTTTGAGCTTGAGTCTGTGCAGCAACGCACACAAGTAGTTTCCCTGCTCAAGTGAGGCCTTTATATACACACATGGCCTTTAGTGGGACTCTGGTGAGTTAAGGTCTGCTTGTCCAGCAGAGTTTTCAGATTCGGGGTCATATTTAATAGGGAGTTTAAGGGCACTGTCAAACCCTGAGATAGGTAGTTAGATAGCCTTAGAGGATAGGTCAGATCTCTTTCTTAATTAATTCTGTCTATGCTATTGATGTTTTTCAGTAATTAGGTTTTTAAGTGGCACCTAATTGACAACAAATGGTAACTCATAAAGCAGTCTTTGTGCAATATAGAATGGAGACGATCACCTGACCATTAGAAATATTTAATCTCAAGGAAACCATCTGGAAAGTAACTATGGACCATTGGTTTGAAAGCTGACATTTGTTTGTAAAATTTTGAGTTAAGGGTTCTAACTTTATTATTATGGTTACTCTGAAGATTTAACATGCAAACAAACATAATGCGTTCATTCAGCTATATGTCCGAGTAGTGGTTACTAGTTGATGATGCTGGTACCCATAACGATTCTGAAACATACTGTTTTGCTATGAGGATAATCCAGAATCTGTTGTGGGTACTGGTGGCATCAACTAGTAACCACTACTGGGACATAAAGTTGAATGAATGCGAACAAATGTCAGCATCTGGAAAGTAACTGAGGACCAGGGGTTTGAAAGCTATGTTCAGATACTTAAAATAAGATATGAATACAGTTAAGAAGTCTGTACTAGGAATGTAATGGAGTTATGATTTTAGTTGCAATGTTCAGCATATCCTCTTTCAGAAGCATTATCTCAGAATTTGAATTGGGAAAATATTTTTGGTGAATTTTTTTATGGTCTTAAAAGAAAGTCCTAACATCAAAAATAGCTTATTTGAACAAAAGCATGCATATTACACATGACTACTTCTTAGCAACCAGCAGAAGTTATCTTTTGCTATAAATGAATTTTAAAAGCCCTAATAAAATAACAGTTGATTCTGCTGCTTTATTCATCCAGCAAGTATAAAAGTGGTAAGGTTCAATGGAAATTCCCATTAAGAATCCAAAAATAACTTTACTGCACAGTGTGTGGAACACCCAGGTGTTTCAGATTTATGTGTAAGCTCAACATGCGGAGAATGGAGAAAAACTGTTAAATATTGTTCTAGTTAAGACTTTAGAAACTGTTTAAATGTTGGGTAACTGTTTCTGTGTTTCCATCTCTAAAAGGAAAAGCAATTTCAAACAGAATCACAAAATCAAATCCTGGTAGGTATTAAACAGTGTCACATTCCTGTTCATCAAATTGCTTCTGAAATTCGTCACTATTGGAGTCATGTGCCATCACATTGATTGGGAACCATTTAAAAAAAAAAAGGCAGTTAGTTGAGGTCACATGTCTTGAAGCAAGTCCCGAATCTCATTAAAAAGGAAGGTATGTCAGTCTTACCTTTCTGTTCCTTTTTCTTCTGCATGTTGTTTTGTATAGAACCAAATCTTCCATAATTTCAAGAGGTTTACTTATCGTCAGAAGATTTTACCTAAAAAGTTATCTTTTCATGTGAACTAATAGGCCTTGGTACTGGCATTTTCCTCATGTTTTGGTCCTTGCAAGGAAAACATTCCTTCCCAACTTGGATGTCAAGCATTCTCTCAACTTCTGTATTAACAAAGACCCACAGGTCTGAGGGAGAGTCCATTTCAAAATTGATAGTTTAATGTATTGTGAACTCATCTATTTCAGATCTTAATGTTTATTTTTCTAGTGCTATGGCAGCATACCAAACATGTTTTGTTAAAGTTTCTGGGCTTGATTTTTGAAAATATCCATTTTGGGGACATACGTACTTACTTTGTTTATTTCAGGATCAAAGTACCTTAGTATGGATAAAGGTGCCTAGGTACAGAAGTTTGGAAATTGGTCCCTTAATTCTAATATTTGCAAGGAAGCAATCTACATTTAGCTTCTGAGGAGAAGTCAGACTTTTACATTGCAAGTCTGCTTTCATTAACATATTCATTGCTCACTAAAAAGAGGAGAGTGTTGAATTCAAGATGGTTTTACAGTTCCCAAGAAAACTATATCAGGCCAGAAAGCAGTGATTATCTTGCGTTAACAGAATTAATAGAATCCATTTGACTCTTAAGTTGAAGGCAGACATTGCAGTTCATCTGCCTGCCAATACAAGATTGTTCCCTGCAGTGTGTGTGTGTTTGTGTGTACGTTCGTGCAAGGGTGCAGATACATTTCTTGGGTGGGTGTAGCCAGCTGTAATAGGGCTTTCACCACATTACTTTGGAGACTATTCAACACCCTAATAAGTTTTGCATGATTTTTTTTCAACATAAATTTTCCATTTCTTAATTTGTTGGATGTCTTCCTGATACACACCCCTTCAGAGACTAAAGTCTTGTCTACATGAACTCTTAGTTCATGGCAAGCTGGGGTGTGAATTGACCCCACACTAGCCTTCTGCGAACTAACTTGTCTGTGTGGACCCTGTTGAGAGGCATTAACTCTTAAACTAAGTGTTTGTGTAGACAAGCTCTGAGGATAGTTTCTCTGATTATCAAAGGACCAGAAATTTTTTAAGTTGGCTCAGTTGGATCATCAAGGCCAAGAAAGTCTTTTTTGATCCCTTGTGGCCCTCCATGAACTCTTGTTTTAACGTACAGATAAGCATTATTTTTCTCATTAAAAACCAGACTCTTGAAGTTTTGGGTCCATTTGACTCTTAATCAAGATAGCATACCTCATTCCCACTTTGAATAGCCTCTTCCTCTCTTCAGAAAGGATTGAATCATGTAGTATTTTCAGTTATGAGTGACTGTCTATTTTCAGGAATAACAGGTTTTTTTTTCTTATAGCAAAAATATGACCTTTTATTATTTGTATCTGATTCTGGGCATGTGCACTGCTGTCTCAGTGAGGCACCTGAGCATCTATTTCATGCCTAAGCCCAGTGCAAGCCTCAAACTGGGCAAAGGTAGGTGTTCCCTTGCTTAGCTTTCCTGTGGGGCCAAATCCTGTAGATGCACACCTGGCTCCATACAAAATAGCTGGGGGAGAGGGTGCCTCTCTTATAACATTTAGCCCAGTGGTAAGGGAACTTACCCATGATGTGGGAGACTCCAGTTCAATTGCCCCTTCTGTGTGATGAGAATGGATTTGAACAGGGGTCCCCTGCCTTTTAGGTGAGTGACTTAACCGTTGGACTATGGAATGTTCTGATGTAGGTTTCTCTGAATCTCCCTTGTTGAAGCCATTCTGCTTTGTATTAAATAATTATTAATTGGGCCAGAGAAAGAGTGAGAGTGACTCTATACTGGCTCAAACTCAAGGTTCGTCCTGTCTCTGACAGTGATTAGTACCAGATCCTTTAGCAGAAGGTGTAAGAAATCTGCAGTAGGAAGATGTGGGATAATCTGCTCCATATAGGTTTTATCCTGATCTCTAATAGTTAGAAATTGGTGTAAGCCCATCAGCACAAGGTTTAACATTCCATTCCAAAATTTGTTAATATTTGTTTGTTAATAGTGCCGACTCTGGATATTCTTAATATTCAGGCCTTCTCTGAATTTTGTTAAATTCCTGGTTTCAGTGACTTCCTGCGGCAACAAGCTCCTCAGTTCGTTCACATACGTGAAAAAATACTTCCTTTTATTGGTTTTGAATTTTACACTTTTAAATGTTATTGAATATCCCCTTGTTCTTGTGTTATCGGAAAGGTAGAGTGGAAGTTCCCAATCTACCTCCTTTATGCCATTCGTTATTTTTTTAATATAAAAGATTTTCCAGGCCTTTGATCATTTTCATTGCTCTTTTCTGATCCCCTTTAGTTCTGAAATATCCTTTTTGAGATGAGGTGATCAGTGCTACGTACAGTATTCCAAATGAAGCCATACCATTTATTTATGTTAAATCATTATAATCTTAGCCCATTCCTTCTGCATCCTAACATCTGGTTAGCTATTTTGACCAACATATCTAAAGTATTTTCTTATTTCTTTGGGAATATGCTTGCCTTAGTGCTTCACCAGCTTTTCTCTGCTGCACATTTGCTCTATTCAGCAACACCCAGACCTCTTGGTTACATACTCAATAACCTTTCCTCCCAGCTAGTAAAATTCCTTTGTCAATTTTTTAGCACTCTCTAGTAAGGTTTTGTTTCTGCATTTCTTAAAGATATAATGATCTCTCTTTCTTACCCATAAAATGTCAATTCTTCTCTTTTTTTAATATCAAATCAATCCCATTAGAAATATACCCAAAAGAGGTTGTATTTGAATCAGGTAACCACTGTGCTACTGCAATCATTTAAGTATTCTGCCATCTTCATGTACTACTACATTTGGAGAATGCATAAGCAAACTACATGGGGTAAGAAATAAAGTACTATGATGGCTTTAAAATGAAGGGAACCACAAAGCTCTATAGTAGGACTTGTATTCTTTAATGATAGGGGGAGCTGGCAGTGAACTATAGATCTAGGTCCTAATACTCTCCATTATAAATGATTCTAGTAAACTTTTTTTAGAAGCAGGCTGTTGAAATTTGTCAGAGACAAAGCTCTGGGGCTAAAGATGTGTCTTTCATTTGTCCTAGGAAATTGCATTCAGGCTTGGCTGAGTTAAAAAAAGATTATAAATTACCTTTTCCCTTCTCTCACTTTCATTATTCAAGAAAATTTTGGCAGCATGCAGAAATAATTGAACATGAACATACTAAAGAGCCTAGCCTTCACCCTTCCAAAGCAGCAACAGTGTTGCATGCTGTACTGGGAACACCTGGGAGCTGCTGGAGCAGCTGTAATAGTAGAGGGAGAAATCTGGGCTGGGTTCTCCCACCTGGACCACTATCCCCCTGACATATGGCTCTACTGTCCCATCATCTCTCCTTACAGTCTTTGCCTGCTGACAGTTAATATCCTGTAGCTCCAGTGGTAGAAGTGTGTGCTGCTGCGCTGAAAATACACGGTTTGTATCCTGATGATGGTACATGATTGGGGGCCTAGGGGTTGTTACAGTTGTACTTAATTTTGTTTTTACCTCTTTCTTTTAAAACAAAATATAGGAAATAACATAAAAACAATCCTATATTAAAAGATATTCTTTAAATTGCAAAGACAAGAACTCAAAAATTAGGAAATGCTGGATTTAACATTGCCTGTGTAACCTTAATTCTGTACTTTATATATATGCGTCATGATAAAGTTTTATTCTGTGCACTGGATGGACACACAAGTTTGCATGAGCAACCTTTAATCTGGCATTTCGTAATTTTTGAGGGCTTGACTTTGGCAACCTAAATAACTTTCATTTAACCTACTCTATTTGTGTGGAATATATTAATAGTTGATCTGGAAAAGGTAAATAGAGAGGTGGCAAAATTTGCAGATGACATAAAGTTATTTAGTTTAATCGCAACTAAAAATACTGAGGAACTAAAGAGGGACTTAAGAAAGCTTAAATGAATTGGGAGCATTATGGTAAATGAAAGTCATTGTTGACAAATACAAGGCACTACACATAGTCTGAACTACTGAGCATATTAATGGCTTCTAAAATCACTATAGCCATTGGAGGAAAAAACTTGTGAACAGCTTAGTGAAAAACTCTGCTGAATGTGAAGCAATGGTCAAAAAAGCAAACCTGATATCAGGATGTATAAATAAGGCTGCGAGTCTGTCATGGAGGTCACAGAAGTCACGGTTTCTGTGACTTTCCATGACCTCCGTGACCTCTGCAGCGGCTGGAGCCGGCTCAGGCAGCCCCTGGGCCAGCAGCAGCAGTTTGGGTGTGTGGGAGAGGGCTAGGGTCAGGGGGCGTGGGGGGCTCTTATCTGAGGGTGGGGGGCTCCCACTGGCATGGCTTGCAGCTCCTAGGCGGTGGAGGGGGAGGGGGGCTGCCCGCACCCGCAGGACCCGCCCCCGTAACTCCCATTGGCTGTGGTTCCTGGCCAGCGGGAGCTGCAGCAGCCGGCGCTTGTGCCCCTCCACCGTCTAGGAGCTGCAGGGATGTGGAGCCGGGTAGGGAGCCCAGTGGTGGATTAATAATTTTGCTGCCCCTAGGCCAGGAAATAATTGCCGCCCTGGCCCCGCCCCGACTCCGCCCTTTCCCCGCCCCCATTCCAACCCCCCCCAAAGTCCCTGCCCCAACTCCGCCCCCTCCCTTCCCCATTGGATCCCTTCCCCAAATCCCCGCCCCCGGCCCCGCCTCTTCCCCCAGCCGTGGTGTTCCTCCTCCTCCCCCCTCCCTCCCTGCCCCGCGAAACAGCTGTTTTGCGGCGCAAGTGCTGGGACGGGAGAGAAACAGGAGGCGGCGGCGCGCTTGCAGAGGAGGCGGAGGTGAGCTGGAGCAGGGGGGCGGGGCATGGAGGGGAGCTTCCGCCCCGGCAAATTTGCCGCCCTAGGCCTAGGCCTTGTCGGCCTAGGCAATAATATGGCACTGAGGGAGCCCCGCCAACCCTCCCTCCTCCCTCCACCCCGCAGCACCAGCAGGGGTCCTGGGCCGCTTCCCCCAGCACCTGCGGTGACCCCGGACTCCTCCCTGCCCCCCCCGAGCACCCACAGCCCCCCCCCAAGTTTTAGTCACAGGTATTTTTAGTAAAAGTCATGGACAGGTCACAGGCTTAAATACTTAATTTTTTGTTTACGGCCTGTGACCTGTCCATGACTTTTACTAAAAATACCTGTGACTAAAATGTAGCCTTATGTATAAATAACAGTATAGAAAATAAGACTGAAAATATTATTGTCATTATATAACTTTGTCACGCTTTCACCTGAAACAAAGTGTTCAGTTCTAGTCATCCTATTTCAAAAAGGTTTAAAGCAGAAATGGAAGGACTCCAGAGGTGGGTGCAAGAAATATTGGGAGACATGGAACTTCTGAATGAAAAGAAAACTATTTAGTTTAGAGTAGTGGTTCTCAAACTTATTTGATCATGCGCCACTTCTTTGTGTCTGTAGTAGTTTAGCTTCCCCCTCTCCACCTTTGGGCACTTGGCCAGCAGCCACCACTCTCTGCTCAGCTCTGAAGGCAGAGTGGAGAGCAGCGGCTGCTGGTCAGGCATCCAGCTCTGAAGGCAACCGTTACTTCTCCACTGCTGCTGGTGGCGGCGCTGCCTTCAGAGCTAGGCACCCAGGCAGCAGCCGCCACTCTCCAGCCACCCAGCTCTGAATGTGCACAGTAATTTTTTTTTCCCCCCTAAAGCTTTTCATGCCCCCCCATACATTCTGCACCCCCTAGGAGAGGCACACCCTGAGTTTGAGAGCATCTGGTTTAGAGGTATGGCATGATAGACACACAAAAATAATGAAAGATATAGAGAAGATAAATAGGGCACTCCTGTGTACCTTTTCTAATAATTCAAGAAGGAGGGAACCTCCAATGAAATGGAATGGCATCAGATTTAAACTAGATAAAAATAAATACTTAAGTTGCATAATTATCCTGTTGATACTCATTGCCTCAAGATTTTATAGAGACCAGGAGTTTAGTAGGATTAATAAAGTGTCATTTTTTATGGAATGAGAATATTGACAGTTATATTTAGAAGAGACTGAACAAGAAATTGGAGGTACAAGCCAACAGTGAACTGATGGATGTTAGGATGGAAGTTTGCCTGTGAGCAGTTTATTCTGTGACTGTCCAATATGGGATTTCTTGCATCTTTCTCTATAGGATCTGATACTGAGAGACACACTAGTCTGATATGATTCTATGATTTCAAATTGGCAGAAAGAGAGGTCTTTTATTGTCATGAAGTTTCTGAGGGAGTTTCCTGTTCATTTTCACACTCTGAAAGCTGTAGTTTTGATGACTCTTTGTTCTCTGATATGTGTAGAATAAATTGAAGGCTCTGTCTTGCAGGGACCCCTACTTTATTTTTTTTATCAAGGGGACAAAGACTAATTCTCTCTCTTATCTTATCACTTGAAATACGAATTCTGTTCCGATCCTAAGAATACAGAGGAAAAGAAACCATTGTATTGACTTTGAGAGGCCCCTGAAGGTTTACCTCAAGCATACCTTAGAGCATGGGTCGGCAACCTTTCCGAAGTGGTGTGCCAAGTCTTCATTTATTCACTGTAATTTAAGGTTTCGTGTGCCAGTAATACATTTTAACGTTTTTAGAAGGTCTCTTCATTTAAAATTAAATTAAAATGCAGATCTTATCAGTTTAGTGTGATCCTTGCCCTTGCTTTTCCTTGCTGAGTTTTCCAATGTCTGGCACATACTTGGATACTTTAAGCTGCACACAGGCTTCTGAGTGATCAGTTGTTATCCGGCTCCGAGAGGGACAGAGGACCGATTTCATGTGTGAAAATAGCTGTTCACACAGGTATGTGGATCCAAATGCTGAAAGCATTGCAAACGCAGTTTTCTTCAAACAGTTACATTTCACTGGCAGGTAGTTCCAGCAGGTTAGAATAGAGGCCCCATGATCTCTCTCGGTAGGTTCAAGGGCACTCCGCAGATCTCTAAACTTTGATGCCCACAGTTCTTAGCTTTTTAACTGAATGAGCTTGCATTTCAAAATCTTCAACACCAATCCACTGAAATACAGACAAATCCAAGTTGCCTTCATTGCAGTTTTCAGGTTTAATTAGAAAAGAAATCAGTGGGCCAAATCGCTGGAAATCTTGAAATCTGTCAGAAAATTCTGATTCCAGTTCTTGCATGTACATTCCAATCTCATTAACACTGACAGTGCAACATGTCGATAGCTCTTATATTTTGGAAGTAGTGGAAAGTCGAAGTTCAAATATCCCGAGAAAAAACTGCTAGTTTTACAAGAAATGCCTTCCAGGCTTCATAAAGCTCCAGAACGGTTTGCCATGCACCCTGGAGACAGAGGTTGAGTTCGTTTAGCTGAGCGGTGATGTCAGTTAGAAACATGAGCTTACACAGCCATTTGTCATCATCCAGTTCAGGGTAGTTTTGTCCTTTTTCTGACAAAAAGGCCTTGATTGCATCAAAACAGTTTACAAAGTGCACCAAAACCTTGCCACGGCTTAGCCACCGAATGTTGCTGTGAAGTGAAATGTAGTTATAAGCACTGTCCATCTCTTCTAGCAGTGCTTGAAACTGTCTGTGAGTCAAAGCAGATCGAGCAACAAGGAAATTCACAATTTGCACCACTGTATTCATCACATTATTAAGCTCTGAATTAGAAATTTTAGCACACAGGTTTTCTTGATGGATGATACAGTGAAATTTGACTGTCGGGCGGCCAATTTGATCTTCAAGTAACTTTACAAATCCCTTCTGTTTTCCGACCATGGCAGGAGCACTGTCGTCACACAAAATATTTTTCTGATGTCAACTCCTTGTTCTTCAAAATGGTTTACAAAACTTTCCACTATATCTTCCCCCTTTGTTGTGCCATGCAGGGGTTTCAGGCAACAAAGTTCCTCTTGGATTTCATTGGAAGCACAATATCTTGCAACAACTGCCAAACGTGGAACGTTGTTTATATCCACGCTCTCATTAACTGCAAGACTAAACACTGCTGTGTCTTTTAATGCGGTTGTTTGCTTTTTCTTAACGTTTTCTGCCATTTTGCTTATGTATCTCTCAACAGTTCTGGCAGAGACAGGCAGTTCTTTTATTCTAGATATGATCGTATCTTTATTTGGCAAATCATTGAACAAAACTTCCGAACTGCTGAGAAAAACATTTTATATATTCCCCATCTGTAAACGGCTTTTCGTTTTTTTGCAATGCACTGTGCAATCTTGTAACTTCCTTCTGTAGCTTAATTTTTACTTACACTTAAGCATTTAAAAACACTGCTTTGCTTCTCATATCCTGCTACTGCCTTTTTGATTGATTCAGTCTTGTCTCCTTCGTCAAGAAAGGTTTTCTCTTGCTTCGTTTCAAAATGTCGTCGAACACTTGATGTGCGACAAACAACACTTTCACAACAGAAAGCACATACAGCACAGTCCTTCTTTTGAATAAATCCAAATGTGTCTGTCCAAGAAGGCTGAAATGAACGGACATCTAACTTTGCTTTCTTAGGGGCTGGCATTTTGTCAAATGTACCCCTCAACTCTCAGTGGGGAAAAATGGCGACGGGGCCACGCACAATGTCAAACACAGTGCGCTGTTCCACATGGCCTGATATAAGCAGCAAATCAAGACTTAAAAATATCCCAGTGGTGCTGGAACAATTTCTAAGGTACGGGTGCTGAGCTGCGCCCCCACTTGCCCCTGTCTGCACCCCTCACTGCCCCAGGCTGGGGCCAGTGGGCCACAGCTGGGGAAGGCTGCAGAGCACCGGGCCGAGGTCAGCAGCAGAGCCCCAGGCCGACAGCCAGTATCCTAGGCCGGCAGTGGGCTGAGCGGGTCCGGCAGCTGGGACCCCGGCTGGCAGGAGGCTGACGGCCAGAACCCAAGACTGGCAGCAGAGTGCCACTGAAAATCAGCTCACATGCCGCCTTTGACACGCGTGCCATAGGTTGCTGACCCCTGCCTTAGAGTTAAGGAAATCTCACTACTTATTTGTTCCATTTAGGGCTCCATCCAAGCAAATAGTTTCTGTTTGGCTGATATAAAGCATTAGTATAGCCTACAGAGCCAGAAGAAGACCATCTCCATTTAGAATTGAAGCTTACCCCACTAAGGCAGTATTTCATTCCAAAAGGCAGATGTGTTGCCTCATACCTTTGTTCAACTTTACAGATTGAATATATCCATATCTACACTGATTCTGGTAAAAAGGTGGGGGGGTTTCTGCCAGTCCTAGGCAATAGTATCTGCCTTTGAGGACTTTTTATCCCAAGCTATATACACATTGAGTCACACATGCAGCCCAGGTGTGTTTGCTTCTGAAAATCCAGACATTTGTTTACTTTGGACCATTCTGCTCATAAGAGGAATCATGATTCTTATCTGAGTCAAAGAAGTATTTATAACACACAGGTTTCAGTATTTGTTGGGGTAGGAATTTAAAGTTGTCTTTTTATTATTTAGTAGTAAGCTTGGAAGGAAAGTAAGATCTAGTTTATCACTGTTGTATGACTGAGTTCTCAGTGTGGTGTGGCTATGATTACAGCAAATGCAATTCTAGTATGTATCAGGTGAGTAGAAATAGGGAAGTATTAATGCCATCGTACCAGGCACTGGTAAGTAGAACTGGTTGGAAATTTTCAGATGACTTAGTTTAATCAGAAATTGCCAATTTGCTCAAGTGAAATGTATTGCCAGATCTACTGCAGATTCAATTTAACTTTTGCCAAAACACAGGCAGATTTCCCTTGGTAACCTCCTGGTGTTCTAGGGCTGACAGCCCGGCAGCAGAGAGTCTGCCAGGCTCTGGAGCCCTGCATGGAGCTTGCCAGGCCCAGAATGGCAGCTGAAACTGCGTCTCATGGGGCTGTTAGTCTCCCTGCTCTGCTGCAAGGTGCCTACCAATCCATAGAGCACCCACTGGTTCTGGGGCTCTCAGGGCAGCTGAGCTCCCTGCTCAAGGGGGCTTTTCAGGGCTTCTAAGGTTCTTACCTACTTCCAAGTGGGCAGCCCGGGGAGCCAGCTGGCCTGTGAGTGTGGAAGCCCTGAGGGCCTCAGCCTGAGACACATTACATGGCAGGGCTGCCCCATAAGTTTTTCAGCACTTCCAGACTCCCAGTTCCATAAAAGAGCCCTGGAGCAAGCTCCAAGAGTCTCAGCTCAGAGGGGAGACTACCAACCTGAGAGCCCTGGTGGGAGCTGGGGCTCCTCTTGCTGTCAGGCTTCCTGCTGGTAGAGCAGCTATGTGAAATTGATAGTCCCCTGGCTTGAATTGCAGCTGTGAAATAGACAAGAATGTCATTTTCACATATTTCAGGAACACCGTATTTCAGTTTTTGCGAAACAACATTTTCGAGGATCTCTGGTTCACTAAGAAATTTCTGTAAATTTGCTGTTGTTCCAAATTGGAACAACAGCAAATTCAGAAATACCTCATCTTCTGGCTAACCAAAACCACTGAGTTTTGGCCAGCTGTACTGGTAAAACCTCTTCTGGAATACTGGGTGCTATTCTGATTCATCCTTATTCAAGGAAGGTGGGTTCAAACTGGAACATGTGCCAAACGGCTACTAGGATGATGGAGGAATGGACACCTTATCTTACAAGCAGAGACTAAAAGAGCTTGGCTTGTTTCGCCTAGCAAAACGAAGGCTGAGAGGGGATAGAATTGTTCTTTATAAATACATCGGAGGGATAAACATCAGGGAGGTAGAAAAGCTATTTAACTTTAAAGGGCAATGTTGGTGTTGTGCTGTCTGGAGTGGGTCACTACTGTGAGTGCCAGCCTCAAGGCAGACTGTCAAAAAGCGGGGTGGAAATCCCAAACTAGCTGTATGTTCTATAATTAGATTTTACCAACCCAGTAACAACTGTGAACTCCTAAAGCACTATAACAGTCTTACCATGGAGTCACAGACAGACCCCTTGGGCATTCCAGTCTATCCAACCAGGCAAGCTGGACTATGTGGTAGATAGTCACTTTTTACACCAAAAATCACAATAATATTCAGGTTACACCTATTCTCAAAGAACAAGTCACTTACCCCAGGTCAAATGTATTTAGATCTCTAATCCAAGACAACGCCTGTAGCCAATCCTATAATAAAATAACTAAAAATTTATTAACTAAGAAAAGAAATAAGTTATTTATAAGGTTAAAATAGGAAATATAGACACAAATGAGTTACAGTCTTAGATATAAAAAGGTAATAGAAGCTTATATAATAATATGTCCTTTAGGGCTGACCCATGCAAAACAGCACTGAGATCTCTTGCTTATGTTTAGGAAGCTTTGCCCCTCAGTGTCCAGGCAGCATAAAGACCCTGGTTTCTCCTTGTCAAGGATTTTTATTCTCTCTCAATCCAGAATCTAAGTTGATAGGATGAGTTGATGAATAGGTTTCCCCTTCCTGGAGATAGTCAGGAATGCAATCAACAAGGTCTCTGTCCTTTGATGCTACACAGTGCCTTGTTTACATTCAGTGGGCCATCTTGTGTGCAGGACGAGTACTTTACCGTAATGCTTTTCTCGTTTGGTGACTTACACAATTAGAGGTTTACAATCCAAACACTCAATATAACTTTATACCATGGGATGCAGATATTATAAGTAGGATTAATACATGCAGCATCCTACAAGCATTCCATAAAGTCTTAACATTAAACACATTCTTATAACACTAATATCTATTTTAAATATACTAACCCACCAGTAAACCAGACTGATTTCCAGCTATGCATTTATCAGTGTTCAATGAGGTCCTGGGTCTTGGCATTAGCTGGTACTTGGTCTTCCAGGTGGGTTGTCACAAGAGCGACTGGATATAAGCAGCCCATGAAATTAGAAGAGGGTTCTAACCAGCGGAGGAGCAAGGTTCTGGAACAGCCTCCGAATAGGAATCGTGAGGGCAAAGAGCCTAACTTAAAATGGAGCTTGATAAATCTATGAACAATATTATATGATGGGGTTGCCTGGAATAGCAGGGGATTGGACTTGAAGACCCATGAGGTCCTTTCTAGTACTATATTCCTATGTCTAATTGGAGTGCATTTGTACAGGTTATTATATATTTTTATAGCCAGTTTGCCTCTTGAAGCAGATATGTAAATGTATATTAAATTGCATGTATAGTGCCTAGCACAAAATGGGGTCCTGGTCCATGAATGAGACTTTTAGGTGCCACTGCCATATAAATTGTAAATAAATACATGATGATGTATAATCACATCTCCTATAACACCTGGGGTAAATTTTTCAAATCTCTTTTGAAAATGGGGCCTAAGTTCCTAAGTCACTTAGATATTTTTGAAAAAAAATATTTCTGTGTTTTCAAGATGCTAAGCACCTCCTAGAGGCAGTCCTCTTGAGGGGAATAGAAATTGAGGGTATTCAGTACCACCTTAAGTTAGCAAAAACTACTAAAACTGTTTTTTTCATTTAACATTGACTCCGTATCTTGTTTTGTTGCATCTAGATATAAATGTGTGTTTATATACAATAAAGATTGTGACAATATTAATTTTCTGTGATGTAGCTGATATAATTAACTGCTGCATTTGTGCTAAAATGTTGATTCTCACTTTATGAAATGAAAATTTTATATAAATCCATGAGGTAATTTATTTGAAAAGTATAAGAATGTTGTTTTTCCTAATGGATTATATTAATTTTTGACAGTGCGCCAGCTAAATTCCACATATATTGTGTTTGCAAATGTTACCTTAGGATTCCATCCAATATTTTTTTCTGAAATTTCCATGGAAGACTTTTGACAGTTCTCTATTAAATCAGCAAATCACTGATTTATTCTAGTTTGTTTCAGCCCCCTATTATAAAAACATACTATGTACTGTAGCTAACAAAAATTAACAATGATATAAATTTAAAATATGTCCCTGTTCTAGTTTTTTCCCTCTGTTTTATCCTCAGAAGTGAAAAACTGATATGTTGGGACTTCAGTATCATAATGAATTTTAATATATGCATATTTCTACTACATACCTATCAATTTCTCTGCATGACAAGACACTTGAAGTAAGGCTCCTTTCCCATGCTAAAAGTTGTAGTTGGACATTCTCCTAAGAATTGTGTTTAGGTAATACATACATATGTACATGCATACTGTAGATTAATTGGAAATTATACAGAGGATCGAGTCAGTCAGGTCTCATGTACTACTTTTTGGTAGGATTACATGTTGGTTACTGAAAAATGTTGGAATAAAAAAAATAGATATTACTATAGAACTGTACCCTTCAAAATCAAAACTCCCAATTAAAACAGTGGGCATTTGGGTATGCAGGATTGAACCCTAATGTGGTGCCTTTTTATATTAAAGGGGTTTATTAAAAGGACACTGTCATATTAACAATCATATTTTTCTTATTGTATTGAACTAAAAAGGGCTGCAACAGGCGCCACTAGTGCCCCTTCAAAGTTCCGTTGACTTTTTTGGGATTTTGTGCTGGCATAAGGATCTGTGTTAAGGACCCCCCTGGAAAGTAGAAATCTAGAATAGCATGTAAAGCCCTGATTATGCAAAGACTTATGCATGTGTTGAAATTGACGCTTGTGAGTACATTTAAATGAAGTCAGTGAAACTACTCACAAGCTTAAAGTTAAGAACACGTGCAAATCTTTTTTAAATTTTTAAATTTTGAATTTTACTTTTCATTATTTCTGGCATTAGAATCTTTTGCATGTTTGCACTTGTAAAGTAAAAACACACAAGTAAGTTTTACTTTAGTTTACAGTGAGGTTCTTACTCTAACTTTCAGGTTCTCATTCCTTAACGCATGCTAAGTGGGGTTATAAACACTGCAAGAGAATCTTTATTAATTTAAAAAACGTGTTCCTTTTGGAGGATAAAAATAGTTTATGGAAACATTTTTATTGGTTTTAGCGGTTTTTTTTACAGTGTCTAAATTTTGGGTCTCTGTGTCTTTCTAAAGTTTTATTTTTTAAAAGAAAATATTCAAATATGGTTTCTAATTGCAATATATGTACAAACAAAGTTGCAGATTGTTCTGAATTTCATTATGTTTCTCCATACCACTGAATAGAATCAGTACATGGAAATAATTGAATACAGTGTTTGGGGTTTATCTATCATAGCCAAGTTTGATTTTAATGTAGTTATGTGATAACTTGGTCCATGCTTGGACCAACAGCTACCACATTTGTTTTAATCTTGGAACTCAAGTGTTAATTTTATCAGTAACACACTATTCTTAGTCTGGGAAATGTAAAGGAATGTTTTTTCATATGAAATTGGCAGTGGTAACTTTATGTAAATTAAACCCTAATTAAACTGGCTAAATAAGCAATACAAGAACAATATAAAAAATTAGTTTTCCCGCCATGCTTTAGGATAGCTCAGTGGTTTGAGCATTGGCCTGCTAAACCTAGGGTTGTGAGTTCAATCCTTGAGAGGGCCATTTAGGGATTTGGGGCAAAAATCTGTCTGGGGATTAGTCCTGCTTTGGGCAGGGGGTTGGACTAGATGACCTCCTGAGGTCCCTTCCAACCCTGACATTCTATGAATTTACTACTGAGCACTTTTTAAGAGGTGCAGAACACTCTCAGCTCCTCCTGACTTTCCTGGGAGTTAAGGGCATTCAGCCCCTTGCAGAAATGAGCTATAAGTTTTCCTTTCCATCCTTCCTTCCGTTTTTAGTGTCAAACTGTTTTGGTGTTTTGGTTTTTTTTAAACCAGGCAGCACCACTTTACACCAAACTATCAAAAAGTTTCTAGGTCCTTTCTTCTTCACAGCATCAACACCTGCTTTATAAATAGCAAATGAAAATGGCAGATCAGATGCTAATTTTGACATCTGAACTCACATTTGTCTGTAAGATGTCTTATTTATCTATGGATCATTGCAAAACTACTGAAGCTGTTTTAATTTCAAAGAGCTATTTATATATAATATCATTAGAATCTTTATGTTCTCCTTTTTCTCCCTTTATTTCATTGTCAACTTGTTCCTTTATTTAGTAAAAAGGGCTATTTCATATTTACATCAGCAAAGAGATGGAAGAACAGGAAACTAGGAGTTCTTAGTAGTGACATATGCTCAACAGAGTGTCTTTAGAGAATCCAAACAAAATATTTTCCAAGCACTTGGAGTGACAGTGAGCAATTTTTATGAATTATATTTATGGATTTTTAATGCAGCTGTGGAAAAGACAAATGGAATCCTAGGATGTACAAGGCAAGGTATTTCCTTTAAAAACAGTGAAGTATTTATGCCATTGTACAAGGCACTGGTAAGACGTCATTTGGAATACTGTGTAGAATTCTGGCCACCCATGTTCAAAGAAGATTAATGCCAACTGGAACAGGTACAGAAAAGGGCTACTAGGATGATCAGAAAAATGGAGGGTCTATTTTATGCGGCGACAAAAACAGCTTGGCTTGCCTAGCATAGCAAAAAGAAGGCTGAGAGGGGATATGACTATTCTTTGAGTGATTGTCTACACAGAGTCCACTGTTGCTGTGCATGCACATTATGTGCATGAGGTAGGATTCTTTTGAACAGCAGTATCTGTTCTGTCTGTGCCTGCACCCCCTATATCTTTGCAGCTAGCATAGCTGAGGGAATACGGCGTGGGGTCGCTACAACCACCACGCAGTTTCTTTTTATTCCCTGGGGTGTGAGACATAACACCAACAGCATCTATGTCTTAGTGAGACATAGCCTTTCTTCACTTGTGTATTCTTTTATTTCTTCATTTCTTTTCTTCATATTATTTCATAGAATCATAGAATATCAGGGTTGGAAGGGACCTCAGGAGGTCATCTAGTCCAATCCCCTGCTCAAAGCAGGACCAATTCCCAACTAAATCATCCCAGCAAGGGCTTTGTCAAGCCTGACCTTAAAAACCTCTAAGGAAGGAGATTCCACCACCTCCGTAGGTTAACCCATTCCAGTGTTTCACCACCCTCCTAGTGAAAAAGTTTTTCCTAATATCCAACCTAAACCTCCCCAACTGCAACTTGAGACCATTACTCCTTGTTCTGTCATCTGGTACCACTGAGAACAGTCTAGATCCATCCTCTTTGGAACCCCCTTTCAGGTAGTTAAAAGCAGTTATCAAATCCCCCCTCATTCTTCTCTTCTGCAGACTAAACAATCCCAGTTCCCTCAGCCTCTCCTCATAAGTCATGTGCTCCAACCCTCTAATCATTTTTGTTGCCCTGCGCTGGACTCTTTCCAATTGTTCCACATCCTTCTTGTAGTGTGGGGCCCAAAACTGGACACAGTACTCCAGATGAGGCCTCACCAATGTCGAATAGAGGGGAATGATCACGCCCCTCGATCTGCTGGCAATGCCCCTACTTATACAGCCCAAAATGCCATTAGCCTTCTTGGCAACAAGGGCACACTGTTGACTCGTATCCAGCTTCTCATCCACTGTAACCCCTAGGTCCTTTTCTGCAGAACTGCTTCCTAGCCATTCGGTCCCTAGTCTGTAACAGTGCATGGGATTCTTCCGTCCTAAGTGCAGGACTCTGCACTTGTCCTTGTTGAACCTCATGAGGTTTCTTTTGGCCCAATCCTCTAATTTGTCTAGGTCCCTCTGTATCCTATCCCTATCCTCCAGCGTATCTACCACTCCCCCCAGTCTAGTGTCATCTTCAAACTTGCTGAGAGTGCAGTCCACGCCATCCTCCAGATCATTAATGAAGATATTGAACAAAACCGGCCCCAGGACCGACCCTTGGGGCACTCCGCTTGAAACCGGCTGCCAACTAGACATGGAGCATTTGATCACTACCCGTTGAGCCCGACGATCTAGCCAGCTTTCTATCCACCTTATAGTCCATTCATCCAGCCCATACTTCTTTAACTTGCTGGCAAGAATACTGTGGGAGACCGTATCAAAAGCTTTGCTAAAGTCAAGGAATAACACATCCACTGCTTTCCCCTCATCCACAGACCCAGTTATCTCCTCATAGAAGGCAATTAGGTTAGTCAGGCATGACTTGCCCTTGGTGAATCCATGCTGACTGTTCCTGATCACTTTCCTTTCCTTTAAGTGCTTCAGAATTGATTCCTTGAGGACCTGCTCCATGATTTTTCCAGGGACTGAGGTGAGGCTGGCTGACCTGTAGTTCCACGGATCCTCCTTCTTCCCTTTTTTAAAGACGGGCACTACATTAGCCTTTTTCCAGTCATCCGGGACCTCCCCGATCGCCATGAGTTTTCAAAGATGATGGCCAATGGCTCTGCAATCACATCCGTCAACTCGTTTAGCACCCGCGGATGCAGCGCATCCGGCCCCATGGACTTGTGCTCGTCCAGTTTTTCTAAATAGTCTCGAACCACTTCTTTCTCCACAGAGGGCTGGTCACCTTCTCCCCATACTGTGCTGCTCAGTGCAGCAGTCTGGGAGCTGACCTTGTTTGTGAAGACAGAGGCAAAAAAATCATTGAGTATATTAGCTTTTTCCACATCCTCTGTTACTAGGTTGCTTCCCTCATTCAGTAAGGGGCCCACACTTTCCTTGACTTTCTTCTTGTTGCTAACATACCTGAAGAAACCCTTCTTGTTACTCTTAACATCTCTTGCTAGCTGCAACTCCAAGTGTGATTTGGCCTTGTTTTTCCTTGTTCTCATTGGCACCCAAAAAAAAAAAAAAAAAAGGACGAAAAGGATCAAGAAGACACCCTCCTATTCAGGCGGGTTTTCCTTCCTAATGGCAGACACCAAATCTCCTGGCTTCAAGATTTGTCTGTCATGTGATTCCATCATGCCCATTAACGAAAGACAGCCTGAATGTCTCATCTGTCTGGGAGAGGGGCATATTCCAAATTGTTACTTTGTATGCTGTTCCTTTTCCAAAAGGACCCTTAAGAACAGAGAGGCAAGATGGAAATTATTTTTGATGGTGAAATCCATGCAATCTCAGCCCATGATCTCTGGGTAGCGTGGGAAAGACTAATCATACCCAGTGTTGGCACTGGCTACCTGTGGTACCATCTCCACCTCCATCATGGTTTCCACTTATCGTTCTAATTTAGCAACCGGATTAGTTCCATCTGAGAGAAGGATGTAGAGGAGCATCACTCTGGTCATGACTCCAGGAGTAGATTCTCCTCTCCAGTCCCAATTAAGAGACTGAAATCTTCTCCTCAGGCAGAGGAGGAGAAGTCCTCTTCTAGGGCACATAGCCTGGTGACTCTCCCTGGTGCCTCAGAGCCTAAGGGCAAGTTGGGATCTGTTGAGTTAAGTGATTCCATTCTGAATTGGCTATGCACCTTGGCCTCAGACCAGCCTGCACCATGCAGGCACCGTACTCCTGACAGGATTGGTCCTCATTTATAGAAAACCTATTCCTACTCCTCTTTCTTTCCTGAATACCCTGGGAAATCTCCCTCCTCCCAGATCTCAATCTATCCCAGGTAATCCCAGGGGATGGGGAGCCAAAAGAGGACTTTCCCAGTGAATGTAGAAAGAAAGGGGCAGACCTGAAGAAGGGCTCACTTTCACTGTTTTTCATCTGAGAACACTTTATCTGAGAAAACTACTAAAGCATACTCCAGCTCCACCACTCCCCCAGTCTCCTCTGGTATGGGAGGAGGAGTACATCAGTGAGGATGATCTATCTCCTGTAGCCCAGGAGCCACCAGTGCCTCAAGGAGCCTTTTCATCTTTCCCTGATGAAACAGTAAATCCACCTTCTACAGCCTCCCTGGATGAATTCAGAATTTTCAGGATCTCCTCAACAGGATTGCTGAGATTCTAAACATTTCTCCTGAGGTTACTCAAGAGAAACAGTATAAACTGCTGGACATTCTCCATGCTGCAACACAGGACAGAATAATAATGCCCATAAATGAGGGCCTTCTGGAGCCTGTTACGGTTCTGGCATACTCAAGCCTCCATTCCACCCATCTCTAGGAGGGCAGGTAGGAAATAAGCTCCTGCGAAGGGATTTCAGTATTTTTTTTCAACACCCAACTGATGGTTCCCTGGTGGTCCAAGCAGTCCAGAAGACTAAATAGCATGGAGCTGCTAAGAATATGCTGTGGGAGAAAGATCAAAAATAGTAGTCCTCTTCAGCCACAAGAGGGAAACTGAGTTATAAGCAAAAGAACCAACAAAATGCAGTAATGGTAATTACAAGACTTGCAGTATTTTACCACTGTATTATGTATATCAATCAGAAAAAGTGAAAATGTCAAAATAGTTTAACATGCTCCAATTTAACACTTACTGGATGTGCACAGTGAATGTGTCAATCTGGTAGTCTCTGGGGACAACGTTCTGTCTTAGCATAAGTGGACACAGCTCCTATTGATGTATTGTTGAAGGGGTGAATTTAGCCATGGGTATATGGGGGTCTGGTGCAGATATAATTTTGACAGGTGTAACGATGCTGGTTCTGGCGGGACCCAACTGAGAGTGCCAATTCAGTACAAATTGCTTAAAACAGGGCAGTTACAGCCCAAAGCTGGGGTTTTTCCACCTCTAAGGCAAACCAAACCAGCCAGACAAAGAGGACTTTGGTCTCACCCCACTGGCTAACCACAAGTCACACAAGCAATTCCCTTAGACACTCCAGTTTCCCAGTATCACCACCAGTGCCACTTGTTATGGGGACGAATGGTTATGAAAACCAATACCCCAATAAAAGAAAAAAAAAGGTTCTCTCAATCCTGAAGGACCAAGCCCCAGATCCAGGTCAATATACAAATCAGATCTTACCCACAAAGCATGCCGTTGCCAATCCTTTAGAATCTAAAATCTAAAGGTTTATTCATAAAAGGAAAAAGATATAGATGAGAGTAGAATTGGTTAAATGGAATCAATTACATACAGGAATGGCAAAGTTCTTGGTTCAGGCTTGTAGCAGTGATAGAATAAACTGCAGGTTCAAATTAAGTCTCTGGAACATCCCCAGCTGGGATGGGTCATCAGTCCTTTGTGTAGAGCTTTCGTTTGTAGCAAAGTCCCTCCAGAGGTAAGAAGCAGGATTGAAGACAAGATGGAGATGAGGCATCAGCCTTTTATAGTCTTTTCCAGGTGTAAGAACACCTCTTTGTTCTTACTGTAGAAAATTACAGCAAAATGGAGTCTGGAGTCACATGGGCAAGTTCTTGCATACTTTGCTGAGTTACAAGGTGTATCTGCCTTCTCTCAATTGTATAGCTGATGGTCCTTAATGGGCCATCAAGCAGGCTAGGCAGAGCTAACACCAACTTGTCTGGGATGTCTCCCAGAAGCATAGCATAAGTTTGAAATACAGACAGTATAGAGCCAATATTCATAACTTCAACTACAAAACTGATACACACATATAGACAGCATAATCATAACCAGCAAACCATAACCTTGTCTTAGATACCTTATGGGATCCCCTTTATACAAGATTTGGTGCCACTACAGGACTTTGGTTGCAACCATGTTCTTATATGGTCCCAGTTCAAATCAATAACGTGACAAAGGGATGTTCTGGTGTTATCTTGCACCCTCTTTAATTGATAATTAATTTTCCTGCTAAAACAGTCTAAAACCGCATATTTAGGCCTCAGTTTTCCAAACATTTAAATACACATGAGTAATTTTATTCACATGAGTAGTCCCACTGAACTTCAGTACTAAGATGTGAAGTTACTCACATGAATAATTGTTGGCAGAATTGAAGTCTTGGCAAGTAAATTAACTTCTTTGATCTTGTATTAGCAATAGTAGAAAAATTTAGGGGAGAAAATGCTATAGAATTAAAGATTCCCTTTGGTTGTTCTTCCTCCTCATCTTCATCTCCACTATCCACATTCTGTCTCCCTAACAAGTATTTAATGCTGACATTTCAACGTTTTTGTTGCTCTCTTTTCTTAACATTGGCATAATTGTCCTGATTTTTGTTACAATAATTTTTAGACAGTTGATTACACTTTTGTCTTATATGAGTTTAGGTCAAGTTCTGCCTTCTATAAGATATGGCAATAGGAAGTTTAGCTGAAACAAGCTTAGTTTAGTTTCTACTGAGCCAAGGAAAAGTTCTGTTTCAGCTTGCTTGGCAAAGCAAAGCTGTTTCCTGTCTGTTCAGAAGGGCCATGATTCAAGGCTTGGCTATGGTAAAGTAATGCACAGGATGCACAAACAGTAATATATGGAGGACTACTATTTTAACATTAACTTTTAAATAGATAGAACAGATGAACAAGCAGGTTATAACATAACATATATATGACAAATATATAACAAATACACCTCTACCTCGATATAACGCGACCCGATATAACACGAATTCAGATATAACGCGGTAAAGCAGTGCTCCGGGGGGGGGGGCTGCGCACTCCGGTGGATCAAAGCAAGTTCAATATAACGCGGTTTCACCTATAATGCGGGAAGATTTTTTGGCTCCCGAGGACAGCGTTATATTGAGGTAGAGGTGTATCAGGAAGTGGAACTAAGAATGGCTATTTAAACATCATGAAATATTTCACTAGACAAACAGATGGCATTAAAGAATTTTAATGCTTTGACCTTCATTCTCCTTTTAGGGGATATGTAAAACAGTTGCTACACTGCTGATGTGGGCTGGGTTAGCCTGGTTTCCTCAAGCAGATAATTTCATTTGAAATATCTACTTATCCACAATTACAAAAGAGAGATTTGGTAGATCAGTGGTCATTTTCCCTATTTAACTCCAAAGATTCCTATTTTCTAAAACATTAAAATTTGAAGAAAGTTTAGAGGGAGCATTCTATATCCTCATATTTTCCATACACATGGTGAGAAATACAGAGAGGGTTCCAAACCCAAAGTCCCATTGCACAGTACTACCATTTACAACTTCAGTTTTAAAACTGGATTGCATAACCTGTGTATTGTACTTTTTCCCATCCTCTAAGAGCAGCTGGTGGTGAGGGCGTTAAATAAAACAACAAATTAGCTTCTACAATGTTAAATGGAACAGAAAAAAAGAGAAAGCTAGGTAACCAAAAATGAGCAAATTCCGGTGCTGGTGACTTTCACATATCTAGAGTCCCTGGAACAGGGGAAGCCACAGAAATCTCATTGAATTGCATTGTACAAATCCTAGAACTAAAAACTCATCCACAGCTGTAGGCGAAATGAAAAACCACTGTTTTGGGGATTTTTTTCCTTTGCAGAATTCATATTATACTGTATTTACTGAAAGCACACAGACAACAGTGCCCCTCTGTTAACAAAATGAAAGACCTATATAGAACCGTACAGCTAAATAAAACATTTCTTTAGCAGTGAGGTAGCATCTAAAATACTCTGAATGGACCAAATTTCCTGCTCTGGTCATGTGATTTGTTTTGTATTTAAATAGAACCAATAAGAATAAATGATCCACTTGTATGATGGAAGATGAAATCAGAAGAAATGTAAACTACTCATGGTATTCATAGACATTGGATTTTTTCCCTATAAATTGGCTTGTATTCTGCACTCATAATTTTCTACAATGTGGGTGAAATTCTGGCCCCTCTGAAATCAATGGCAAAACTCTCGTTTACTTCAGTGGGGCCAGGATTTCACATTCAGTTAAGCTTCATGCCTTTAATTGCATTATGGTATTCCTATGTACTTATAATAATTAATAATAGCCTCCTTGAATCATGGTTTTCTTCGTCTTACTATACTATTGAATTAGGCTTTTGAATTGGCTGCGTCAGTGCTAAAAATTGAAACAAAAAGATTTTTCCCTTAAAATAAGCAAACATAGGAATTTTCCAGATGGTTGACCTATACTCTCCAGATGCTTCACAATTTAATTTCCATAATTTGTATTAATATTATGGATAATGAGAAGAAAAGATAGGGATCTCCTTATTTTATTGTGAGACTAGATAATAACAAAAAACTGGCTTCATGTCTAATTTGTAATGGATTAGTAAAAGAATTTATGTGAAGTAAATACTTAATGTTGTGTTGTATGTAGTTATATATATGTGCCTCAAAATAGGTCATGGTTATACAGTTGGTTATGTCCCCCAGCTACTTTTTACTTAATTACAGAGGTTGAAACCCATTTATTACTAGTTTTCTTTTTTCAATTGAAAAACAAGTCCCCCCCTCTTCTTTTTTTTTTTTTTGGTATATTGCTATCTATAATTCTGTAATCTGATAGGATTGACATAGAGGGCAAGAGAATGTTTATATTGCAGGAAAGGAAATGTAACCAGCAGTTAAATTCTACAGGAAAAATCCTGGCCCCAGTGATGTCAAAGGGACTTTTGCGGTTGACTTCAATAGAGGCAGAATTTAACCGCTATTGTTTATTGTAGCCCCTCTTCTTTTCTTTTCCTGAAATCCACAGCAAAATACTGTAGATTTTTCTAATGAAGGGGGAGAGGACAGTTTCAACAATTGTCAATTTCTATATATTGATATAGTTTATGTAGTTTTTTGGACCAAATTCAACCCTGGTGCAAGTAATTCAACTCACTTGGAACTCTTTCCACTTTCAGTGTATTGAATTTGATCTTTCATCTTTAAATTACTCTAAATCGTTATACCTGTATTACATTACAGCTATGATTCTCTCTTAATACCACTTAGCATAAATTCTTTTGGTCCCAGAATATTAGCTATATGCATAAATTTAGCCAAAATAGTGGGTGGATGGAACTTTGGAAACATCTTGATTCTAGCAGCAGTTCTTCTCTGTGATTTGGAAGGTCTGTGCTATTGGCTTGTAGTCAAAGCATGTCATCATTTTACTCTCATAAAATGAATGTCTTTTGCTTTAGTGCGTTTCCATCATGTGTGACTATAAAATAATGCTCATAATTTAGGTAGCACAAGAATTTCAATGCAGGTTACAAAAGTGGATATCTCCATTTCACAGATAGAGAATTTGAGACACTAAAAGGTTTAGTGTCTTGCCCAACATCAGTAGCATATGGCAAATTACTACAAATTAGTAGTGGATTTGGGACTAGGATCCTGGCCTCTTCACTCCCAGTCCTCTGTTTTAACCACTAGAAAACATGGATATATGTAAATGAAGTCCCGTTTGTGTCTCCTTCTCTGACACTGTTGTGTGTTTAAAGTAGAGCTGACCTGGAATGGGATTTCCATTGTGTGAAAAATTCCAAAATTTTGCGCACACAAAAAATCACCCCTAATAGAACAACAACAAAATAAGTCAGAATTTTTCACAGAACAGCTGTGTGTCCAACAGCCAGGGAGTTGGGCAGCCCATGTGTCTCGGAGGGCTCCCCAGGGTGCCAGTTATGCTGGGAACTGAGCAGTTAGAGGGTGAGCCAGTGACTGCTGCTCCCTTTCCCTTCCTTATCCACATTCCCAGCTCTTCCTGCTGTCTAACGAAGAGTGGCCCAGGAGCATACAGGGGAAGTGAGTAGTCAGCAGTTCCGTTGCAGTGACATCAGCCCCAGTTCACTTCTGCAATGAGAGAATGATAATAGAATGGACCATCTTTCTCTTTTTCCATTTCTCTGCCAATTTAGGAAACAGGGACACCATCAACTTTCTTTGGGGATAGAAATGGATGGAGCTTAGTATAGGTGAGGGAAGAGAAATAAAAATACCAGTGATCCTAGAGATAGAAAGTCAAAGTGAGACACCATTATCTTTTTTGAGTAGGAAGAGAAGCAGAGACTTCAGTAATTTCTGGGGAAGAGATAAATGGCTTCCGGGCAATTCGACAGCTGTCTCTGCAATCACAGCTATCCATGACAGTCCATGTGTTTCTGAGCCTGTCGGTTCCTTTCACTCAGCCCTCTCTGACCAAGTCAGCCGTTACCAACCCGCCCCTTCTGGGTTGGGGGGGGGATGCATCTGGACTCATTGAGGGTGCAGGGTCTGTGATCAGAATAGGAGACCTTGCTTCACATCAACATGCTGTAGCTTTGGGCCATCCACAACTCACGTTGTCCCTTCTAGGACTGTATCAGGCATTCAGTGGTTCCCGTACTCACTGACAATACCACCACGATGTACTATGTGAACAAACAAAGAGGAGTCCACTCTGGTTCACTGGAGGCAGTTCAACCTGTTGCAGTTCTGCATCAAAGAAGATATCACCCCAATAGCTGTCCACTTACCAGGGATCCATAACCACCTCGCAGATCACCTCAGCAAGTTTTTCTCCCTGAGCCATGGATGGACCCTAAAGACCCAGATGGTTTTTGCAATGTGGGGTATCCCTACAGTTGACCTCTTTGCAACTAGGGAAAACAGGAAATGTCACCTATTCTGCTCTCGGGAGGGGCTCAGACCAGGCTCTGACACTTTTCACTGCAGCTGGCAGTCAGCTCTGCCGTATGCCTTCCCTCCTATCCCAGTCATTACTCAGGTCATCTCCAAGCGGACTGAGCCAGGCTCATCCTGATTGCCCAGTGTGGCTGAGACAGTGATGGTTCTCAGACCTCCTCGCCCTGTCAGTTCAGCTTCCTATGCTGCTTCCTCGCCTTCCCAACCTGCTCACACATGACTGTGGCTGCACCCTGCATCCAGCGATCAGCTCCCTGCACCTCACGGCCTGGCTACTATGTGGCTGAACGAGGAGGAAGAGTTTTGTTCGGAGGCTGTCCAACAGGTCCTACTTAACAGTAGGAAGCTTTCCATTAGAATGGCTTACTTGGCAAAGTGAAACAGGTTTTCCGTGTGGTCCTTAGCTCGCAGGGCCCTTCCAGTGGAGACTTCCATCCAGGACATCTTAGAGTACCTGCTACACTTTCAGGAATTGGGCTTAGCACTCAGTTCTCTAAGAGTACACTTGACAATAATATCCGCATTTCATCCACCTACCCAAGGGAAATCGGTTTTCTCCAATGTCATGGTGATGAGATTCCTGAAAGAACTTTTCCACCTGCATCCTCTAGTGCAAGAGTCTATCCACTTGTGGGATCTGAACACAATTTTAATAGCTTTAATGGGGCTTCTGTTCGAGCCCATTGCTTCCTGTCCGCTGTCCCTCCTGTCTCCAGAGAACTGCATTCTTGATAGCCATGAGGGTGGGTGAACTGCAGGCCCTTATGATGGGGCTTCCTTACATGCAGCTCTCCAGGGACAAGATTACACTCCGGCCACAGCCAAAGTTTGTATCCAAGATGGTCTCTCAGTTTCATTTGAACCAGGTGGTGCATTTGCCTGTATTTTTTCCCAAGCCACATTTCTCCCCAGAGGAGCAATGCCTTCAGACGTTAGAGGCTGTCTAGTCTTTTATCAGAATAGGACTGAATGGTTCCTTGCTTTGTCTTGCTTGTTTGTATCATATGTGGACCACAAGAAGGGACAAGCAGTCTCTACGCAGACCATCTCTAGATGGGTAACGTCTTGTATCAAGACTGCATCTGAGATATACCTTCTCAGCAGATATGGGCACACTTGACAAGAGCACAGGCAATGACAGTGGCATTCCTCAATGACATTTCCATATTGGACAGTTGTAGGGCAGCCACATAGTCTTCTATCCATATGTTAATGGACCAGTACGCGATCACTGATTCTTTCGGAGTGGACGCTAAAGTTGGGAGAGTGGTCATTTGATCTTTATTCAAATAGACTCCAAACCCTGCCTCTGGATGGGGGTACTGCTTGCTAGTCACCTACTTGGAAAACATGTCTGCATCTACTTGAAGAAGAAATGGTTACTTACTGTAACTGTGATTCTCTGAGATGTGATGCAGATGTGTATTCCATGACCTACTCACCATCCTCATATATCCAGGGAAGGGGCCACAGACACCAGGTGCGAGTGCCGCCCCTCTACAGGTACTGCTAGGCAAAAGTCTCCGGCTCTGGCGTGGGCACACACCTACTTGGAATACAGGGCTGCATCACATCTCAAAGAACCACAGTTACAGTAAGTAACTCTTTCTTCCAAATGGTAATTCTTTTGATTATCCTCCTTGAGTTGTCTCAGAATGACTGGTTTGCTAGTTTAGACTTTCAGGACGCCTACTTTTGTGTGGCGATTTTTGCTGAGCCACAGAAAATTCCTTCGATTTGTCATAACAGAGCATCTGTTTGGCCTCTCTTCTGTTCCTTGTATTTTTATTGAATGCATGGTCGTGGTGACGGTGTACCTCAGGAAGAAAGGAATCTACATGTTCCTGTGCCTGGACGACTGGTTACTGAAGGGCAGGTCCAAAGAGGAAGTCCTTTCCCATGTCAACACTACACTTCACTTGTTCAACTGTCAGGGTCTCATCCTAAACACCAGAAAGTAAACTTTGGTTCCCACTCAGAATATTGAGTTCATTGGAGCCCTAATAGACTCTACAAGTTGGAGAGCATTTTTGCCAACTGATCGTTTTCGAGTGATTTGCCACTTTTGACTCTGTCTATAATCTCAGCCTTCTAAGACAGTTTGGATGTGCCTGAGACCTCTTGGACCACATGTCTACTTGCACGCAGGTGGTACAGTTTGCAAGGTTTTGTCTTCGCCCCATTCAAATATGGCTCAGGATAGTTTACTCTGTGACTCTTGGACCAATTTGTCTGTCTCCCTCCACTGGTACTGGACTCCTTGCAGTGGTGGATGCTTCCAGAGAATGTTTGTCAGGGTGTTCCCTTCACCTGGCCCTTTTTACCAACCATGTGTGTTGTCATTGACATCTCCCTGTTGGGCTAGGGAGCACATCTGGAGTCACTGAAGTTCAAGGTCTGTGCTCGGAGCAGGCGTCCTCACTGCATAGCAATGTGCTGGAGCTTTGGGCCATCTGCAATCCATGTCAGACTTTTCCGGACCATATCGGGGCTCAGTGGATCACATACTTACTGACAATACCACCATAATATGTTATGTGAATAGGCAAGGGGGAGCATGCTTCAGGATTCTGCCAAGAGATAAACCAGTTGTAGCAGTTCTACTTTGAAGAGAACAGGAGTACTTGTAGCACCTTAGAGACTAACAAATTTATTTGAGCATAAGCTTTCGTGGGCTAAAACCCACTTCATCGGATGCATGCAGTGGAAAATACAGTAGGAAGATAGATACACACACACACAACATGAAACAATGGGTGTAACCATACACACTATAACGAGAGTGATCAGTTAAGGTGAGCTATTACCAGCAGGAGAGAAAAAAAACTTTTTGTAGTACTAATCAAAATGGCCTATTTCCAGCAGTTGACAAGAAGGTGTGAGGAACTGTAGGGGGGGGGAAATAAACATGGAGAAATAGTTTTACTTTGTGTAATGACCCATACACTCCCAGTCTTTATTCAAGCCTAATTTAATGGTGTCCAATTTGCAAATTAATTCCAATTCAGCAGTCTCTCGATGGAGTCTGTTTTTGGAGTTTTTTTGTTGAAGAGAGTATCACTCCGACAGCTGACCATTTCCCCGGGGTCCAGAATCATCTCATGGACCATGTCAGCTGGGATTTTTCCCTGAATTGCAAGTGGTCTCCAAAGTCCAGAGTCCTCTGGGTCATCTTCACAGCTTGGGGCATTCCAACATTTGACCTGTTTGGTACGAGGAACAACAGGGAATGTCATCAGTTCTGCTCTCAAGGGGGCCTTAGGCCAGACTCACTGTCTGACGTTTTCCATCTCAGCTGGCAGGTGGCTCTCCGGTATACATTTCCACCAATCCCGATCATCTCACAGGTCATCCTCAAGCTGAAGGAGGATCGGGCCAAGCGCATTCTCATTGCCCTGACATGACAAGTGCTAGTTCTCCAACCTTCTTGTGCTGTCAGTTCAGCCTCCCATACCCCTTCCTCTCTATCCCAACCTACTCACACAGAATCACGAATGCACTTTACATCCCATGCTCAGCTCCCTGCATCTCACAGTGTGGCTGCTTCATGGCTAAAAGGGGAGGAAGTATGGTGTTTGGCGACTCTTCAGCAGGTCCTATTCAACAGTTGAAAGCCTTCTGCCAGAATGGCCTAGTCATTAAAATTGAGAGTACATCTGGCGGCAATATCAGCGTTTCATCCCCCTATTCAGGTAAGATCAGTCCTTTCCAGTGCTATGGTAGCAGGAGTCTTAAGAGGACTTCTACATCTCCATTCTTAATTGGCCTCAGGTGTCTTGATTAACCTGGAGCAACTGCCATTTGGTTACCACGGTAGCAGGGATTTGTTTAGTTTGGGACTAACATACCTGTTTCTCACTACTTTCCTAAAGCCACCTGGCCTTGCCACGTCACAATATGTAGAAAATATCCAAAAATATTAAAATAAATGGCATTCTATTATTGTTTAACAGCATGTTTAATTGCGATTAATTTTTTTAATCACTTGACAGCCCTAATGTAAATTGAATGAAGGGGCATGTGGTCTCTTCACAGACAGTATCTAAATGGATAACATCCTGTATCAAGGCTGCGTATGAAATCGCTTTGGCTATGCCTCCTGAGTGGGTGCAAGCTCATTCTACAAGAGCAGAAGCAACGTCGAGAGTGTTCCTCGGTGATGTCTCAATATTGGATGTTTGTGAGGCTACTACATGGTCGCCCATACGTACATTTACGAACTATTATGTCATTACCACATTTTCCAGGGTGGGTGCACGCTTTGGTAGGATGGTCCTGCAATCTTTGTTTAATAGGCTCCTGGCATGGGTACTACTTGTAAGTCACCTAATTGGAATACACAGCGGCATCTGTTCAAAGAAGAAGAAATGGTTACTTACTGTAACTGGTTCTTCAATATGTGATGCAGACATGTATTCCATGACCCACTCTCTGTTCCCTCTGCACTGGAGTCTAATCTCTGGGTGTTTGGTGAGTGAGAAAGAACTGAAATGGGTCAGGGCATTGCTGTCTCATATAGCATGGGGGAGGGGCTATGACCACAGGGCATGAGTGCCGCCCCTCTTTGGGTACTGCTAGGCAAAATTCTCCAGGCTCTGGTGCGCTGAGCATGCACACACTAAGTGGAATACAAGTCTACATCACATCTTGAAGAACCACAGTTACTGTAAGCAACCATTTATTGGTATGTGAAGGGGTAATAAAACCTCCCTATTCACTTTCTCTGCACTGTTCATGATTTTATAGACCTCTATCATATCCCACCTTAGTTGTCTCTTTTCTAAGCTGAACAGTGCCAATCTTTTAATCTCTCCTCATATGGAAGCTGTTCCATACCCATAATCATTTTTGTTGCCCTTCTGTGTACCTGTTCCAATTTTAATATGTCTTTTTGACATGTCTTTTTGATTAGAACTGTATGCAGTATGGCTGCTTGATTTTCCAAATACATTTGTTAAAGGCGCAATGTTCCAGCTTTGACCATAGTCATTTTTGGAGCTTGTAGAATAACTGGAAAACTGTCACCCTCTTTATTAGGTGAACCTTTAAAAACAGTGATGTTGGCAACAACATCTAATGTGTTTGACCAACCCTTAGCCCACCAACAGATTTCCTGGAAAAAATGTACAGAGTAGCTGGAAATTGACAGTCTTTGACTTTGGCCCTTCGAATGGAATGATTGAAGATGGCTAGTTGGTAACTTCTAAAACAGTGCATTTATTTTAATTTATACATAACCCAGAAAATGGTTCAAGCAAATATTTCCTGAATGATACCCATTAATAGAACAGGCTGTGAAATAGCTAAGGCAGAATCATCAGGGTGATTTTAAATGTATAGGAGCTTATGATGCATCATTTTCTTCATCATGCAGTATTGTTGTAATGGGAGGATGTTCTTATTATAATAGTATTCCACTTAAATGAAGCAAATATATAAAAATTCTTTAGATTTAAAGATTATACCTAAGGAAGACAGTTTTGACATTACTAGGGACAGATAAAGAAATACTCTAATTAATTGACATTATTTTTATATTAAAAACTATTATTTAACATGTGTGATGTGCTTGTCCTTCATCTTGTAGCTGGAAGGAGAAACTATTTTTCCATATGAATTTTTGGGTTTGTGATGACTTTTGTCACTCTATTAAAGGGATGCTTGTGATATGAAAGCTTACTTGTCTTTGTCTTATCTCAAGACAAATTTGTCTTGGTTTCTCCTACCAAAATAGCCTTGTGGCACATTAAAACAAGTTCTTGGTAACTTAGGATAAACTCTTTCAGAGTGGTAGCCGTGTTAGTCTGTATCAGCAAAAAGAACGAGGAGTACTTGTGACACCTTAGAGACTAACAAACTAGTCTCTAAAGTGCCACAAGTACTTCTCATTCTTTTTTCTTTAAAGATACTGAGTTATGACCTTGTTTTTTATCCAGGGCCGGCTCCAGGCACCAGGCACCCAAGCTGGTGCTTGGGGCGGCACCTGGAGGGGGGCGGCGGCGCGGCGCTCTGGCCGCTGGGAGGGGGGCGGCCGGAGGCTTTTTCGCCTGGGGCGGCGAAAAAGCCAGAGCCGGCCCTGTTTTTATCTCATGTGTGTTAGTTCCAAAAACAGGAGGCCCACTTCTACCCTAGCTATTTTTATATTGCTGATGAAGCCAAATGAGAGATGTGTGTGCATACCTGGGGGCAGAATTGGGTCCAAATTGAATACTTTAATCTTCCGACTAGCACAGGTAAGTCTCCTATTTTCTCTTATCCAGCACAAGGAAAATGTCATGTTTTAGAAGATTTTTTTTTCTTTCTTTAAAAAAAAAAAGAATTAAAAGCTGCCTGCCAGAATTCAAAGAAAAGACTGTGTAAGTGCCAATTTTCACTCTGACACAAAGCCAGAGCAAAAATAATTTTGCTCAGAGTGGCTCAGTATGTGTTAGGGGATGGGTATGGATAGCAATGGAACTATTCCACAGCTACTCCATTGCAACCAATATGCTTCAGTAACTTCTGTGATTGTTGAGTAACCCACTGGTTATTGTGTGTTGTGTCCTCCTTGCCATTCCACAACAGATATGGGTCTGTAACAGTCCATGGCTTGAGAACTTGGGTTTTTAGCTCAAGCTGTAGAGATTAATGCATTTAGCTCTGGAAGTCCTCCATTTAACCCCCAGTGAGTTGGCCAAAATAATTATCATCACAGCTCCATTTCTCCTTCCCCCACTTCATATGGGGGGGGATTTGAAGGGTTATTCATAGAATAATAGAATATCAGGGTTGGAAGGGACCTCAGGACCTCAGGAGGTCATCTAGTCCAACCCCCTGTCAAAGCTGACACTTAGTTGCAGTTGTTTTTGTGGGGGAACTTTTTTAAACATCTGAGGTTTTTGAAGAAATCTTTGATCCAGTGTTAAATTCCTAAATAGGTTTGAATCCTAAAAGTTAACAAATTCAGTTTCTCTCTCTCTCTCTCCCGTGAACTCTTCAAGTACCAGACAGGGAAGATCCCAGAATTGCAGTGTTGGTTCAGAAATCTAGGCTTAAAACTTATTAAAAATTCCCAGCTGAACAAGCTGTTATTTGTACATCTTTTCTGTCAGTTAATTTACTTATTGGAACATCTTCTCTTATTCATAATTCATTCTGTAGGACTTCTGCAATCTTCTCAGACATCCAACAGAAGCAAACAAGATTGATTAATTTGATTATATCCCATGTGAAATATTTCATTCTAAATAAGCAGAATAAAAAGACCAAGTACTGTCATAAGACATGAGCAAATATTCCATTAAAGGTTGCTACTTACAGAAATATTTTAAATATTTTACATTTGAAACCAGTAGTATTCTCTCTTGAATATACATTTTTAAGATGTAAATAAATGGATAAAATAAAACAAGTGATGACATTTTTAATTGTTTGTGTGTATTGTGTGGAGATCTGTGGCTGTGTTAAAGTGAAAATAGATGTGTTTTCAGTTCCTTTTGTATTATGTAAAATGGTCTGGTTTCCACCAGAATTAATAATAATTTTATATCATTTGGTTTATTTTCTTTTTGGAAAGTGTTACGTGACTAGTTAGGAAGATAGTTTGAAATTGGCTAGTTTTAAATAGTGTATTGCTGAGGAAAAAATAGCACATAATAACAGAAAAGCCTCAGTTATAAAGTAATACTATACTATTTTTGTCAGAAATATTGTAGATCAAGAGTTCTTCTTTGAGTGATTGCTCCTGTGTATTCCACAGTAGGTGTGCATGCTCGCCACGTGCACCGGTGCCAGAGGGTTTTCCCTTAGCAGCATCCGTAGTGGGGGAGCACCGCTGCGACCCCTGGAGTGGCGCCGACATATCGCGCTATAAAGGGGGCTGCGTGCTCCCCCCACCCTCAGTTCCTTCTTGCCGCCAGTGAAGGTAGTCGGAACTTGTGCTCCAGCTTTGCTGCAGCAATTCTAGCCTTAGTGGTATCCACCTTCTCTTACTTGTTGAACTCTTTCTCTGTTTGTGCTGGGCTTGGGGCATGCCCCGTGGCCCAGGCTTCAAGTCGTGCGACTCTTGTTGCAATCCTATGTCCAGAAGTGATTCACATACTCAGTGTCTTCGCTGTCTGGGCGAGGCTCACATTAGTGAGAAGTGTAAAATTTGCCGCTCCTTCAAGCCCCGAACGAAGAGGGAGCGTGAGATCCGACTCCGAGCTCTCCTAATGGAGTCGGCGTTGACCCCGGCACTGGTGCGTCAAGCTGACCCTGCACTGGGCACCTCATCCTCGGCACGCAGCGAAGCGCCCCTGGCACGCAGCGAAGCGCCCCAGGCGCGCCGTCCTGATTCCACGCCCGGTACCGCATTGTCAGTGCGCAGCAACGCCCCGTCGACGAGCCGGCACCGCTCCCCTTCTAAGAAGCAAGGGAAGACTCAGCGGCGCCGGGAGAAAGATCGGGGTGAGGCTAGACCCGCCTTGGGCAGCCCACGATCCCCATCGGGACCAAGACCTCCGACTTGGGTAGAGCGGAGTAGTCCGGTGCCATCCACACGCGCCTCGCCAGAGGTGAGAATGCCTTCGACGCCGGAGGCAGCTCAGACCACATGCGACATCATGACGCTTCCGGTACCGGGAGCGCCGCTCCAGGCGGGCCCCCGATCCCATGGGAAGCCTTCGCTCAGTGCCCATCGACTGTCTCCGGACGTCTCCGAGGTCGAGATACTGTCCCGAGTTGAAGGGCTGAGCCGCGGACCCCAGCGCGCCTCCACGCCGCGAGCAGGATCGTCTGCGAGCGAGTTTTCCACCTCCACTCTGGGAGACCGTAGGGGAGGCACTAAGAGACAGCGCCGCTCCTCTTCGCAGAGACAGGTCTCATCGGCGGCGGCACCGCCGTTCCCGCTCCGGCACCCGCCGTGGAAGGCGCTACGCCAGGAGCTCGTCACGGGAATCCCAGGCACCGATGCATCGTAGTCTTGGGCGCCGGAGGTATTACGGAGACAGCAACTCAGACTCCTACCTGTCCGCCTCCAGGGGCCGGAGCTGTCATGTGCGGGACCGCTCCAGCCGTTCGCACGGCACTGTCCGCTCGTCCCGGACTTCGGCTTCGGCACGCAGCCACCCCTTGTCGAGCCGTTCGGTGCCGCAAGACCAGCCGGCCCTCCCGGGCCACCTCGCGTCCCAAGGCCAGGCCGTTCCCTGGCAGGGACAGTGGTGCCAGTGGGCACCGTGGCCCCAGGCACTGGCACCGCTGGGACCCCGCTCCGTGGCAGGAGTGTCCCAGGCCCAGCCGACGTCGCCGCCTCGGCACCGTGATGAGGCAGTGGGCACTGACTCGGGCCCCAGGTCAGGACGTCGAGCTTGCAGTACAGCCAGGTGCAGATGACACCGCGGCACCGACCTCCTCGGCGCCGAACGACTCCGTGGCGCCACCACCTCCGGTGTCTCAGGAGGACTTCAAGGCCCACCAGGAGCTACTCAGGAGGGTGGCATCAAACCTCCAGCTCCAGGCCGAGGAGATGGAGGAGCCGTCGGACACATTGTTTAATGTCCTGACCTCCTCGACGCCGGGACGTGTGGCCCTCCCGCTCCATCAGGGGGTGGCCAACGTTACTACTGGCCTCTGACAAACCCTGGCATCTCTCTGTCTGATCTCCAAAAAGGCTGAACGGAAGTACTTTGTGCCCACAAAGGGGCACGAGTACTTATACTCCCACCCAACACCGAACTCCCTGGTGGTGGAATCGGTGAACCACTATGAGAGGCACAGCCAACTCGCTCCTACCCCTAAGGACAAAGACGCTTGCAGGCTGGATTCTTTTGGGAGAAAAGTTTATTCGTTTGCGAGCTTTCCGCTCAGAGTGCCCAACCATCAGGCCCTCTTGAGCAGATATGATTTTAACCTGTGGGGGTCCCTTGCCAAGTTTGAGCCCTCCCTCCTCGAAAAGGACAGGAAGGAGTTTCGGGCCCTTGTGGATGAGGGGGTGGCGGCGGCTAAAGCAGCGCTCCAGGCGGCCTCCGATGCGGCGGTCACGGCCGCTCGTTCGATGGCCGCGGCGATCTCCATGAGAAGGGCGTCCTGGCTTTCGCTCTCTGGACTATCGGCTGAGTCCCAGTCGATCATGCAGGACCTGCCGTTTGATGGTCGGGCCCTGTTTGCAGATCAAACAGACACACGTCTGCATGGGATGAAAGACTCCCGTGCTACCCTGCAGACGCTGGGCCTGTACGTCCCGCTGGCCAAGGACAAGCCCAGGCCTCACACCTCTGCTCCACAGGCTCGGGGTAGATATGAGCCCCCGCCTAAGAAGCAGCAGGAGCAAGGCGCCGGTCACAACGCCAATCCCGCTCGGCCCCTCGCCCGGGGCCCTCTAAGGCCAGGAGGCCAGGGAAGCGGCGTTTTTGACTGCTTGTGGGGGGTCACCAGGCCTGTTGCCAGGTTAACCCCCCCCCCCAGTTAATAAAGTTCAGGTTTGCAAATCGTTTACCTGCCTTCCGTTTGCAATGGTCCCGTATTACTACAGACCGCCGGGTCCTCAACACTGTCTCCCTGGGGTACAGCTTGTAGTTTGTGTCGCCCCCTCCCAATTGCCCTCCGGCCAGGGAGTCGGTGGAGGACCCGGAACATGCACTCCTCCTGGGTCAGGAGGTACAGCGCTTCCTCTTCCTGGGAGCCGTGGAGAGGGTACCTTGGGAATTCCGGGGCAAGGGGTTCTGTTCCAGGTATTACCTCATCCCGAAGGCGAAGGCCCATCCTCGACCTGTGGAAGCTCAACCAGTTCTTGGTATGCTGCAAATTCCGCATGGTGTCCCTAGCCTCTATTATTCCCTCCCTAGACCCGGGGGATTGGTTTGCAGCACTGGACCTTCAGGATGCCTACTTCCACATCCACATTTTCGAAGGTCACAGGTGCGCGTTTCCTGGTGGGCCAGGACCACTACCAGTTTACGGTCCTACCCTTTGGCCTCTCGACGGCCCCCAGGGTGTTCACGAAGTGTATGGCGGTGGTAGTGGCCCACCTCAGGAGGAGAGGGCTGCAGGTCTTTCCCTACCTGGACGATTGGCTGCTCAAGGGCAAGTCCCGGTCCCCGGTGCAGCAGCAAATAACCCTCCTGCTATGCACCTGCTCAAATCTAGGCCTGGTGGTAAACGAGGAGAAATCCACGTTAGTTCCGGTCCAGCGCATAGAATTCATAGGAGCGCTGCCGGATTCCCAGGCGGCCACAGCCTCCCTCCCACGGGACAGGTTCGAGGCGCTCAGAGGCCTCATCGCCTTGGTCATGGCCTTCCCGGTAACCACGGCTCGGATATGCCTTCAAATCCTCGGCCACATGGCAGCATGCACCACAGTGGTGCGACATGCCAGGCTCCGGATGAGGCCCCTCCAACTCTGGCTGGCTTCCCGCTATTCCCAGGCCAGGGACGGCCTGGACAAGGTTGTTACGGTGCCGCCCGTGGTGGTTGTGGACCTCCAATGGTGGTCCCTCCCGAGCAACATGCTCCGGGGAATCCCCTTCCGAGACCCCTCTCCCTCACTAGATCTAGTGTCGGATGCCTCGGACCTGGGCTTGGGAGCCCACGTGGGGGACATCAGGACCCAGGGTATGTGGTCACCCAAGGAACTGACCCTGCACATAAATGTCAGGGAACTCAGGGCTGTGTGCCTGGCATGCCTGGCCTTTTGTCAGCACTTACAAGGGAAGGTGGTCAGAGTCCTCACGGACAACACCACCGCAATGTATTACATCAACAGGCAAGGGGGCACGCGCTAGAGGGCCTTATGCCAGGAAGTCCAACTCCTGTGGGAGTTCTGTATAGCCCACAACATCCTCCTCCGAGCGTTCCACCTACCCGGTGAGAGCAACATGCTCGCGGATCGCCTGAGCAGGATGTTCTCACATCAACACGAGTGGTCCCTGCACAGGGAAGTGGCAGAATGGATTTTCCTTCAGTGGGGCACTCCCCAGGTGGACCTATTCGCCACCGCCCAGAACCGCCTGTGTCCCAGGTTCTGCTCCAGGGTGATAGAAGGTGAAGGGGCCATGACGGACGCGTTTCTGCTCGATTGGTCGGGGCCCCTGATGTATGCCTTCCCGCCCTTTCCCCTTATAGGCAGGGTCCTGCAGAAGGTGAAGTCAGACGGGGCGAGAACTATCCTGATAGCCCCGGATTGGGCCCGTCAACATTGGTACGGGACCCTACCACAACTCTTGGCGGTCCCCCCTCGCAGGCTGCCGCTCCGCCCGGACCTCCTCTCCCAGGAGGGAGGTCATCTCCTCCATCCCAACCTGGGCCCGCTCCACCTCACGGCGTGGCTGCTCCGAGGCTAGATGTGGAGGAGGGGAGGTGTACCGAGGCTGTTAGATGTGTCCTGCTTGAAAGCAGGAAGCCGTCCACATGGTGGACCTACCTGGCCAAGTGGTATCGGTTCTCCTCCTGGGTGAGGGAGAGAGGCTCCTCCCCTGTGTCCGCTCCACTCCAGCTGGTCCTGGACTACCTCCTGTCCCTTAGGACCCAAGGGTTAGCCCCCTCCTCGGTCAGGGTGCACCTGGCGGCCATTTCGGCCTTCCACCCTCCGGTGGCGGGACAGTCAGTGTTCTCCCACCACATGACTTCCAGGTTTTCAAAGAGTTTGGACAGAGCGTTCCCTTATGCTAGACTCCCGGTTCCCCCTTGGGACCTGAACCTGGTACTGTCATGCCTCACAGGACCTCCCTTTGAGCCCTTGGCCACTTGTTCCTGGTCCCACTTATCTGAGAAAGTGGTGTTTTTGGTGGCTATCACCTCAGCCCGCAGGGTTTCGGAGCTTAGGGCGCTCACCTCGGAACCCCCGTACACTGTCTTCCATAAGTGGAAGGTACAGCTTCGCCCACACCCGGCCTTCCTACTGAAGGTGGTTTTGGCGTTTCATATGGACCAGGACATTTTCCTGCCAGTCCTGTGTCCCAAGCCCTATTCCTCCAATGAGGAACGACGCCTACACATGCTAGATGTGCGTAGGGCGCTGGCCTTTTACTTGAATCGAACAAGGCCATTTCAGGCATCCCCTCAGCTTTTCATTGCTACGGCCGAGCACATGAGAGGGCAACCGGTTTCCACCCAGCGGATCTCCCGCTGGATCACCTCGTGCATTCGCACTTGTTATGACCTGGCTGGGATTCCCCCGCCTCCTATTGTTAAGGCGCACTCAACGAGAGCCCAGGCCTCGTCTGCGGCCTATGTGGCTCATGTCTCCATTCAGGACATATGTAGGGCTGCTACGTGGTCCTCTGTCCATACTTTCGCATCACACTATGTGATAGTCTCCCAAGCAAGGGATGATGCCGGGTTTGGTAGGGTGGTGCGCCACCCTGGTAACCCGTAACCTTTATCATTTAGAACTCCTCCCCATCTCCGTCAGGTATAGCTTGGAGTCACCTACTGTGGAATACACAGGAGCAATCACTCGAAGAAGAAAGAAGAGTTACCTGTTCCGTAACTGGCGTTCTTCGAGATGTGTTGCTCCTGTCTATTCCACATCCCACCCTCCTTCCCCTCTGTCGGAGTTGTCTGGCAAGAAGGAACTGAAGGTGGGGGGAGCATGCAGGCCCCTTTATAGCGCGATATGTCGGCGCCACTCCAGGGGTCGCAGCGGTGCTCCCCCACTACGGATGCTGCTAAGGGAAAAACTTCCGGCACCGGTGCACGTGGCGAGCACGCACACCTACTGTGAAATAGACAGGAGCAACACATCTCGAAGAACGCCAGTTACGGAACAGGTAACTGTCCTTTCCTTTCAATGAAGCACAGCAAAGAATGGAATAGACCTATTTGCTTTTCAATTTAGGCCAGGTCTCCACTGTAAACTTACATCGGTATAAATATGTCACTCAGGGGTGTGAAAAATTCATGCTGCTGAGCAACGCAGTTATACCAACCTAACCCGTGGTGTAGAGCAGTGGTTCTCAACCTTTGCAGACTACTGTACCCCTTTCAGGAGTCAGATTTTTCTTGTGTACCCCCAAGTTTCACTTCACTTAAAAACTACTTGCTTACAAAATCAGACATAAAAATACAAAAGTGTCACAGCACACTGTTACTGAAAAATTGCTTACTTTCTCATTTTGTCTGTATGAAATTTTAGCTTGTATTGACTTTGCTAGTGCTTTTTTGTAGCCTGTTGTAAAAGTAGGCAAATATCTAGATAAGTTGATGTACCCCCTGGAAGACCTCTGTGTTACCCCCAAGAGTACGCATACCCCTGGTTGAGAACCACTAGAGTAGAGAGAGAAAATCATACAAAGCACAGGATTTGGCGGTGATGGGGGACTTCAACTACTCAGATATCTGCTGGGAAAATAACACAGCAGGGCACAGATTATCCAATAAGTTATTGGAATGTATTGGAGACAACTTTTTATTTCAGAAGGTGGAGAAAACTACTAGGGGAGAGGCTGTTCTAGATTTGATTTTGACAAATAGGGAGGAACTGGTTGAGAATTTGAAAATGGAAGGCAGCTTGGGTGGAAATGATAGAGTTCATGATTCTAAGGAATGGTGGGTGGGAGAACAGCAAAATAAAGAAAATGGATTTCAAGAAGGCAGACTTTAGCAAACTCAGTGAGTTTGTAGGTCAGATCCCATGGGAAGCAAGTCTAAGGGGGAAAAAAATTGAAGACAGTTGGCAGTTTTTCAAAGAGAGATTATTAAGGGTACAAGTACCCGACAGCATAGGAAAGATAGGAAGTATCGCAAGAGACCACCCTGGCTCAACCAGGAGATCTTCAATGATCTAAAATCAAAAAAGAGTCCTACGAAAAGTGGAAACTAGGTCAAATTACAAAGGATGAATATAAACAAATAATACAAGTATGTAGGGACAAATGGCCAAGGCACAAAACAAGATTAAATTAGCTAGAGACATAAAGGGTAACAAGAAAACATTCTACAAATACATTAGAATCAAGAGGAAGACCAAGTACAGGGTAGGCCCATTACTCAATGGGGGAGTGAGGGAAAATAACAGAAAACGTAGAAATGGCAGAGGTGCTTAATGACGACTTTGTTCCGGTTTTCACCAAGAAGCATGGATGTCTAACATAGTGAATACCAATGAAAATGAGGTAGGAGCAGAAGAGGCTAAAATAGGGAAAGAACAAGTTAAAAATTACTTAGACAAATTAGATGTCTTCAAGTCACCAGGGCCTGATGAAATACATCCTAGAATACTCAAGGAGCTGACTGAGGAGATGTCTGAGCCATTAGCGATTATCTTTGAAAAGGCATGGAAGACGGGAGAGATTCCAGAAGACTGGAAAAGGCCAAATATAGTGCCAATCTATAAAAAGGGAAATAAGGACAACCCGGGGAAGTACAAACCAGTCAGCTTAACTTCTGTACCTGGAAGGATAATGGAGCAAATAATTAAGCAATCGATTTGCAAACATCTAGAAGATAATTAGGTGATAAGTAACAGTCAGCAAGGATTTGTCAAGAACATATCGTGTCAAACCAACCGGATAGCTTTCTTTGACGGTAACAATCCTGGATAGGGGGGAAATGGTAGACATGGTATATCTTGACTTTAGTAAAGCTTTTGATACTGTCTTACATGACCTTCTCATAAACAAACTAGGGAAATGCAACCTAGGTGGAGCTACTATAAGGTGGGTGCAAAACTGGTTGGAAACCGTTCCCAGAGAGTAGTTATCCGTGGTTCAGTCATGCTGGAAGGATTTAATGAGTGGGGTCCTGCAGGGATCAGTTCTGGGTCCGGTTCTGTTCAATATCTTCATCAGTGATTTAGATAATGGCATAGAGAGTACACTTATAACGTTTGTAAACGATACCAAGCTGGGAGGGGTTGCAAGTGCTTTGGAGGATAGGATTAAAATTCAGAATGATCTGGACAAACTGGAGAAATGTTCTGAAGTAAATAGGATGAAATTCAATAAGGACAGATACAAAGTACTCCATTTAGGAAGCAACAATCAGTTGCACACATACAAAATGGGAAACGACTGCCTAGAAAGGAGTATTGCAGAAAGGGATCTGGGGGTCATAGTGGACCACAAGTTAAATATGAATCAACAGTGTAACACTGTTGCAAAAAAAAGCAAACATCATTCTGGGATGTATTCGCAGGAGTGTTGGAAGCAAGAGACAAGAAGTAATTCTTCCTCTTTACTCTGCGCTGATTAGGCCTCAACTGGAGTATTGTGTCCAGTTCTGGATGCCACATTTCAGAAGGATTTGGACAAATTGGAGAGAGTCCAGAGAAGAGCAACAAAAATAATTAAAGGTCTGGAAAACATAATCTGTGAGGGAAGATTGAAAAAATTGGGTTTGTTTAGTGTGGAAAAGAGAAGACTGAGAGGGGACATAACAGTTTTCAAGTACATAAAAGGTTGTTACAAGGAGGAGGGAAAAAATTGTTTTTCTTAACCTCTGAAGATAGGACAAGAAGCAATGGGTTTAAATTGCAGCAAGGGAGGTTTAGGTTGGACATTAGGAAAAACTTCCTAACTGTCAGGATGGTTAAGCACTGGAATAAATTGCCTCGGAAGGTTGTAGAATCTCCATCATTAGAGATTTTTAAGAGCTGGTTAGACACACCTGTCAGGAATGGTCTAGATAATACTTAGTCCTGCCATGAGTGCAGGGGACTGGACTAGATGACCTCTCAAGGTCCCTTCCAGTCCTACGATTCTGATTCTATGTCAACAGGAGGGCTTATCTTGTCGACATAGCTATCATCTCTCGCAGAGGTGGATTAACTACACCAACGGGAGAAACATTGCACATTGATATTTTTGTATTATTTCTTTTACTTAAAGGGAATTTAAACCTAAAAGGAGAGGTGCCATTTTCCAGTAGCACTTACCTTGTTCTGCCTTCCTTTCTGACTTTCTTGATTTTTATATTATAATTTGACACTGTAGTTTAGAGCATTGAGACTATTGTTGTCACTGAGGTGTAAATGAAGTTTGTTGCCTGCATGGTTATGTGTAAAACAAGTCAAATATGGCCAGTCTCACACAAGGAAGATCATGTCAAAGCTATTTACACCTTTTTGAGTGTGTTTGGAGGTAATTCCTTTTTTATTAAAGTGGAAAATGCAATCTAAGTATATTTAATATGTTTTCATCTACCTTTTTTAGAATGTAGGCTCTGCAGGACAGGGACTGTTTGTTTTTTGTCTGTACAGTGTCTACTGCATTGTGGGCACTACTGTAAACAAATAATGGCAATAGACTATTTTACTGTTAGAGCTAAACAGAATCTATCAATAAGAACATAAGAATGGCAGTACTGGGTCAGACCAAAGGTCCATCCAGCCCACTATCCTGTCTACCGACAGTGGCCAATGCCAGGTGCCCCAGTGGGAGTGAACTTAACAGATAATGATCAAGTGATCTCTCTCCTGCTGTCCATCACCACCCTCTGACAAACAGAGGCTAGGGACACCATTCCTTACCCATCCTGGCTAATAGCCATTAATGGACTTAACCTCCATGAATTTATCCAGTTCTCTTTTTCCTGATTAGTTGTAGCTAAATTAGCCCCCATCATATTGTATGTATAGTTGGGGTTATTTTTTCCAATGCGCATTACTTTACATTTATCCACACTAAATTTCATTTGCCATTTTGTTGCCCAATCAGTTAGTTTTGTGAGATCTTCACAGTCTGCTTTGGTCTTAACTATCTTGAGCAGTTTAGTATCGTCTGCAAACTTTGCCACCTCACTTTTTACCCCTTTCTCCAGATCATCTACGAAGAAGTTGAATAGGATTGGTCCTAGGACTGACCTTGGGGAACACCACTAGTTACCCCTCTCCATTCTGAAAATTTATCATTTATTCATACTCTTTGTTCCCTGTCTTTTAACCAGTTCTCAATCCCCTCACCCCCGCACTACCTGTTCTGTCCTTCCGATATATTTTGTACCCCAAAATGATTGTGTCCCATTGATTGTCCTCACTCCACCAGGTTTCTGTGATGCCAATTATATCAATATCCTCCTTTAACACGAGGCACTCTAGTTCACCCATCTTATTATTATTTAGACTTCTAGCATTTGTGTACAAGCACTTTAAAAACTTGTCACTGTTTAGTTGTCTGCCCTTTTCTGATATGTCTGATTCTTTTTTATGTGAATGTTTCTTGTCTGATTTGGCCTCTTCTTTATCCTCTTCCATCCTCTCCTCCTGACTAAAACCTAGAGAATCTCTATCAATAGAGACTTCTCTTAGAGAAGTCCGATCCACGTGCTCCCCTGCAGCAGTCGGCTTTCCCCCATCTCTTAGTTTAAAAAGTGCTCTGCAACCTTTTTAATGTTAAGTGCCAGCAGTCTGGATCCACTTTGGTTTAGGTGGAGCCCATCCCTCCTGTATAGGCTCCCTCATCCCAAAAGTTTCCCCAATTCCTAATAAATCTTAACCCCTCCTCTCTACACCATTGTTTCATCCATGCATTGAGACTCTGAAGCTCTGCCTGCCTACCTGGCCCTGCGCGTGGAACTGGGAGCATTTCTGAGAATGCCACCATAGAGGTCCTGGATTTCAGTCTCTTCCCTAGCAGCCTAAATTTGGCCTCCAGGACATCTCTCCTACCCTTCCCTATGTCATTGGTACCTACATATACCAGGACCACCGGCTCCTCCACAGCACTACACATAAGTCTATCTAGATACCTCGAGAGATCCGCAACCTTCACACCAGGCAGGCAAGTCACCATACGGTTCTCCCGGTCATCACAAACCCAGCTATCTACGTTTCTAATGATCAAATCTCCCATTACTAACACCTGCCTTTTCCTAGTGACTGGAGTTCCCTCCCCTGGAGAGGTAACCTCAGTGCGAGAGGATACCCCAACACCATCTGGAAGGAGGTACCCAACTATGGGAAGGTTTCCCTCTGGTCCCGTTGACTGCTCTGCTTCCCTGGGCCTTTCATCCTCCTTAATAGCACAGGGGCTGTCTGACCGGAGGTGGGACAAATCTACAGTGTCCCGGAAAGCCTCATCAGCATACCTCTCTGCCTCCCTTAGCTCCTCCAGTTCCGCCACCCTGGCCTCTAAAGCCTGAATGCGGTCTCTGAGGGCCAGGAGCTCCTTGCACCGAATGCACACATACGCCACCCGCCCACAGGGTAGGTAATCGTACAAGCTGCATTCAGCGCAATAAACTGGATAGCCCCCACTCTGCTGCTGGGCTTCTGCCTGTATTCTCTCCTACAGGTACCTAGGTTAATGAAAGGATTTTGTTTAAATCAAAACGTTTTGAATATAGTTTAGTTTACAGGTTTAAAAGGACGGCAAGTGAACCTTGCCCCCTTCTCACTCCTGTTCCAAACTTCCTTGCGAAACTCCCTTTTAGCAGCCCTGTGCGCAAAGCTCCCTGGGCGCTTGCTCGCTGCTTTTTAAAGCACTGGCCTTCTTGATAGCCCCGCCCACTAAGGCTCAGCCAATTAACCGAGGCTTCTAGCTTTCAAACCTTACTTTGAAGCTCACAGCTTCCAACTGCCAGCCACAGCACATGGTCCTTCAGACAGACAGACAGACAAACACAAGCCCAGCACACAGCAAGTAACCCCCAAACACAAACACACACTACAGACAGCCACTTACCCCAAGGGTCCCGTATTTGCTCCTCCTTCACCTGCAGAACTCCCTTTGAAACTCCCTGTTAGCAGCCCTGTTCGCAAATGATAATAGATAATATTAGCATCCATATACTGGAAAGTTTGCTATTTTAATGAGACAGAAAAGCATAAAAATCCAGTGATCTGAATTTTCATACATTTAACATTTTACATGGTTTGTATTAATTTTTCCATCTCATTAGCATAGCAAGATTCCTACTAGATGAGTGCTCATATTTTTTATTGGTAGTTCCGCTATACCTTAGACATAGTAGAAAAATAAAACAAATGTGTTTTGGTGATAACCCACTGTTTTGCTTCAAAAGCTAATTTGCATCTCTCTCGGTAATGAATATGCTCCTCTCTGCTGAACTGTTTTGTCATTCACAATCTTTAAGTAGCTCTATTTGTGCCTATTAGTGTGTAAGTAATGAAGTTATTTATTGAGCAGCTGTCAAAATAATTTAGTGGCCACTGGGGCAGAACTGTTCAAAGACCCCTTAAAGCAGAATGTTTCCCAATGTCTACCTTTTCAAACAGGATGCCATCTAATTAAGATATCTGTTACTTATGGTTCGGTAGAATTTGGGAATATAATTAGATCAGCTATCCATTGTTCAAGCAACAAACAGAAATGTACTCATCATCATCTTCCTTTCTGTGTCTGCCCTGTATTATAGCAATTTTAGGAATGTATTTTAGCAGTCTGAAATATTCAGGACTGCAACTTGTGGTTTGTTTCTCTAAACAAAGGAGATTGTTATTTTCTGACAGTCAGTTTTATCTATGTTCCTATTATGGGTAGGTTTCTGAAATACATTGAATGCCAAAAACTTAACATAAAACAGATATCAAAACACCTTTTTTCCATTAATGTAAAATTATGTATTTTAAATAACTGTTTGTACTGAATTAGACAGTTTAATCACTGAAGCCCTTAATATATTACAATGACCTTCAGATTGTGCAGTAACGAATAAAAGACCAAAATAAACAGGAGCAGTTGTGCTTTGTGTACTGAATAGATTTTTCTTGGTTTTAAAGTCTTCCACACCAAGAGCTTTGTAATATTTTACTCAGATTATTCTCACAATAACCATGTTTTTTCAGTGTCTTCTATTTTATTTTTTGAGCGTAACATATTAAATGGAATGAGTTCTACTATTACCTATTTTCTTTAGTCCAATTGTGTATATTTTGATCACTCTAGTCAGTATTGTTGATTTTTTTGGTGCTCATGTGACCATAATTCACCTAGCTGACATGCTGAAATAGTGTGGAAAAAACAGAATAATTTATACTTTTCAAACAAGTGATTGGGTTTTTTTTTTTTTTTTTCAAAAAGCTTAAAATATTAGTAGTTTAGCCAGACCTAACTAGCAAGTCAAAAAATGCTCACCTCTCTAGCCAAGGTACATGCTTTGATGGGGGCTGGGAGGCAGATGAGATCTGAACTAGGAGCAGTTAGGGTACTGCTCTCTTTCTCCCTCTCCTCCTCCCCCTCTCATCTGTGGGAAAGGGAGCTGCTTCTTTCTTTTCCCCTTCCATCCCCCCTTTTTCTTGTGCTGCAGGGATGGGCGAGAAGGGGTATTGTATGCAGCATCTGGGCACTAGAGCCTGTCCTGCCCACTGCTGCTGCCACTGGAGGTGGTAATGGGGCTGGATGATTGGCTCCTGCCTGGAGGGGGAGGGAGGTTGCTATAGTTAACTGCATATAGGCCTGTTTCAGCCCTACACTTCACACCCTTGAACTAGTATGCTTGAACTTCTTTGATATTGGGGGCTCAGCTGATCACCAATTTTGGGGTCTGGAAAGGATTGTTACCATATGGCAAAACTGGCAAACTGCTGTATGGGTTTTCTCTTACACCCAGCATCCTGAAGGTCTAGTTTTGAGGGTTTGAATGAGAACTGTAGCAACTTTGGCATGTCTCAGTGCAGTTGATGGGTTAGAAAGTGTTTAATTGAGGTCCCTGTAACCTAGTGGGGACTGCCTGGGCATTGGTCCAGGGCACAGCAATACATGATAAGAGGGTATGGCTCTATGACTTGTCCAGCTTTTGGTTCCCTTCATCTTATCTCTCTTACCTCCAGCTGTAGGAGGTCAATGGATTAGGACTCTGGCTTCAGGTCAGAGTCTTTTGGCATGTCTGAGAAAGTAGAGGGGGCCTTCACATTCACCTTAAGGTATATAGTCCACTGAAGTCATTGGTGCCAGTTGAAATCTGTCTGGAACAAATCTTGAGGGAGGTACCAGCATGGTTGGAGGGTTTAAAAGGGTCCAATTTGATGCTTCTGCTTGGGTACTGGTCCTTAGCATGGTAGTGCATGGTGAGAGGGTATGCCTGCATCTCATTCAGGATATGGCTTCCATCATCTCCTCTCTCCAGGTGGGGCAAGATTCTGGCTTCTGGCTTCTCTCTAACTGTACCCTTTCAGGTGACACCTTCACCTCTCTGACTGGAATCCCCTGATTCTCCCACTCTTAGACCAGGTCTCTAGGCTACAAGACCCTTTTGTACCAACCATGATTGCTTAGCAGGTTTGAATGGGTTTGTCTACCTACAAAAGTTCCTTTCAGGAGTTGTGACCAGTGGTGAATAAAGTGACCCACAACAGCCTTTTCAAAACAAAGTATTGTTTAATCTCAACACTACAAACAAAGCATAACAAGGGGAAAGGATTTTCAACACAATGAAAAGTCTACATGTATATCTGTCTTACCTGTAGGCTTAGGTAGGCCCAGTTTATCCCAGACCCCTCTGGGGACTGGGGCTTCGGTCTGCTTCTCAACAATCTCTGTATTGTCCCTCAGGGACCGTCTTTTTATCCACCCAAATATTTTTGTTCCAGTTTTTCCCTGTTGAGCCAAACTGTTATCATAAGAACAGCCATACTGGATCAGACCAAAGGTCCATCTAGCCCAGTATCCTGTCTTCTGACAGTGGCCAGTGCCAGGTGCCCCAGAGGGAATGAACAGAACAGGTAATCATCAAGTGATCCATTCCCTGTCCCTCATTCCCAGCTTCTGGCAAACAGAGGCTCGGGACACCCTAAGCATTTCACAGTCACTATCGCCATCCTGGTCAGATGGTCAGTAATATAGCTCTACTCCTATATTCTTATTATTAGAGCATGGAATTACTATCTATAGAGATCCTATGGTATAGTTTGGTTCATTTAAGATTTTTACCTCTCTTGATTCTTTCTTGCACGTATAGTGCCATTCCCCCACCAGCATGACTTGTTCTGTCCTTCCAATATATTTTTGTACCCTGGTATTAGTGTCCCATTGATTATCTTCATTCCACCAAGTTTCTGTGATGCCTATTATCTCAATAACCTCATTTAATATGAGGCACTCTAGTTCACCCATCTTATTATTTAGACGGTATATATGCACTTTAAAAACTTGTCACTTTTTAGCTGTCTGCCATTACATGTTGTAATTGAATGGGACTTTTTTTCATTTAACTGTTTCTCACAGGGTGGATTTGATTTAAATCACTAGTCAGGAAGATTCAATTTAATCATGGATTTCTACATAAAAGTGCATTCTTGTTGGTTGTTATAACCTTAATACGTATTCTTCTCAACTCAGAGATAGATGTAGGTTTCATTTTTAGAAGGTACACACTATACATTTTTAAACAGTGATTTATTTTGAAAACTTTTCAGATTAGTTTTACAGCTATATCAGAAAATGAATGATAGTTTGGTTATTTCATTTACCAAAGGTAATTGAAGCATATATTTATGAAGTCACTGGGAGGTGAACTATGTCCAATTCAACAGGTTAATCATTAATATTTGGAGGATTTTCTTGCCATGCTGTATTAGGAGGAGAACATCACCAGATAGACATTTAAATTGTTTTATTTAACTAAAACAACAACGTTAAGTATTCTGGATTTTTTTCTTCAACAGCAAATATATAATATTTTAACAAAACAAACATATGAATTTTTGAATTTAGTTAAACATTCAAGTTTTTTAAAGTCAGGGTTTTTTAATTGTTTTTAGCAAAAATAGTTAAATGAAATATTTAAAAAAAACACAAAAATTAAATCGGCTATGTCAGCCAGGTCAACATGAGAAACTTAAAATATTGGCTTCTGCAGCTAACTCCGTCGTCTTCACCTTCATTTTCCTGCTTGTTCATAATCTGGAAAAGAGAAACAAGTTTTCCTGCTTTTTCAGGTCCCAAACAATTTCTCAATTTGGAATGAATTAGTCGAAAGGAAGAACATATTCTTTCTACACCGGCAGAAGAAGCTACTGCTGTTAAAAGTGAGATTATCACTTCAATCGTCTCTGAATCCAAGTGCTTATGTGACTTCCACCAGTTCACTGGTGTGACTTTCTTTAAAACATCATAAGCAAACATATATTTCTTGAATGGTTCGCCCTTAGCTCTGAAGTTTATTATAGTTGGCATTATGGAGGGATGATTGCTGGATGTCCATGTCATAGCCAACTCCCCTTCTTCAGCAGTTAAGGTTTGACCCTGGTACCGAGTATTGAGAATATTTGCAAGAAGATGAGCTGGAGATAGTGCTTGTCCCATTCGTTTTTTTTAATGCTTGTAATTTAACTCTGTCATTGCAAATTTCTCTTTTTAAGATCTCACTCAGTTCCTTCCAAATTTCAACAGCATCAGCAATAAAACAGCTATTTCCCTGCATTTTGTTCAAGGCTATAGAAATAGGCTTCAGGATACTCAGCATGTGTTCAACATTTCTCATAAGCCCAGTGTTGAGAACTTTGGCTGTGACAGTGCCATCTATTTTTTCATGATTTTGTTCACAAACTGTCATTGGATTAGTCCAGTTCTTGATATAGTGCTCAAAACAGTTCATTACTGAGTTTCAGCGCACATCTTGGAGTGTTACCTTTGTTCCTCCCACTTTTTTCAGAGCAGCTGCTGCAAAGTGGTTGTTAGAGAAGCATTTTGCAATTTCAACAACATTAGCCTTTATTACTGGAATATTGAAGTCTTTGGTTAGAAGGTGCATCAAATGAGCACTGCAACCGTATGTTAGCAGCTTGGGACTCTCTTCAGTCTCTTCTAAATTTCTTCTCATCTTGGATATATTTGCAACATTGTGACCAAGCTGCATACTTGACATTTGAATTTTTTTTCAGTTTGTTATAGCTTTTACTGCTACTTCTTGTAAGTATTCTACTGTGTGTGCATTTCCTGATGTATCAATTGTTTCTGTAAGGAAGACATTCCCTTCTTCTGTTGTCACACAAGCACATACAACAGGATCATTGTGGACATTGCTCTACCCATCAAGACTCAGGTTAACAATTTCACCTTCTAGACCTTTTGCACACTGCTCCATTTCTCTTTCATACACTTAATCCAGCAATTTTCCTCCTACATCTGGACTGTATCCTGGTCTTAATGACTGAACCATGTTAATGAAGTGTGGGTTCTCAGTCATACGGAAAGGAGAGTTTGTTGCATAAACAAACCAGGCAATTGTTTAATCAATTACCTCTTTTTTGTAATCTGCTGGTTCTTCTCACAAATTTATCTATGGTTATTTCTGGATGATGGAGATTTTTTTTTTTCTTTTTGCTACAGGTGATATACTGTGGCTATGTGACTGAAACACTATCATTGGCAGATAACTCTGAAACTATAGAAAATGATGGTGATGTTGAAGGTGGATAGTCTTCAGAATCCTGTATGTTGAGGATGGATTTTCCTAAACAAAATAAGTCAATGCAGTTATTTAATTATTATTACCATACTGCTCATTTAGTATTGCTCATTGCATTCACTGACACACAGTACTGCTTTAAAGGTGAAATTGTAAAAGGAAGATCTGCCTATTTCAGCTATTTATTTTGTGTCACCAGTGCATCTAAAATGATAGTACCATAGAGTAACAACTATATTTTTTGCTCAAACATGAGAATTCAAGAATAGTCCAGAAGGAAGACAGGCAGTCCTTAAGAAAGAAATATGAAATAAGAGTTTACCAACCTGAAGATCTTGCATGTTCAGACATGTTCCTTTCATCATCTTCAATGCAGCTTCCTCCTGAGAAGGAACACTTCTCATGATGTTGTTTTATTCGGGCAACCAGGCCTTGCATTTCTTTGTTGCACTGTTTGCGGTTTGCACACGTGCCTGTCTTACCCACAGGAAGTGGAACTTCATTAACATATTCCCAAACTGGGTCTCTTTTATGGCCTGCTGCCATTAAAGGTTTTCCCTTCTAGTGAGAGAATGGTATGGTAGATTTCAAATCAATGAAGGCTACACTCAGAAAGACCTCAAGACTTCTGGAATATGCTGCTCAAACAGTTTCACTTTTGTTTCTACTGCCTGTCCCTCCCTTCTCACATTTATCTCCAGACTTCTTGTCCTTGTCCATAAAATAAATTATTTATTTTTATCCACCCTGGATTGCTGGCACCTAAAATTAAAAAGGTGTAGAGCAGATTTTAAACTTAGGGCTGGGGGAAAGCCGAGAGGTGCAGAGAAGCACGTGGTTTGGACAGAGACATCCCTTAGGGGATGATCTATTAATGGAGATTCTCTATATCCTAGTAAGGAAGAGAGGATGGAAGATAAAATACAGGTAGGATCTGATGAGAAACCAGGGTGGATAAAAATAAAAGATTTAAAAAAAAATTGATTTTTATTTAAAACGGATTTTTTTGATAAAATCCTTTTTGAGGAAAAAACCTATCTAAAGATAGGTTTAATTAAGACACATTATAGCTTCAAGATATCTCATCATGGAATAGGGATTATAAATTCTAATTCTATGAGACAATATATTCATGTAATGTTTAAGAAAAGTTTTGTAAATGAGTTCCAATAGTTCATGGATTAGGGACCCAAGTTTATGGTGGTCCAGGGGCTTCTGTATAGATTATTTAGGTTAATCTTTCTATCTAGCCAATGGGACTCAGTGCTCAGTCTAGAAGATACCATCAGAGAGGCTTAGTTTTGCAGTTCTCAAACTGTGGATTTGTGTCTCCAGAGGTAACATGGTTGTTAACAGCAAAAATATTTTAAAATAAATAAATAATATATAGAGGTGAGAAATAGACCTCAACTCTATTGTTCCTCTGCAAATTTGTGTACACAGAGTCAATCCCTTACCTCTCTCTAAAAGTGCAAAGTTTCAAAAAGTTCAATGAATCGAAGATTGTTGGGGGCAGAATAGATCTGGACAAGGAGAAGAAGTCTGGAGATAAATGTGAGAAGCGAGGGACATATGCTTATTTTGTTAAAATATTATATGTTTGCTGTTGAAGAAGAAAATCCAGAATACTTAACGTTGTTGTTTTAGTTAAATAAAACAATTTAAATGTCTACCTAGTGATGTTCTCCTCTTAATACAGGATGGTCAGAAAATCCTCCAAATATTAATGATTAACCTGTTGAATTGGAGATAGTTCATCTGCCAATGACTTCATAAATATCTCCTTCAATTACCTTTGATAAATGAAATAACCAAACAATCATTCATTTTCTGATATAGCTGTAAAACTAATCTGAAAAGTTTTCAAAATAAATCACTGTTTAAAAATGTATAGTGTGTACCTTCTAAAAATGAAACCTACATCTATCTCTGAGTTGTGAAGAATATGTTTTAAGGTTATAACAACCAACAAGAATGCACTTTTATGTAGAATACCATGATTCAATTGAGCTTTCCTGACTAGTGATTTAAATCATGATTTAAATCAATTTGATTTAAATCAAATCCACCCTGCAGCAATCTGGTTCCATTTTGGTTTAGGTGGAGCCCATCCTTCCTGTATAGGCTCTCCCTTTCCCAAAAGTTTCCCTAGTTCCTAATAAATCTAAACCTTTCCTTCCTACACCATCATCTCATCCATGCATTGAGACCCTGCAGTTCTGCCTGTGTAACTGGCCCTGCGTGTGGAACTGGAAGCATTTCAGAGAATGCTATCATGGAGGTCCTGGACTTCAATCTCTTACCTAGCAGCCTAAATTTGACCTTCAGGACCTCTCTCCTATCCTTCCCTAAGTGATTGGTACCTACATGTACCACGACCGCTGGCTCCTCCCCAGAACTACATGTAAGTCTATCTAGATGTCTCAAGAGATCTGCAATCTTCGCACCAGGCAGGCAAGTCACCATGCGGTTCTCCTGGTCATCGCAAATCCAGTTATCTATATTTCTAATGATTGAATTGCCCATTACTAATACCTGTCTCTTCCTAATAACTGGAGTTCCCTCTTCCTTCCCCCGCTCCCCCCCGGAGAGGTATCCTCAGTGTGAGAGGATACCACAACCTCTGCTCCAGTTGGATGTTCTCCTTCCATGATACTTTCATCTCCTCAACAGCACAAAGGCCATCAGACTGGGGGTGGGACTGTTCCTCTGTGTCCTGGAAAGTCTCATCTATGTACCTCTCTGTCTCCCTTAGCTCCTCCAGTTCAGCCTCTCTCATCTCCAAAGCCTGTACAAAGTCTCTGAGGAGCTCCTTGCACTGAATGCACACATATGTCACCTGCCCATAGGGCAGGTAATCATACATGCTGCATTGGGTGCAATAAACTGGATAATCCCCACTTTGTTGCTGGACTTCTGCCTGCATTCTTTTTTTACTTCTGAAGCTCTTTCCTTTGTTATAGTTTTGTTTTAATCAGGGTGTGTGTTTGGCTTTAAGTTTAAAGAATGTTAAGTTTATCTAGCCCTCCCCACACTCCCCCTGTAAACTCTCTCTCAAAACTCCCATTAGCTGCTCCTGTTCCCAGCTGTTGAACTCAGTATGGTGTGAGTAAAACTTCAAAGCAATTGACATGTGCATTGTCCATTAAATATCAATCCTTGGAGCTATCTGAAGCTATTGTCCACTTTCCAGTGAACATGCAATCCATTCCTACTTGAATTAACCCCTTGTAATCATATTGCAAACAACACAATAATAATCAAACAGTATAATGTTCATAAATTAGACAACATATCAGATCAAAAGAATTTTATATTTATAAATTGTTACAGCCAGCTTTGATATCCTTCTCTCTTGCTTGCCTGTTGTTGTCCCTTATTATTATCATTATTACTTATCATTCATTAGTATGTAACTCCACAAAACAGTGAGGTATGTTCCCAGACCTAAAGAGTCTACAAACTATTATCTATAACTTTTATTCTCATGACTGGTGTTCTCTGCCTTTGTCCTTCATTTTGTTTCTTACCAGCTCTCTGGTTTTGGTGATATTTTTCTGAATATAGATTGGAAATGATAGAGGCCAGTTGGGTACTTTAAAGTCCTTGTTTCTCTAGCTGGGGTCTTCCACATTGCTGGATTCAGGGTAAAGGGCTGGGATAAGGCCTATGAACCACTTAATTCTTCAAAATAGGACCTTAGAGGGATATAGTTGGCTCATAGGCCTGGTGCCAATTTTCTGCATGGGGATGAATTTCAGTAGAAAGGATTGAAAAAAGTGAGACACATTTAAAATTTGGGATTGTTATGAAGAACAGAAAATAATGCTGAACTGAAGGAAACAGGAATATTGTCTATTTTGGTGTGTTGTATCCCAAAACACACTTTTCGTTTAATGGGCATGGTCATTCATAACATTTTTAGTACAGTATTTACTCTTAGAGGTTTGATCTGCTTCCTCTTTGTACTTTTTAAACACTAATATATAATGGATTGCATTACAGGAACTAAGGGACTAGCTTGTCTCTTCCTTGTAGGTGCAACATACAGGAAACTAGCCAAGTGGTGACTGAGAAACATTGCTGAATTGAACTGAAGCTGTTCTATGAACTAGTGTTTTTTAAGGTTGTTGTTTTAGGCAGCATGGGGAAGTTAATAAGTTACCTCTGTTACTCTATATCCTCTTTATGAGTGTATTTGTTAAAATATTTAGGGTTATGAGAAAAGTTTGAACTTTGTTCCATTGGAAAATGTTTGAAATTTTTGAAGAAGTCTTAGTGAGTACCTCCCATTATCATAAGAGAATGAAAAAGGATTATTTTTATTGCTGTGATTCACATGTACTTTTATAAACTACATTTTAATGGAAAATAGACTAATGAGCTGTCACTGGAATAATCTCCACTCTAAAATATCATAAACAATATATTTAAACCTTTTTACTTTATTGTGACTAAACTAAGGGCCAGATTCTCTCATGTAGTATGGCCTTTTTGTACCACCCTACCAGCACAATTGGCCCGGGTACTGACATAACTGGCTCAAGGAGGATCAGTGATGCTTAGCTGGTGAAAGGGCTCTTATATCACTCCCCTTCCTTTCTGCTGGTATGACTGAAGGAAAGGGGGCATGTCTAGGGTGCTCCTGTGCCATGGTGGTCCTTGGCTGTAGTTTCAGCCTCTCTTGGCTATTTGCGGTTGGCATAAATTAGAATACACTTCTACCCCAATATAACATGACCCGATATAACACGAATTCGGATATAACGCGATAAAGCAGCGCTCCAGGGGTCGGGGCTGCGCACTCCGGTGGATCAAAGCAAGTTCAATATAACGCGGTTTCACCTATAACGTGGTAAGATTTTTTTGGCTCCAGAGGACAGCGTTATATCAGGGCAGAGGTGTACTTCTCTGGCTGCTTTAACTCGGTGTAGGGGACCAGTCCTTGACAGGCTGTACTAGGATCAAATAGGTGCAAAGGTAAGTTTTAAGCCAACATTGCGCATACACACGCTAAACTATTCTGTGCAGATCAGCACCACCCCACGATCTGGTCCAAAAATAACTTTTTTATCTGGAAAGTAATTCCCACAAAAAACTTAGAGCCAGCAATTATTAGTCACTACCAAGATGAGTCACCTTTGGAAGCCCCAGTGGTCCCAGTCTATATTGTCCTTTATATAAACATAACTCCCTTTAATGAGTCTGTTCAGTTTGGTGGGAGTCTCAGTTCAGTTTGTGAAGAGTGGATTAAATTCTAAATTTCAGAATGTGTGTTTACAATAAAGACTTCCAAACCTGACTGGGCTCAACATGGGTACATGAGAATTCTAGGAGCTTGATTCTGCCTTTTCTTTGTTGTTGTAGTTGCTGCTGCTGTTATTTTTAAATGTCTAATTAGAAAGCAGCTGTATATATGCATGCTAAAAGACCAGCGGAATTTATACTGTGTATTTTTCCTCCAACCTTTTTTAAAAGCAGATGTGTCCATGATCAGGGTTTCCCTTCCATATCCTAGCAAAATATGGTCAATATTTAACTACTGCTTCTACCCCGAGTTAGTACTTCTTAATTTGAGTGTCTACCATGCACCTTGTTGTGGCCTGTCCCCTCCAGAGTCTCATTCCTAGTCACTTTTCTGCCAGAGATGACACACTGTAGAGAAGTATAGAAAATGTCTTATGCTGCTTATCAGTTTTACACAAAATCTTTATCTGACATTCTAAATTAGCCAGTACATATGCCGGCATGATTAATAAAACATTTAAACCAAATTCTTTCCCAGCCCTTTTTGTACTGCTCTGGCAGCTCAAAGGGCCAAGAAAACAAAGTCATTTCCTATTCTGCATTGTGGGGAACCCCCAGGTGTAGAGGCAGCCTGGGGGGGGTCATTGCAAGAGCACTACTGCTCTATGACCGTTCCTGTCCTGGCTGATGGATGACCCTTTGAGTCTAGAGCTTGATGGACATTTTCTGACAAATGTTTCATGAAAAGGTGCCAGTTTGTTAAACCTGAAATGTCTCAGAAAGCAAGTTGGGATTCAGCAAACTTTTGTTGAATCACAGGCTGGTTCCCTGCCAGGTTGCCTGGTGGACTGCTGAAGACCTCAGGGCTTCCAGCTACAAGCCTGTCAGTTTGAGTCTGCAGCTGTCAGTTCCAGGGAGCATATTTTGTTTCAAACACGCCATGTGTCAGAGGATTTCAAGTTCATAATAATTTTGAAAAAATTGGTTTTGGTCAGATTTAGAATGAAATTAAATTTTGAAATCTTGAAATTTCTCACGAACCGAAAATCCTGAATTTTTGTCAGCTCTTCTTGGGAGCCCTAGGCAGTGGATTTACTTCATTGCAGCCCCCAGATTGCTTAAAAATGTTCTGGGACTGGACTAGCATAAACTAGTTTTAGGATCATGGATCTGCAACCTGTTTGTGCCCCCTCCAGCTGCACCCACTTATTATTGGGCACAGCAGAATATCTAAGCCTATATAAGAATTCTGCCATCTCTATTATCACTTCTTCATTTACCAAGGCGATAAGCAGGGTATAAATGCTCCTTGTTCACTTCAGCCTCCTTTCATGTTCCCCTTCTTTCCCCCTCTTCCCCATTCTCTGTTGCCCTTACCCGCTCCCTTCAGTGTTCTCTCTCCCTTTCTTTGTCTCTTAGTTTAGTTAATCCCGTCCCACAGAACCCCACCTGAGAAATTAAAAAAACAAACCAAAACAAAACCATAACAAAAACTGTGGTACTAAAATGACATTTTCAGACCATTACTCTATTCGCTTTGGATTTATGTTATAGCCTTCCCTCTTGTTGCTTTGTCTTGTCTATAGCTTGTCTATAAGCTCTTCAGGGTAGAGACTGCTTTGTATTCTGTGTTTGTACAGTATCTAGGTCTTGGTTGGGGTCCTTCGGTACTATTGGAATACAAAAATTTGCCTGTTTATTATTTTTATCTTATTTATTTCTGTTAAAGATATAGAAATAGCCTGTCAATATGCTATTTAGTCAGTAGGTATTCCATAGTTGTACTTGGAGTTGCAGCATTTTGTGGCATATCTTTTATAGAAGTGTAAGGTATGCTATATTATGGCTTTTTCTCCTGCTGCTTCACATCTGGGCAGACATCCTAGAGCCAAAATTAAAACTGCGGTGTCTTTCACTAAGAGGCATATTACAAGGCACAAAAAGCTGCAAACAGATATCACACTTCCATATAAGTAATTTCCATTCTGTTTTTATAGGCAGCATTGATAGCACCGCTGTTCTTAAGGTTGCCTGTCACATCCCATTATAAGACACAGTTGCTTATAACTTTGACAAACTTTAACTGTTCAGGCTGAAGTTTTTCAGGCTGGGTGTCTGCCTCAGATTGTTTTAGAAAGTTTCAGCCAAAACGGTTCAGCCATTTCTGAGAATTAGAGTGGGGAAAAATAATTTATTTTCAAAATTAAAAAATTCTGGTGACCTTTGCTTTGGAAATCTCTGTCTCCCCCATGCTCTGGAGGCAGGACTTCAAATTTGGCATGGGCGTGGTTTGTGTCAGGGGTTGTACTTTTTGCTATTCCTGTGAAAATCTGCCCAAATTTAGCCAAGTTATAAATCTTTCAAAAATCACAGTTCGCGCACACACTCAGTGGAGACTTGCTACAACTTAACAGGTAAAATCTCTGAAAACTCCATCCTCACTGAGCATGCTTGAGCCTCTCACTGCTCCTTGTGCTGAGCAGACTCTGCATGCACCATCCCCACAGAGCAACCAAGTGTATTCCATCCCCTCACAACGCCTACACATGACTTGGTTGCACATATAGTATCCCCACAGAATTACCAAGTATGCTCCATCCTCTCACAGCTCCTGCATGTAACAGGACTACACATGTACCAACTCCACATTGTAATCCTGTTACATAGAGTAGCTGTGAGGGGATAAATTGTACTTGGTTGCTGATATGTGCACAGTCCAGTCCCATGTTGATGCTGATGGTATATAGACCATTCCCACAAAGCTCCTCTATATGCTCCAAACCAGGGCTTCTGGAGTGAATCTGGATTTTCCCTGCAATAGCTGCTCTAGGCAGGGGTGGGGTCAGGCACTGGAACTGAGAGCAGGGAGCCTGTTTCTCCTGTGCCCTCAATGACCCCTCCCCCCATGGAGGACCCCAAGCAGTATGCAGGAGGAAGCCATCTGATTCAATGCAGAGCGGACAAGAGGCAAACCTAGGGCATTGTGGGGGATGTCTGAGGGAGTAGATTGGGAAAAGGAGTCTAGGGGTGGAGACTGGGACTGGACACTGACAGGTGGTCAGAGACTGGGAACTAGGAAGTGAGACTGGTACTGTGTGGGCAAGAAGACTTGGTCTAGGAGTCAGGGAGAGAAATAGGTGTGGGTGGAGAGATAGGTAGCCAGTGGTGGGGGGGAACTGAGATTGGATGAGGAGATTGGGACTGGCGATGTAAGGAGACTGGGACTGGAAACCAGTGCTTCAGGGAAAAGTATGTGTGGGGGGAAGAGAGAAGGATATCATAAAGAGCCAACATGCAGGGGGAGAACTGGGAATGGCTGCACAGAGAGACTGGGATAAGGAGCTGGGGGAGATAAGGGTGCTAAAATTGGATGTGAAGCTCAGGGAAGGAGAGTGGAACTGGTAGCCACTGCAGATGCGGTCAGAGGGGGTGAGTGGAACCCCGTGGGAAAGAGAAAAATTGAGGATTTGGGAACATAATAGGGATTTGCTGGGCAAGGAGACTGAGACTGGGAGTGGAGCTCTTAGGATGGGAAGTCTGGAGGGATGAGACTAGGAATTATTGGGCAAGAAGGCTGGGAATGAGATTAGAAGCCTGATGAATGAAGACTGGGACTGGCTAAATTAGGAGACTTGGACTCGGACAAGGAGCCAGTGGAGAGGTAGAGATATTACTGAGATGTGGACAGGTTTGAGGGATGGGGCAAAAGGGGTTGTGCTTCAGGGGAATGAGCAGAAGAGTATATGCCCACTAGACACATTCCGTTCCAGAGTCTGGAATGGAACCCAACGTCCCCAAGTCTCACCACTCCTCTGCTGTCACAAATACCTGTGAAACCCACTGGCAGCATGCGTGTTTCATCCCTCTCTAGTGCTGATTCACATAGAGGACAACAACCTACTACTGCTATCTGTTAATCCATTAGCTCAAGTGGTGGAGGTATGTAGTGGATCTAAAGGTTCCAACCCTGCTGATGAACCCTGTGGGTGTCAGTATGATGCAACATAATGGAATTGTTTTTTCAGTTTGCATTTTTTTAAAACCTAGGAAATAACATGCAAAAAAAAAAGTTAAAATAACATTATTGTGGTTAAAAAGTCTAGCACTCAAGAGTTAGGAAATACCAAGGTGGCCCGTGCAACTATTTTTCTACTCTGCTCTGGGCATGAATCAGGGTTATGTACTTGAAGGAGGCTGTCTGCTGTAGTACTCCATCTCATTTCTTGCAGACATTGGAAGGTGTGCAGTGAATGAGGCAGGGGAAGGCAGTGGTCTGATGATTAAGGTATTTGAATGCTGTCTTGGAGAACTGGATCTTTTCCTGGCTTCTGCTATAGAGTTCCTATGTCATGCTAGGCAAGTCGTTTAAAATACATTTTTCAGAGGTGGTCGCTAATTGTATGTTCTTCATTTTCTGGGTGCCCAACTTGAGATTTTAGGGCCCGATTTGCAGAAGTACAAATCTTAGAACTACAACTGAAGTTAATGGGAGCTGTGCTTGAATATATAAAGTGGTATATAATGCTAAGTACTCTGAAATATCAGCTGCTAGGTCTCTCAAATTGGGCACCCAAAGTTAGCAGTAACTTTTGACCTTAATCCCTCTGTGTATGTTTGCCATCTGTAAAACGGGGATAATAATACCCATTCATCTCATAGGGGTGTTGTGAAAATAAATTCTTTACAGATATTATAGTGACGAGTGCCATAGAAAAGCCCATGAGGAGATTAAATTTTTGTCTTCTGAGCAGGGTTTGAATAGTGTGCATCAGATAAGGCATGGGAGAAAACAATGTTGGGGGAGAGATGGCTCAGTGGTTTGAGCATTGGCCTGCTAGACCCAGGGTTATGAGTTCAATCCTTGAGGGGGCCACTTAAGGATTTGGGGCAAAATCAGTACTTGGTCCTGCTAGTGAAGGCAGGGGGCTGGACTTAATGACTTTTCAGGGTCCCTTCCAGTTCTATGAAATAGGTATATCTCCATATTTTTATTTATTTATATTTTATATTTAATGAGGAAAAAATAAAATATCAAATAGTTGCTTATTAAATGAGTATTGTCCAATTATCCAATGAGGCAGGGGTCCTGTGGGAAAAAAAATATTTGATCTTATAATTAAAGATTGTATCATAATCCATAAGAACAAGGGGGATGAATTAAGGTTTCACAGGCAACCTTAATTCTGGTATGTCCTAACTTTTCAGTGCTTGACTTTGAAACCTTAATAATGTTCTTTTAACATATTTTTTGTGTGCACTCACTTACTGAGGGTCAAATCTTGAACCCCTGTTGCCTTTTGTTAAGGGGGTACAATAGAATAACATATGTGCTGACTCTTCACTATGCTGCTTGATTCTCAAGACAATCATACCCAGTGAGCACAGAGTTGTTATGGAGATTTGCATTTGCTTCACAGGTGAGTAATGCAGAACTAATTAGGAAGAAGAGCGTATTGTACAAATGAGCTTCCAACCCCCAATCAATACTCCATTGATTCTGACCCACTCTACAGGGCTCATTGAGCTCTTGCGGGGAAGGAGAAAGTGGAATGGGAATGTGTGCACTGTTGGCCCACAGGGCAGTAAGGTCAGCAAAGAACTGGCTAACCATATGGTGCTGACCTTCCTCTTTGTTTCTAGCTGTGACATTTAATTAAGAAGGCTAAAATACATAGTTTCCTAATATTATATTTTCATTTAAACAATTGCTGTAGTAGTCACAGGCAAGTTATGCAGTTGTGAACAAATCTGAATGGGAGCAAAGCACATATGGAGCTGCCCAAGCACCAACCCTGTGTCCTTCCTAAGTAACTAAAATGACCGAAGCAGCCCTAATGAGGCCAAGGATCTTGCCACGGTATTTTGTTTAAATGTAACTGTATTATGGTATGGGTTGTTAATGTGCGGATGCACATTGTTAATGTGGGGATGCAAGTGCTGACTGAATACCTTGTCTGATGAGTCAACATCTACATTCAAAGGATAGAAAAAAATGGTTAAATAGCCCAAAGGTGTCCAAGATTTTTTGTTTCTGTTTTTAAACAGTATGGCAGCATATGGCAGCATATGAAGCGAACTCTCAGACCTTAATGTTGCTGGGTCCCATTTATCTGGTGTTACAGCTACATAGTGGGAAAATTTCTAATATTCCTTTCTCAGATGGTATCAACTGGCTTCAGGATGAAAACTTCTCACTTCTCACTTTTTTTCAAACTAGCCCACATTTCTGGGAACTTCGAGCAGGGTTACAATGTATATGTTTTTTCTGACTGAATGTTTCTCATTGAGGATGATAAGGTCTGTGCTGAACTGCATAGTTAAGAGACTGTTGTCCCTTAACAGGCACAAAGGGAATTTTCAAAACAGTTTCAACCCTAGCAGTATGCTCTGAATATCCCCTACAGCTTAGATAGTGTTATAGTTAGGGTGACCAGACAGCAAATGTGAAAAATCGGGACAGAGGGTGGTGGGTAATAGGAACCTATATAAGAAAAAGACCCCAAAATCGGGACTGTCCCTATAAAATTAAAGAGACATCTGGTCACCCTAGTTATAGTTAAATTAATGTAAAACTGGTTTGAGATCAGCATTAGACTTTAAAACTAGCTACTTGTGGAAGAAGGTGTTAGAAAAGAGTGATTTGGGGAAGAGGATTCTGGAAAGTCAGAGAAAAAAGGGAGATGAGAAAATCACTGACACCAGGAGAAGAAAAGGAGAGAGAAGACTGAATATAGAGCTACAGAGACAAGAAATGAAAAAGACAAGAGAAAATTGTCTCTCTAATACCATGGGTATCTGGATAGTCAGATAAATGCTGTCTTCAGAAACAAACAGAAAGAAGCAAGAAGGAAAAAAGGGGAGAAAAAATTTTGGGGCATGACTCTTATGTTTACATTTTGATCTCTATTTGTCATTGTTGTTTGGATGCTGTCCCACTTGAACAGATTTCTAAAATGAACACGGCATACTTCTGCAAAGTTCCTTACAAATGTTTTAACAAAGTCATCTCTTAAGCAGCCATACTGCTTTTATTTCCGCCTGTCAAGGAATCCATTCCAATGAGACCTTGCTCCACAGATTTAGAAAGGTCACTTCACCACTCTGGGCTAGACTCAAGCTCTTTAGAAAATCCATACAGCTTTTTGCTTCATTTAACACAAACATGTTTGGTCAGTTTAAGTCTAAAAGAAGGATGTCTATACAGCTCTTTTCTTACACATTTAATTGTTTTCTTTGGTGTGCTTGTACTCAAGAGTAATTTTAAACTCCACGATGCTTATAACACTTAAGCAATACTATTTGGCCTTAGGTGATTTATAGAATGGACACAGTAATTTACAAGTTTTACAAAATAACAATGCCAATGCTGTGCATCACAAAACAAACAGACAAACAAACCCAAACCTTATGGGTTAACACACTGCAATGCTAACTTACAAGCTGCAGATTTCTTCTCTAGCCCATATTTTATTGTCATGTCTTACATTATGTGTCCTTGGTTGATTTTTGTATTTATTTGTTTTTTGTATTTATAAATGCACCCAATTTTGCCTGTTTTTCCTATAATAAGAAAACAGAATGTGTTGTATCTTTCCTTTGGATAGGAATTTTTGGATGTAAACAGTATTGTTAGGTCAATCGGATATATACAGTATGTTCAACATACTGTGATAATGTGTGATATAAAAATATGTAAACTTCTGTTAATAGATGCTTTTAGCTAACGGTGGAGATCTGTGGTAGAAGTAGTGTTTGCAGAAATTTTGAAGAAAAAGATAAATTATTTGTAACTAGAGTACCATGTACTGTGTATGTCATATATTGACAGATCTTCTAAAACTCTGTAAAAATTAAAGTAAAGCAGGAATATGAGACACCTATATTTTGTATTTTTGCTGGGGTGGCAGGATTTTCTGTTGACTCATCAAGTATTAAGTTGCATGGAACCATTGATAGATATTACTGAGGCAGCGGGGCTTGTTAACTTGACTCTGGATAAGGGATTGTCTCTTAGAGCAGAGAAGGTCTAAACTGGACAGTCATCTAGGAGGAACTCTATGAGCAGCAAAGGCAGGGGATGGAATTTGTTATATTGTTATGAGTTTCTTTGTAAACAAATCCAGACACCAAGAAGGGACTGAGTTTTGATCTTATAATGTGTTGACTATATTTTTCAACAGAGTGGAAAAGTCACTTATTAGTCACCCAAAGCACAGTGAAACATATTGGCCATCTGAAATACTTATTCCCCATTTCTTAGTCAATATAATGCATCCTAGGTGGTTATCATATGGGTGGATCAATGGAACAAGTTTCATAGTATATTTTGGACTATTATTGTGTGGGAGGAACTTGATCTAAAAGGTTTAAATGTTTACCTGATAGTATTTAATAGGTAATTGTCCCAAATATCTTAAAGGGACAAGGTGTGTAATATCTTTTATTGGATCAATTTCTGTTGGTGAGAAAGACAAGCTTTTGCACTTATACAGAGCTCTTCCTCAGACCACATCCATGAAGGTGGATTCCTTTGCACCCATGAGAACTCCAATGAAATCTGTGAGGCTCCATTGATTCCTTATGGCCATGGGTACATTTGCCTGGAGGTGGCAGTGGGACTGAGAGACCATGTGCAGTAAATGTTTATATAGTTTTTCTTGTCTCTGTAATAAAGACAAATTTTATAATAAGATTCATAATCTTACCTTACTCCTGGGTAACTTGTACTGAAATCTGTGTAATCCTGTGTAACTTGTATTGAAATCTTCATTTTTGTCATTTTCTCCATGGTTTTTAAAAGTGAAGTCAATGAGACTTCTGTGGTTGTCTTCATTAAAGCTAGTATTTCACCCACTGTCTCACATGGTTTATGAGATAATACTGCATTTCTTATGTGCATATAACTCCCATTGCAGCTGAGGTAATTTTGCAAAAGGGCTGTAGGATGATTTTAAAAAAAATCAGTGAATAGGAGAATTAAAATAACACTTGTAGCTCATTGGTATAAATTCCACTGTATTAGCAGTGCTAAATAACAATTTCCAAGCATTCTGCTAAAGTAAAATTATGAGTACTTTCAAAACTACAGGATATTTACTCTTTTGGGAGGCCCAAGGCGAGTTCTGTATATGCAAATCTTGTAGTATCAGGCCCTTGTTGCACACAAGTCAAAGGGGATGTCTAACCCTACAGGCTGGTGGACTATATTTTTAAATAATGTATGCAATTGCTCCTGCATTCTTATAATTTGTATTTAACCTACAGCATTTCATGGACACTTTATACTTTAGTTCATAGGAATTGGCCTATTCTTTTTCAGTTTGCCAAATATATTTTTTAGATCTGCATGAAAAGCGTCTATATCATATGCTACATGAATTAATCTTATTTTGTAGTTTGAGACAAATATCCTATGAAATTCATAAACAATTTAAAATATGTTTTAAATTTAGTCTTATTCTTAATATTGGTTTATCTGTTTTAACCATGTGGCCAAATCCTGTATTTTTAATTAAATCAATCAGAGTTTACACTTGAGTGGCCAAATCTGGCAATCCTTTACCTTTTCGAGTGCTGAATCAGTTTTAAAAGTAATACTGTATTTCATAATAAATTAAACACTTTTTAAATTTAGCTCATAGAAGTGTTTCTCACAGACTGAACAGGTGATTATTGAGAGTTCCATTTTGTCCTGTGATAGTTTTTACGATTTACAGATATTTTAACACATATCTTGATACAGAGTAAATTAAAGATACATTTAAATAAATACTAAAATTTTTAAATAAATGTTCATATAATGTAGAAATACAAAGTATTTATTTATTTGGTTGCAGAGGTCTTTTTATCACCATCCATGACCGGGGGCACATTGCTACAATGCTTAAATCATGGCCTGAAGATGCCATCAGGGTAAGTTCAATTTTATTTGCATGGCAGAGTTGCTTTTGATCTGTATCTGTGTAACTGTGGCTAAAATGTTTTGACTAGCTACTGCTTTTAATTCAAAATAAATTAGGTGGTATGGTGGATATTAATTAGTTGCTAGTGATTGTAACAATGCTGTTCTGGCGGGACCCAACTGAGAGTGCCAATTCAGGACCAATTGCTTAAAACAGGGCAGTTACAGCCCAAGGCTGGGGTTTTTCCACCTCTAAGGCAAACCAAACCAGCCAGACAAAGAGGACTTTGGTCTCACCCCACTGGCTAACCACAAGTCACACAAGCAATTCCCTTAGACACTCCAGTTTCCCAGTATCACCACCAGTGCCACTCATTATGGGGACAAATGGTTATGAAAACCAATACCCCAGTAAAAGAAAAAAGGTTCTCCCGATCCCAAAGAACCAAGCCCCAAACCCCAGGTCAATATACAAATCAGATCTTACCCACAAATCATGCTGTTGCCAATCCTTTAGAATCTAAAATTTAAAGGTTTATTCATAAAAGGAAAAAGATATAGATGAGAGCTAGAATTGGTTAAATGGAATCAATTACATACAGTAATGGCAAAGTTCTTGGTTTAGGCTTGTAGCAGTGATGAAATAAACTGCAGGTTCAAAATCAAGTCTCTGGAGTACATCCCCAGCTGAGATGGGTCCTCAGTCCTTTGTTCAGAGCTTCAGTTTGTAGCAAAGTCCCTCCAGAGGTAAGAAGCAGGATTGAAGACAAGATGGAGACGAGGCATCAGCCTTTTATAGTCTTTTCCAGGTGTAAGAACACCTCTTTGTTCTTACTGTAGAAAATTACAGCAAAATGGAGTCTGGAGTCACATGGGCAAGTTCCTGCATACTTTGCTGAGTTACAAGGCATATCTGCCTTCTCTCAATGGGTCAGTTGTATAGCTGATGGTCCTTAATGGGCCATCAAGCAGGTTAGGCAGAGCTAACACCAACTTGTCTGGGATGATTCCCAGAAGCATAGCATAAGTTTGAAATACAGACAGTATAGAGCCAATATTCATAACTTCAACTACAAAATTGACACACCCATATAGACAGAATAATCATAACCAGCAAACCATAACCTTGTCTTAGACACCTCATTTGACCCCCTTTATACAAGATTTGGTGCCACTACAGGACTTTGGTTGCAACCATGTTCTATATGGTCCCAGATTATATCAATAACGTCACAGTGGTTTCTTAAATCATTGTTGTATCAAAGTCACTTTCCAGCTGCAGCTTCAGAATCTTGAGGCTTTTAAACTGTGTTATGTGTTAGGGCTTCATTTGCTATTTAGAATTTGAACTTCTTGATAACTTGCCAATTATATTCAGTCTCAGGTGATTTAAAGGTTTCATTTGTTTTTGAATATAAGGATTGGTTTAATTATTTGCATCTGAATGATCTCTACATGTGGATCAGTTAACTCCCAAATATGACATATTTTAAGTACTGAAATCTCTATATTTCAGGATTAAGAAAGTTCTGCTAAGCATTTTACAGTCAAAGCAATTTCAGTTATAATTGATTCTAAAGAGTTCTCCCACAAGCTCTTTCTGTTCTCCACCTACAGCTGCTTGTCATAGAATAAGGTGTGAAAATTATTCATTCCTTTAAAAAAATCAAAGAGATCATTATTTATTCTGATCCTAAAAGCTGAATGTACTTTAGTATAAGTGAGTGACAAATGCATCAATAGCAATGGTAGATGACTTTTGGAAAATACAATTTGATCCAAATTGTCATTATAAACTGGGATTCTCTCCTTTTCTATTGTGCTTTCTCTCTCCCTCTTTTCCCTCTTATCCCATCTATGAATTAGGGATAATGGTGCTTGCCCATCTTTGTAAAGCACGTTGAGATCTGCAGATCAAAGTACCTCTGTAAGCAATAGATGGTGGGAGATGATCGTATTCATTTTATTATATTGTTTTGTATCCTGAGGTTGCTTTCAGACTTAATCTCATTTTTAAAATAATAATTATTGTTGGTTAAACAGGAATACCCAGGTTTTTGTGCAGATAATTTCTTTTTCACTCAGTATTTTATTTTGGAGTGTATCTCCTTTTTTCCCATTGTTTTTTGTGTGTGAGAGTCCTTAAAAATGTGCAGCTGAGGTCAATGAGTGTTCATATCCTGTGAACAAATACTTATAGGTGCTTTTATACCATTTAAAGCCTCCTAGAACAACTTTAACAGCTGTTTTTTCAAAAACACACACTGAAATAGCTTAATGAGGAAACATTTGAGTGGTCCAAATATCCATGTAAACAGTGTGTTTGTGCGATACACAGTGATCATTAATCTATGTCCTTTATTTAAATTTACAAGATCAGATTTGGTTACAGTGTAATAAACAAAAATTGAGATTCACAGATGTTCAAGTTATCCTTTTGAGGTTAATACATTCATTTCTACTGGTTTAGTCTACCTTTCCTTGTGAATGAGAGTTTTTCACCCACGAACATGATACAGTTCTGCGGTGACCTAGAATCCTACTTTCGACGTCTCCGACTCAAAGAATATTTCCAACATACCTCTGAACAGCATACTAACCCACAGAATCCCCCCTACCAGCACTACAAAAAAAAGAATTCTGCGTGGACTCCTCCGGACGGTCGAAACAACAGACTGGACTTCTACATAGATTGCTTCCGTCAACGTGCAAAGGCTGAAATTGTGGAAAAGCAACATCACTTGCCCCACAACCTCAGCCATGCTGAACACAACGCCATCTACAGCCTCAGAAACAACTCTGACATCATAATCAAAAAGGCTGACAAAGGAGGTGCTGTCGTCATCATGTATAAATTGGAATATGACCAAGAGGCTGCTAGACAGCTCTCTAACACCACATTCTACAGGCCATTATCCTCTGATCCCACTGAGGATTACCTAAAGAAACTACACCATCTGCTAAAAAAACTCCCTGACAAAGCACAGGAAGAAATCTGTACAGGCACATGCCTAGAACCCCGACCAGGGGTATTCTATTTGCTACCCAAGATCCTTAAACCTGGAAATCCTGGATGCCCCATCATCTCAGGCATTGGCACCCTAACATCAGGCTTGTCTGGTTATGTGGACTCTCTCCTCAGGCCCTACGCTACCAGCACTCCCAGCTATCTTTGAGACACCACTGACTTCCTGAGGAAACTACAATCCATCGATGATCTTCCAGAAAACACCATCCTAGCCACTATGGACGTAGAAGCCCTCTACACCAATATTCCACACAAAGATGGACTACAAGCTATCAGGAACAGTAGCCCCGATAATGTCACAGCTAACCTGGTGGCTGAACTTTGTGACTTTGTCCTCACCCACAACTATTTCACATTTGGGGACAATATATACCTTCAAGTCAGTGGCACTGCTATGGGTACCCGCATGGCCCCACAGTATGCCAACATTTTTATGGCTGACTTAGAACAACGCTTCCTTAGCTCTCGTCCCCTAACGCCCCTACTCTACTTGCGCTACATTGATGACATCTTCATCATCTGGACCCATGGAAAAGAAGCCCTTGAGGAATTCCACCATGATTTCAATAATTTCCATCCCACCATCAACCTCAGCCTAGATCAATCCACACAAGCGGTCCATTTCCTGGACACTACTGTGCTAATAAGCGATGGTCACATAAATACCACCCTATACCGGAAACCTACTGACTGCTACACTTACCTACATGCCTCCAGCTTCCATCCAGGACACACCACACGTTCCATTGTCTACAGCCAAGCTCTAAGATATAACCGCATTTGCTCCAATCCCTCAGACAGAGACAAACACCTACAAGATCTCTATCAAGCATTCTTAAAAACTACAATACCCACCTGCTGAAGTGAAAAAACAGATTGACAGAGCCAGACGAGTACCCAGAAGTCACCTCCTACAAGACAGGCCCAACAAAGAAAATAACAGAACACCACTAGCTGTCACCTTCAGCCCCCAACTAAAACCTCTCCAGCGCATCATCAAAGATCTACAACCTATCCTGAAAGATAATCCCTCACTCTCACAGATCTTGGGAGACAGACCTGTCCTCGCTTACAGACAACCCCCCAACCTAAAGCAAATACTCACCAGCAACCACACATCACTGAACAAAAACACTGACCCAGGAACCTATCCTTGTAACAAAGCCCGATGCCAACTCTGTCCACATATCTATTCAAGTGACATCATCATAGGACCTAATCACATCAGCCATACCATCAGGGGCTCGTTCACCTGCACATCTACCAATGTGATATATGCCATCATGTGCCAGCAATGCCCCTCTGCCATGTACATTGGCCAAACCGGACAGTCTCTACGCAAAAGAATTAATGGACACAAATCTGACATCAGGAATCATAATACTCAAAAACCAGTGGGAGAACACTTTAACCTGTCTGGCCATTCAATGACAGACCTGCGGGTGGCTATCTTACAACAAAAAAACTTCAAAAACAGACTCCAACGAGAGACTGCTGAGCTGGAATTGATATGCAAACTAGATACGATCAACTCAGGATTGAATAAGGACTGGGAATGGCTGAGCCATTACAAACATTGAATCTATCTCCCCTTGTAAGTATTCTCACACTTCTTATCAAACTGTCTGTACTGAGCTATCTTGATTATCACTTCAAAAGTTTTTTTTCTCTTACTTAATTGGCCTCTCAGAGTTGGTAAGACAACTCCCACCTGTTCATGCTCTCTGTATGTGTGTATATATATCTCCTCAATATATGTTCCACTCTATATGCATCCGAAGAAGTGGGCTGTAGCCCACGAAAGCTTATGCTCTAATAAATTTGTTAGTCTCTAAGGTGCCACAAGTACTCCTGTTCTTTCTACTCTTAAAAATCTCTAATGATGGAAACCCCACAAACTCCCTAAGCAATTTATTCCAGTGCTTAACCATCCTGACCATTAGGAAATTTTTCCTAATGTCCAGCCTAAACTGCCCTTGCTGCAATTAAGGCCATTGCTTCTTGCCCTATCCATAGAGGTTAACAAGAACATTTTTTCACCCTCTTCCTTGTAACAACCTTTTATGTACTTGAAAACTCTTAACATGTCCCCTCTCAGTCGTCTCTTCTCCAGACTAAACAAACCCAATTTTTTCCAATCTTCCCTCACAGGTCATGTTTTCTAGACCTTTAATCATTTTTGTTGCTCTCCTCTGAACTTTCTCCAATTTGTCCACATCTTTCTTGAAATGTGGTGCCCCAAAATGGACACAATACTCCAGTTGAGGCCTAATCAGTGTGGAGTAGAGCAGAAGAATTACTTCTCATGTCTTGCTTACAACACTCCAGCTAATCATCCCAGAATGAAGTTTGCTTTTTTGCAAGTGTTACACTGGTCACTCATATGTGGCTTGTGATCCACTATGACCCCTAGATCCCTTTCTGCAGTACTTCTTTCTAGGCAGTCATTTCCCATTTTGCATGTTGTGACAGACCCAGACCAGTTGGGTGCAGGAGTCTGGTAGAAGGAAAATATACTGGCCACTGGATGAATAGTTTTCTGTTCCCTAAGTGACAAGAGCAGGGGCTGCCCTAGAGCAATCAGGAACCTGCTAGAACCAACTAAGACAGGCAAGCTAATTAAGACACCTGGAGCCAATTAAGAATGTACTAAAAGCAATTATGGCAGGCAGGCTAATCAGGACACCTGGTTTAAAAAGGACCTCCCATCAGTTAGTGGGTGGCATGCAAGGAGCAAGAAGGCGTGCTGCTGGATGACTGAAGAGTACGAGCGTTATCAGGCTTCAGGAGAAAGGTCCTGCGGTGAGGATAAAGAAGGTGCTGGGGGGAGGCCAGGGGGAAGTAGCCCAGGGAGTTTTAGCTGTCACGCAGCTGATACAGGAGATGTTGTAGACAGCTGCTATCCACAGGGCCTGGGCTGGAACCCGGTGTAGAGGGCAGGCCCGGGTTCTCCCCATCCACCCAACTCCCTATCTGACACAGGAGGAGTTGACCTGGTCTGTGAGACACACCAGAGGGGAAGGTCTAATTTGGAAAGGGATCTGGCCTGTCCCTGACCCACTAGGTGGGACAACAGAGACTGCGGAGATTGTTCTCTGTTTCCCCCATGCTGGCCAGTAATGAGGTTAGCTGAGTGAACGGCAGGTTTGAGCCTCTAGCAAAAACGGCCAAACTGAAGGCTGCCGTGAATCTCTGAGGTAAGCAAATCCACCAGAAAGTGCAGGACCCACCAAGGCAGAGGAGGAACTTTGTCACAATGTGTACAACTGATTGTTTCTTCCAAGTGGAGTACTTTCCATTTGTCCTTCTTGAATTTTATTCTATTTACTTCAGACTATTTCTCCAGTTTGTCCAGATCATTTTGAATTTTAATCCTATCCTCCAAAGCACTTGCAACCCCTCCCAGCTTGGTATCGTCTGCAAACTTTGTAAGTGTACTCTCTATGCCATTATCTAAATCATTGATGAAGATATTGAACAGAATCAGACCCAGAACTAATCCCTGTGGGACCCCACTCAATATGCGCTTCCAGCTTAATTCTGAACCACTGGTAACTACTCTCTGGGAATGGTTTTCCAACCAGTTATGCACCCACCTTATAGTAGTTCCATCTAGGTTGCATTTCCCTAGTTTTTTTATGAGAAGGTCATGCAAGACAGTATCAAATTCAAAAGCCTTACTAAAGGCAAATTATACCACATCTACTGCTTCCCCCCAATCCACAAGGCTTGTTACCCTGTCAAAGATAGATATTAGGTTGGTTTCACATGATTTATTCTTGACAAATCCATGCTGATTGTTACTTATCACCTTATCTTCTGGGTGTTTGCAAATTAATTGCTTAATTATTTGCTCCATTATCTTTCCAGGTACTGAGGTTAAGATGACTGGTCTGTAATTCCCTGGGTTGTCCTTATTTCACTTTTTATGGATGGGCACTATATTTGTTCTTTTCCAGTCCTCTGGAATTTCTCTCATCTTCCATGACTTTTCAAAGATAATTGCTACTGGCTCAGAGATCTCTTCAGTCAGCTCCTTGAATATTCTATAATGTATTTCATCAGGGCGTGGTGAATTGAAGACATCTAATTTGTATAAGTAATTTTTAACTTGTTCTTTCCCTATTTTAGCCTCTGATCCTACCTCATTTGCATGGGCATTCACAATGTTAGACGTCCAATGGCGACTAACCTTTTTGGTGAAAAGAAACAAAAAGTCATTTAGCACTTCTGTCATTTCCACATTTTCTGTTATTGTTTTTCCCCCACTGATTGAGTAACAGACTTACCCTCTCCTTGGTCTTCCTCTTGCTTCTAATGTATCTGTAGAATATTATCTTCTTACCCTTTATGTCTCTAGCTAGTTTAATCTCATTTTGTGCCTTGGCCTTTCTAATTTTCTCCCTATATATTTGTTAATATTCATCCTTTGTAATTTGACCTAGTTTCCACTTTTTGTAGAACTCTTTTTTGAGTCTCAGATCATTGAAGATCTCCTGGTTAAGCCATGGTGGTCTCTTGCCATACTTCTATCTTTCCTATGCAGAGACTGTTGTGTGGACGATGGCCAAGGGTTATATTGTGACTCTTGGACCTCTTCCACCGGAATCTGAAGTGAGTCAGCAATCCATTTTATCAGCTGCTGAAACTGTTTAAAATCCTTGGTATATAGAGGCAGAGAATGTATCAAAGCCTCATCTGGAAAAGATGAGGATATATTAGTTTGTGGTGTCACCTTTTTGTTTGCTCCAGGCTCTTGCTCTTCAAAAGACTCCTTGTGTGGTAGGGGCTGAGGAGGGAGAAATGGAGAAGTAGACTACCTTCCATTATGATCCCTATGGGAACAGCTATGAGCTCTTGAAAATTGCTGACAATAGGCTGCCCATGGGTTCCAATATGGTCACTGGGGGGATCATGAGGTAGAGAGGGAGGCATCCAATGCTGCTTGTACCAGTGAGGCATGACATGGTCTTTCCCTTGGGGTTTCCTTCTCAGTTAAGGTGTGAGGAGAGATGCGCCATAGCGATATGTAGGGAATCCCTGCACAAAGATCTGAGAATCTGAAGAGGAGTCCTCAACACAGTCCAGAGGAGGAGCAGACATTGGAGGCAAGGATGGCTATTCGCCTTGTGCTGATGGTTCTGGAGAACCAGGCTACCAGAGAAAGGTAAAGTTTCAGAGACCCTGCAGATCTCGGTACCAACAGCCATTCAGTACCCATCAATACAGGAGACTCTGACTCATCAGACACCAAGGCCTGGTCTACACTAGGCTTTTATGTCGAATTTAGCGCCGTTATATCGAATTAACCCTGCACCCGTCCACACCAGGAAGCCATTTAGTTCGACATAGAGCTCTCTTTAAATCGATTTCTGTAATCCTCCCCAACGAGAGGAGTAGCGCTAAATTCGAAATGGCCATATCGAATTAGGCTAGGTGTGGATGGAAATCGACGCTAATAGCTCCGGGAGCTATCCCACAGTGCACCACTCTGTTGACGCTCTGGACAGCAGTCCGAGCTCGGATGCTCTGACCAGCCACACCCCCGGGAAAATTTGAATTCATTTTCATTTTCCTGTCTGGGCAGTTTGAATCTCAGTTCCTCTTTGGACATCGAGGTGAGCTCAGCAGCAGTGGCAACGATGCAGAGCTCTCCAGCAGAGATGGCCGTGCAATCTAATAGAAAGAGGGCCCCAGCATGGACTGATCGGGAAGTCTTGGATCTCATCGCAGTGTGGGGCGATGAGTCCGTGCTTTCAGAGCTGCGCTCCAAAAGAAGGAATGCTAAGATCTACGAGAAGATCTCCAAAGCCATGGCAGAGAGAGGCTACAGCCGGGATGCAACGCAGTGCCGCGTGAAAATCAAGGAGCTGAGACAAGGCTACCAGAAGACCAAAGAGGCAAACGGACGCTCTGGATCCCAGCCCCACACATCCCGTTTCTACGAGGCACTGCATTCCATCCTAGGTGTGGCCGCCACCACTACCCCACCCCTGACCGTGGACTCTGAGGATGGGATATTGTCCGCGGCCGGTTCCTCAGCGGACGGGGAAGAGGAGGAAGGAGATGAGGAGGACGAGGCAGTCGACAGCGCTTACCAAGCTGATTTCCCCGACAGGCAGGAGCTCTTCATCACCGTTACAGAGATCCCCTACCAACCCTCCCCAGCATGTAACCTGGACACAGATTCAGGCGAAGGATCAAGCGGTAAGTGCTTTAAACATATTAACCTTTATTTTTTACAAAACTTGAATATTAATACTAACAACAATCTGTGAATCATGATTTCTTCCCCCTGGGCGCTTAAGTAATCAGTAACAACTATTTAAAAAAAAAATCAAATAGTGTCCGGTTGTGCATGATTGTGCTGCCCAAGCTGCTCCACTCTTTAGTGCCTGCTACTGCAGCTATATTAGAATCCTGTCTATATGTCCGGGGATAGAGCAGTAGTCCTCCACGGACATCTCCACAAAGCTCTGCTGCAGGTAATGGGATAGCCTGTTCATCAGGTTCCTGGGGAGAGCGGCTTTACTTGGTCCTCCGAAGTAGGAGACGTTCCCGCGCCGGGAGACAAGCAGGTACTCCGGTATCATTGCCTTGCATAGCATGGCGGCATAGGGCCCCGGTCTCTGCAGGCTTTCTCGAAGCATCCGTTGGATCTCGGTGTCCGGGATCCTCATGAGAGTTATGTCGCTCATGATGACCTGCTTTGAATTAGGTAGGGGACTGTTAGTATTGAGACTGCTTGCAACAAGTTCCTTTACAGAACTGTGACCGCTGGTTTACAGCCACGCGGTGGGGGCGGGAGAGGGGCAGCATACAGGGATCTTTCCCTGGCTCATCCGCGAGGGGGTGGGACAGGGCCAGAGTTCCTGCTTGGCCGATTGCTGGCAGCACAGACTGGCAGTGCTTTCAATGTGAAAGGAGGCCAGTGGTACTCCTACAGTTTTAAGCAGCCACAAGTCTACGGCTTACCATGTTTGCCTGCTACAGAGAGTACCGTGTCCTGCCCCGCTTCCCAGATCGGCAGTGCAAAAGCCCAGGCACTGAAGGCGAGGTTCGAAAATTCGACCTTGTCCGGAGTGCGCATGTGATAGGTGTGGTTCATGGTCTTGTTCACAGAGAAAAACTATGTTCTTGATTCACAACCACATTTATCTTTCGGAGGAATTCACTGCCTTTTCCTCATTCCCACAGCCACATTTGCAACTGTCTCCTAACCCAGCTTGGCATCACACTCCCAGAGGCTAGCGCACATTAGGCGGAGAAAGAAGAAGACGCGAGAGGACATGTTCTCAGAACTAATGGGCTGCTCCTGAGCCCAGGCAGCACAGCAGAACTAGTGGAGGGAGAATTTGTCACAAATGCACCGGACACACATGGAACGTGAGGAGAGGTGGCGGGCAGGAAGACCAGCAGGCGACTCAAACGCTGCTTGGACTTCTGAGGGAGCAAACGGACACGCTCCGGCGCCTTGTTGATGTTCTGCAGGAACGGAGGCAGGAGGACAGAGCCCCGCTGCAGTCTATCAGGAACCGCAGTCCCCCGCCACCAAGTCCCATACCCCCCTCACCCAAAGTCCAAAGAAGGAGGGGTGGCAGAGTCCGTGAAAACTCTCACTCCACCCCTGCAGACTGCTCAAGCACCAGAAGGCTGTCATTCCCCAAAATTTGAAAAGTTCTTTCCTGCCCGCCTCACCCAAGCCCCCGTCCGACTTTCACCCCCCAGTTTCCTGTCTGGTTGTTAATTAAAAATTTGTTTCTGTTCATTACTGTTTCAGTCAGGTTCTTTTGAGGGAGAGTCTGTCTGGAGGGGGGGAAGGGGATTGGTAATTGGACAGGACAGTCACCTTTAGCAGGGTACAGAGGCGGGGGCAGGTCCAGCATCAGGACACATACACAGTGCAGTCACTAGTGACCCTGGTCAGTCTGGGAGGTGGTTTTCATCTCCTGGGGGGGGGGGTTGCTCTGTGACTTTGTGGCGGGGGAGGGCAGTTACAGATCTTATGCTGCAGTCCTTATCCTGGATCACAGAGCCACGCAGCAGGGGATCTGTAACCCTCCTCCCCCAGGCAGAAACTCACATAGCTGACACATACACGCAGTTCTGCCCAGGAGTGATGGCAGGCTCCGTTGAAACATCCAGTGCACCACTGCGGAGCCTGTCATTCCTGGAGTTTAGAAGCATCATTTGCATCAGAACACTAAACCCGCCCCCCGCCACTGTCTGCGTCCCCGGTTTAAAACATTCCCGCGAAAACAGTAATAAAGACAACGGTGTTCATTGACAAAATAGAACTGATTTTATTTTTTGGGAAGGGGGTGAAGGGGGTATGTAACTGGAGGTTCAGCTTCTGTGTCCACAAACTTAACAGTCACTGGTTACCCTGCTCAGTCTGGAACCTTGCTTTCAAAGCCTCCCGGATGCACTGCACCACCATTCTGCACTTGCTCAGACGGTAGTTGAACAGTTCTTTTTCTGTGTCCAGGGCGCCAGTATAGGGCTTCATGAGCCAGGGCATTAGCGGGTAGGCTGGGTCCCCGAGTATCACTGTAGGCATCTGCACATCCCCAAGAGTTGTTTTGGGGTCCGGGAAGTAAATACCTTCCTGCAGCCGTGTAAACAGACCAGAGTTCCTGAACACGCGAGCGTCATGAACCTTGCCCGGCCATCCGACGTTGATGTTGGTAAAACGTCCCCTATGGTCCACCAGTGCTTGCAGCACCATTGAAAAGTAGCCCTTTCTGTTAATGTACTGGCTGGCCTGGTGGTCCGGTCCCAGGATAGGGATGTGAGTCCCATCTATAGCCCCACCGCAGTTTGGGAATCCCATCGCGGCAAAGCCATCTATGATGACCTGGCCGTTTCCCAGGGTCACTACCTTTGAGAGCAGTACCTTAACGATTGCGTTGGCTACTTGCATGACAACAACCCCCACGGTAGATTTGCCCACACCAAAGTGGTTCGCGACTGACCGGTAGCTGTCCGGCGTTGCAAGCTTCCAGAGGGCTATGGCCACTCGCTTCTGGACAGTCAGGGCTGCTCGCATCCGGGTGTCCTTGCGCTTCAGGGCAGGGGACAGCAACTCACAAAGTTCGAGGAAAGTCCCCTTTCGCATGCGAAAGTTTCGCAGCCACTGGGATTCGTCCCAGACCTGCAGCACTATGAGGTCCCACCAGTCCGTGCTTGTTTCCCGGGCCCAGAATCGCCATTCCACGATATCCACATGACCCATTGCCACCGTGATGTCCTGAGCGCTGGGTCTCGTGGTTTCTGACAGCTCTGTGCTACTCTCCGACTTCAGGCCCTCACGGCGGTGCCGTAGCCTCCTCGCCCGATTTCTCTGCATCTGCCTCAGGGAAAGGTGTATGATAAGCTGCGAGGTGTTGAGAACGGCCACAACTGCAGCGATGGTTGCAGTGGGATCCATGCTCGCAGTGCTGTGGCGTCCGCGCTGTCACTGATCAGAAAAGTGCGCGAACTGATTTCCCGCCGGCGCTTTCAGGGAGGGAGGCAGGGCAGTAGTGACTGACGGATGACGACAGTTACCCAAAAGCACCCTCTACACATTTTTTTACCCAGAAGGCATTGGCGGCTCGACCCAGAATTCCAATGGGCAGCGGGGACTCCGGGAACTGTGGGATAGCTGCCCACAGTGCACCGCTTCCAATGTCGACGCTTGCCCCGTTAGTGTGGACTCACAAAGTCGAATTACTGTCCTTAGTGTGGACACACACGTTCGACTTTGCAATATCGATTCCACATATTCGATTTAAGTAAAATCGAACTACTCTCGTAGTGTAGACATACCCTTAGAAACTAGCAATGTCTTAGAAACTACCAGCCTTTTGTAAGCCTATTCTATTTTTTTTTTCCAGCCTGACTGAAAAATTGGCTTCTTTGGAAAAGAAATATTCCATAGTTTTCCCCACAAGTGTCTGTCATTTTCAAAACTATTCTGTACCTCTTCGACTGATGGTCCCTTTTGTATTCCACTGAGGGTTATGCATAGGGCCC
>NW_020664393.1:23471482-23489265 GCF_002925995.2 Terrapene triunguis
GGGGGGAGGAGCTCCTCTACAGCTGCTCCGGAGTCCAGCCCGTGACTTTCCTGCAGCCCTCCCAGCCGCTCGCTCTGCTCTGCTGGGGGAGGGGGGAAATCCCGGACATTTTGAGTGATTTACAAATTCCCCCCGGACGCTATTTTTAGCACAAAAAGGAGGACATGTCCGGGTAAACCCGGACGAATGGTAACCCTAGTACTCCTCCAACCATGTGTGAGTAGGAATGGTTATCAGCCTGCTTACTGGGGAGGCTGTGGTTTGGGCGTCTCCTGTCCTGGAGAAATCAAGCCCACTTCTGGGACTAGTTGAGGACTTAGTTTAGGCAATGGCAGTAAACTTCAATGACTCAAGTCATAAGCATATGGCCGAAGCCATGCTTTAGGTGTTGTGGCAGGGACGCTGTCCGGTTGCTAAATATGCAGCAGAGTTCTGATGTTTGATAGTAGATACCAAGTGGAACAAGGCTGCCCAGCTTTATAATTTCTGACTTGGGTTAAACAATGATATTAAAGATGAACTGGCCTGGGTGGGATCCCTCTCTGGCCTGAATGCCTTAGTCAATCTATGCATCAAAATCGACCACCTCCTAGCTGAATGATGTCATGTAAAAAGAGCTTCCTACTGGCTTCCGTCAGCTCTGCTGACTCTGGCCCCTGCATCACCAGTCCCTTCTCCATCATCTGAACCTCTGCAAGTTGACCAGGTTCAGCCCCACCTTTCTGACGTGGAGAAGAATCGATGCTGGGCATCGGACCTATGCCTATATTGAGGGGAACCAGAGCACATTGTATCAAGCTGCCCTGCCAAGGTTTGATCTGTATGCCGTGCCCCAGCCCTGATAAGGGAATCTGGGCTGGGTTTGTGCCCTTCCCCTTTCCCCAGCAGTCCACACCAACAATTGTCCATCAGTACCTTGGTGATGGCCAATCAGAATCCAACGTATCCCTCCCTCTCCGGCTCCAGCTCCGGCACCCTGCGATGCCTGACACCAACCTAGAAGTGCTTGTGGACTCAGGTGCCTCAGACAGTTTCATGGATCTGGAGTTTTTCCGAGCACACACTACCTCTCCCAGTCCTAGGAGTACCCTGAGCTAGTGGCGTTCATAGCTGGATCACTCTTTTCACTGGGACCGGTCACCCCCCAGACAGCCCCCTTAGAGGTAACTACACTTCAAGGTCACTGAGAAATCCTTCAGTTGGGGCTACTTCATGCACTGTATTCACCATTTGTCCTTGGCATCCCCTGGCTTGTCGCTATGATCATGAATCTGCTGGTAGTCAGGCATAGTACACTTTGACTCCCTGTGTTGCCAACAGTCCTGTTTCTCAACCAGTGCCAGCAACCCTTTGTGGCTTACTTGGTTCCCCAAAGATCCAGAGACATGAAGAGGAGGTCCAAAGGTGACCCTAGCAACCCCCACAACTTCCCTAATAGCCCCACGGATTCCTATTAAATATCAACATTATGCCATCGTGTTTGACAAAAAGAAACCCAATACTCTACTGCCCCATTACAGCAACAACTGCTCCATCAACCTCCAACTAGGGGCAAAGGTTCCCTTCAGGTGCCTTTACTTCTTCTCTGAATCTGAACTACAGGCACTCCGGAGCTATCTCAAGAAATACCTGCAGAATGGGTCCATTCACCCCTCCATGTCCACAGCGGCACCCCCGATCTCCTTCATGGCTAAGAAAGACAGCTCCCTCTGGCCTTGTGTGGACTACCGAGTGCTGAACAAGATTACACTCCAAAACTGGTACTCCTTACCACTCAATAATAAGCTGTTCAAAAGATTTCCCTCTGTTAAGGTCTTCACAAAGTTGGACCTCTGCGGAGCATATAACCTGGTGTGAGAATCCAGGAAGAAGACGAATGGAATGCCTTCTATACCAGGTATTGCCACTTCAAGTATTTAGTTATGCCATTTGGGTTATGCAGTGGTCCAGCAACCTTCCCGCATTTCATAAATGAAATATTTAGGGACATACTGGACCAATTTGTTGTCATTTATCTGGATGACATCCTCATTTTCTCTGAAAGTCAGGACCTCCACAATCATCACATACATTGTCTTGGAGAGCCTCCACCACAACCAGCTCTATGTGAAACTCGAGAAATGCAAGTTTGAAAAAGACACAGTGGAATTCTTGGGATATATCATTTTGCCCCAGGGACTCACTATGGATATGCATAAGATGGTGGCAATATCTGACTGGGCCACACCTAAGGATGTACATGAGGTGCAGCAATTCCTGGGGTTCGACAGTTTCTACAGGCAATTATTAAAAAATTCCCTAGCCTGGTTGCACCCATAATGGCACTCCTGCAAAAAGAAGTGTGTTTGGTCCATAGAGGCTCCGTAGGCCTTGGATCAATTGAAGAGGGCAGTACCCATCCTGATTCACCCAGATCCCACTAAATCATATATAATCGAGGCCGATACCTTGAATTTTGCCATAGATGCAGTATTATCTCAAAATGTCGGCCCCCACAACCAACTCCTTTTATTCTCTGAAGCTAATCCTGGCAGAAGAATATTATCTGGGGCAAGTAACTACTGGCTGTCAAGGTGGCTATCAAGGAGTGAGTCCACCGTCTAGGAGGAGTCTGGTTCCTGTCCAAGTCCTAACAGATCATGAGAACCTGTAGTATGTATGGTCTGCTAGATGCCATAACTAATGCCAGATTCACTGGTCCCTCCTTTTCACTCACTTTGAGTTTGTGGTAACCTATCACCTAGGGACAAGAAATGTAAAGGCAAATGCCCTGTCCTGCAAAGATGAATATCTCAAGCCTGGTGAAGAGCCCTCTGCCACTGTGCTTAAACTGTCCAACCTTGTCAACAGGAAGATCAACAGCAGTCTGTCATTCTCTATCTGCTCTTTGCTCCCCAATGACCCATTCACAACTCAGATCCACCAGACTCTGAATGATGCAGGTACCTGACCCAACTTTGAGTTCTGACTATAATACTGTATGGCCTCCTCTATTACAATAGTTGTATTTATGTTATGGAGGGACAATCTAGGCTTCAGGTATTCAAACAATGCCACAATTTGCTACTTGCAAGCCATTTTGGCCAATTCAAGACCTGGTACCTGCTGTCGAGGAGATTCTGGTAGCCAGGCCTACAGGCTTCCGTCAATAATTATATAAGATTCTGCAACCTCAGTACCTGTACCAATAACCCATGGTCAAAACCACTACATTTTCTCCAGCATTTGCCAATGCCTTCACATCCTTAGTCTACTATATCAGTGGACTTTGTTGTAGAACTGCCATGCTTCCAGGGACACTCAGTAATCTTGATGACCTAGTAAAGATGGCACACTTCATCCCGTGCCATACTGTTCCTAGCACACAGGAGACAGCTTGGCTCTTCCTGGAAAATATCTTCCATTACCATGGATTACTAATGGGCATTGGCTTGGACGGGGGCCCCAGTTCATCTCCCAATTCTGGTGGGAATCCTCAGACTCCTTGGCATCAGGTCCCTCACCTTGTCCGCCTGTAATCTGCGGACTAAACAGAAAGAGTCAGTCAAATTTTGGAGCAGTATCTTTGCTGTAAGCAGTATCTTTTGAGTAAGCACCAGGATAGTGGACTTCCTCTGCTATGCTATGCAAATTTGCAAATAACAATGCAATCCACACCTTGACCTACCATAGTCCTTTCTTCACAAACTATGGCTTTCCCCCAGGCTTGCATCCAGGCTTGCCCATGAGTTCTCCAGTACTGGCTGCCGTGGATTTAGCCTCCAACCTGCACTGGGTGCACCAGGAGCTCAAGGAACATTTATAGTCTGCCAAAGAAGCCTATAAACACCATGCAGACTAGGACTGTCAGGCTGCCCCCAATTTGGCCATAGGGGACAAGGTGTGGCACTCTGCCAAGAACCTTAAGTGAAGCCACCCATCCTCTAAACTAGGCTATCAATACCTGGACCCCTTCTGGATTATAGAACGAGTAATCCAAGTGGCCTTCAGGTTATAGCTGCCTGAGTCCTTGAAGATCCACCCCATCTTTCATATTTCACTTTTAAAGCCCTACACCGAGAACCCATACACAAACCGCTCCAATCTGCCTCCACTACCCATAACATTCCGCTGACAGAAGGAGTATTTGGTCCATGAAATCCTTGACTCTCAGCAAATTTGGGAAGGCTCCAATACCTGGTGGACTGGAAATGCTATGGCCTGGATGAGCAGTCTTGGGCACTGGTAGAGAACATTCACATCCTTGACCTATCGTGAGAATTCCATTGGAAGAATCCTGAGAAACCAGGTCCTGAGAGGCTTTCAAGGGGGGCAACTGTCAGGAATCAGAGCCTGCAAAGCCGGTTTCTGGGCAACCTAATGAATAGTAGGCCTTAATAGGCTGCCTGATTGGCTACACATCCTGTTTGGTTGGAAGAATCAGCAGACTTGTTCCTAAGCCCAGCAGCAGCAGTTCAGCAGCTGCTCAAAACAGTTGATCGCCGCTTTGATGGCTTCTGTGTCTGCTTGTTTCCAGCCTTACTCCTGCCTTATTCTAGTCCTGCTCCTGCCTTGGACCCAGCCTTGCCTCTGCCTTACCTCCCTCCAGGTAATGCAGGCCTGACCCTTGGCTCTGATTTCTGGCTACCAACTACTGCTTTAATCATGGTCCTGACTCTTGCTCCAGGTGCTAGGCATGACTGCTTATGTCCTGGTCACTGACACCAAGGACCAGAAAGCTACCATCATTACAAAGGTATTGTGGGAGAAGATCGTTGTGTGCTATGGATTGCTGTGTAGAATCCACTCCGATCCAAAGAGACTGTTGGAAGGCTGAACCCTGTATTATAGAAGACATGTTGCTAGGCCTTCCTGTCTACCAAGTTCGGCCTGAGGAGGGAAGAAGACACAGGAAGACCCTCCAAAGAAACTATCTTCTGCCCATTAAATAGCTAATTCCCAGTACTGTATTAACACTGCACTACCGACACCTATCCAAAAACCTCCTCTTACTCTGAGCAGGAAGATAGGCAACAGAACTTCACAGTCTCCATTGCCGTCTCCCAATATAACTCATTTAGCTGTTGCTATTTTATTGTTCTAGTTACTCCTATTCTTTCCTTATCCCTTATCCTTTGTTTCCTATACCTAGTAAAGTTCACCCTGTTGTTGCATTGTTACTTTAGGGATTGTGATAATTTTATTCCTCGTATATTGGACTGTACTCCTAATATATTATTTGATAGTCAGATAATCAGTTTTCCAAAGGACAGTACCTCTTATGTTCAGAGGCAGTAGGAGGGGGGTACTACTGAGTCATTAGCCAGGAGGTCACTGGGGGTCTACACTTGTCCAGTGGCTCTTTTGGAAACCGTGGGGCTTTCTCTCCCCTCCCCTGCCCCTTTACAGATATATTTCAGGATGCCTGGCTAGTCAAGGGCTAGTCCAAAAGCTCAGGTTATATCCAGCATATGACTCATTCAGTCAACCTTCAAGGCCGTAGGCCTACTGATCAATGCAGACAAGTCTACCCTTTACCCTGTACAGAGGATAGAGTTTATAGGGGTTGTGTTGCACGCTACCCAGGCCAGAGTGTTCCTCCCAGAGTCAAGATTCCAATCTATTTAGTCTCTCATGACAGACCTCAAGTTTCAATCACAACAGCCTGAAACTGTACGAGGCTCCTACGGCACATGGCCTTGTGCACATATGTAGTAGGACCCATGAAGTTGCACCTCAAGCCCCTCCAGACATGGCGCGAGTCAGTGTACTTGCCAAGCTGTCTTCCTCTGGACACTGTGCTCACAGTACCTTCGCAGATTCTAATTTTGCTGAATTGGTAGTTGGATCCTCTCAATGTTTGTGTGGGTGTTCCCTTTCTCTGCCTTGAACGGTCAATGACACTGGTCTCAGATGTGTCGGCTCTAGGGTGGGATGCTTACTGGGGGCCTCTCCAAACTCAGGGTCTTTATCCTCCAGGGAGCTCACTCTTCATATCAATATCATAGAGCTCAGGACAATTTGTCTTGCCTGTCAGTCTTTCCTACCTCATATCAGGGAGAGAAACCTATTTGTTCTTAAAGACAACATCACTGCAGTGTTTTACCTCAACAGGCAGGGATGAGCTTGGTCATCCCTCCTTTTTCAGGAAGCAATTCACCTGTGGGAATTTTGCATAGCTCATTCAATCAACCTTGAGGCCTCTTACCTTCCAGGGGTGTAGAACAAGCTAGCAAACTGCCTGAGCAGGCCATTTTTGAGTCACCATGAGTGGTCTCTTTGCCCAGATATAACCAGATGCATTTTCCAGCACTGGGGGTCTCCCCAAGTAGACCTATTTGCAATCAAGTCCGACAGAAAATGTCAACAGTTCTCCCTGCAAGGCCACAGTCCAAGCTCCATAACAGGCACCTTCCTGCTACTCTGGACAGAAAAGCTTTACTACAATTTTCCCCCAATTCCACTCCTATACAGAGTGCTACTAAAGATCAAGTGGGACCAGGCCCAGATTATATTAATAGCCCAAGTGTAGCCCTGCCAACACTGGTTCTCCATGCTACTGGACTTCTCAGTGGGAACTCAAATCTCACTTGGATTTGATTTCTCAAGACCACAGTCAGCTGCTCCACCTGAACCTGCAATCCCTTAATTCAACATCCTGGAAGCGCCAAGGCTAAATCTCAGAGAGCAGGCTTGCTCAGAGCAAATTTTCCAGATCTTACCAAGTAGCAAAAAACGCTCACCAAGGCCACCGACCTGTCAAAATGGAAGCAGTTTCGTATCTGGACTTGTCAGACCAGGGTTTCACTGATACACTCCTCCATCCAACATGTACTCAACTGTCTCCTGCACCTGAAACAAATAGCAAGGCCTTAGCTATTTCCTCTATCAAGATTCACCTGGCAGCAATATCAGTTTTCCACCCTCGCTGGTCTATGAATTAAAAGAACAATCAACATTCAATTCAAGCCACTGGCAACGTAGGTACGATCCAGACCTAACATTCGTGTCTAAAGACCAAAATGGTAACACTCTCATCATAACACTTGAAGTACTATCGACATTTCCAAACAGCCAACACAGGTCTATAATGATCTACATAGGCATTGAAATTCCTGTGTTCTTTCTGAAACAGGTACCACGATGGAATTTTGCTAAAGCTGATTGGGATGCCTAAAAACAGACTGTTGAGAAAACTGTTGCAAGAATTCCAGCAAGACCGGAATGCTATGCTCCTGAAAGTAGCAGGAAAGAATAACATTCCCCGAGGATTCCGGAAAAAGCACACTCCTTGCTGGATGAGAGAGATGCAGTAGTTGCTCTGGAAATACAATCAGACCAGGAATTCTCATATCGCAAAAGCCCTGATACACTCCCTTGACACAGCAAGATGCCAGTGATGGCTTGATTGCGCGCAAAACCTTGATTTTACATGTTCAAGTCGTCGAACCTGGACACTACTACGATGTCTTGGGGACGCTAATCCCACAGAGTACTGGCCACCAAATATCTGGCCAAACTCAATAGCCTCCAAACTGGTAGAGAACACAAAAGGACCACATGATAAACACACAAGAAGAGAAGTGTATCAACAACTTTACCGAACACTTGCCTGAATCCCCTGAAGAGAACCTTCCACCATCGGGGAAGTAAAAGAAGGACTTGCCGTGATGAAAAAAGGGAAGGCTGCAAGCCCTGACAGTATTCCACCAGTATTCCTCAATCATCTCAGCCCCAAAGGACTCCAATGGCTAGCAACATTGTACTCCACTACCTTAAGGACAGTATGGATCCCTGAAATATGGCGTGAGGCAATGGTAATTGCCATTCCAAAGCCTGGAAAGCCCCCTGATGAAGCGGGAAGCTCTAGGCCAATTTCTCTATTATGTACGACCTATAAACTTCTTGAACGTATCATCCTCAAAAGAATACACCCTTTTACTGACCCAATTATCCCTGTCGAACAGGCAGGCTTCCGGCCAAACCGTAGTTGTTGTGACCAAGCTCTGGCACTCACAACTCACATTGAGGCTGGCTATCAAAAAAACCTAAAGACTGGCTCAGTATTTGTTGACTGGTCATCTGCGTATGATACTGTATGGATTAAGGGCCTGATGCTGAAACTTGCTAAAATTATACACTGCTACTAAACACTTTGCCTGCTGTGGACCATGCTGAGTAACAGATGCCTGCGGGTGTACCTGGGTAATAAGACCAGCTCACCCTGTACCATAAACAGTGGGCTAGCACAAGGCTCTGTATTTGTGCCAACACTTCTTAATATTTGCATGAGTGACATGTCTCCAATTAAATCACGAAAATCTGGATATGCAGATGATCTTGCCATGACAATCCAAGCATCAAACCGCCATGACATTGAGAAAGCATTAAGGGAGGACCTTCAAAATATGGAACAATACTTCCAGAAATGGAGGCTCAAAGCAAACCCTGGAAAAACAATAGTAAGCACATTTCATCTTGATAATAAGAGTGCCAAAAACACACTGAAAGTAGCTTTCTGTGGTAAAAATGTGCAACGCGATTACACTCCAACATATCTCGGAGTGAAACTCTACCAGACCCTCTCCTTCCATGATCATCTTGAGAAGGTAGCTGCAAAAATAAAAACAGTCAACATAATGCATAAACTAGCAGGTCCAACCTGGTGTGCATTAGCATCAGTGTTGCGAACATCTGCAATAGCACTTATATATTCAATAGCTGAATATTGTGCACCGGTATGGAGCAGATGCAACCACACATGACTTGTGGATAGCCAGCTAAATATAGTGATGCAGTGCATCATGGGAATCCTTAAGTTGACTTCAACACCATGGCTACCTGTCCTGTCTCACATCGCTCACCCGCCAATACGCCGAACTGCTGCAACATTCCGCAAAGCTCAGCGAATCCAGGAAAACAGATGTCTTCCTATTCACCAAGAACTTGACAACGTGCCCTGCCCTCCAACGTCTTAAGTCCTTCAAGCCTTTCTGGGAACATTTGTTTAGCTTCATGCAATCAGGCTATGATCAGAAGGAGGCTTGGAAAGCAGATTGGGCTAAACAAGACTTAAAAAATAAGCACCGTGTGCCAGATCCCACACAGAAGGTTCCTGGGTTTGACCTTCCATGGTCAGCTTGGTCAACTCTGAACCAAATTCGAACCAACCATGGTAAATGCAGATATCATCTAATGCACAAATGGAAAATCAAGGACTCCCCGGTGTGTGAGTGTGGTTCCCCACAACAGACCATCAAACATATCACTACCTACTGCCCAACTTATAAATATGAAGGCGGCATTACTGCAATAAATTCTGCTACTCTTGATGTAGCCATTTGGCTTGATCAACTTCAGGTGAAATTGTAGTTGCTGCTCTACGCCAGCCATACGAAAGAAGAAGATGATGAACCTTGCTGGGATAACTTCTGTTTTTTCTAACAACATGACAATGAGATTCCTTAAAGGCCTAGAAAGGTTGCACCCTCAATTAAGATAACCTGTTCCCCCTTAGGACTTGAACTTGGTCCTGTCTAAACTTATGGGCCATTTGAGGCTTTGAAAATGTGCTCCATACTACATCTTCCATGGAATGTGGTTTTCCTAATTGCTATCACTTCTGCCAGAAGAGTCTCTGAACTGCGTGTACTATATACAGTCTTCTTTAAAGATAAGGTACAGGTCTGTCGCATCTTATGCACATTTAACATGCGTGATTTCAGCTTTACGCAGTCGGCAAAAACAAAAAACAAAAAAAAGAGAAAAATAACAATTTTAATACTGTACTTGTAGTGCGGGCGATTTTGCCCGCCATTCAACTCAATATAATTTTGACTATACGTGGTTTTCGCTTTACATGCTAACCGCGGAACGGAACCCCCGCGTAAGATGAGACTCGCCTGTATACTTACGCTCTCATCTGAGTTTTGTCTCTAAAGTAGTTTCAATTTTTCATATCAGTCAACCAATTTACTTATCTGTATTTTACCCAAAACCACACACAAATAAGGACGAGCAAAGGCTACACATATTGGATGTTAGATGAGCATTGGTGTTTTATACAGACAGGACCAAATTGTTTCAGTGGTCCACCCAATGCTTCGTGGCTTTAGCAGACAGAATTAAAGGTCTTCCAATCTCCTCACAGATAATTTGATATTCGATAACTTCCTGTATCAGCTCTTGTTATGATCTGGCAGGCATTTCTCCACCAGACAAGCTGACAGTTCACTCCAGACGAGTGCAAGCATCCTCAACAGCGTTCCTAGTGCAGATCCCTATCCATGACATTTGTAAAGTAGCAACCTGGTCATTGGTGCACACTTTCTGCTCTCATTATGCTATCACCCAGTACTCTAGAGAGGATGCTATATTTGGTCGTGCTGTACTACAGTCTGTGTATACATGAACTGTGATCCCTCCACCTATATTACTGCTTGGGAGTCACCAAGAGTGGAATGCACATGTGCAATCACTCAAAGAAAAAAAACGTACTAACCTTTCATAACTGTTGTTCTTCGAGATGTGTTGCACATGTCCATTCCATGACTCTTTCCCCCTCCCCACATTGGAGTTTCCAGAAAGAAGGAACTGAGGGAACTTGGGGTCAGCTGGGCTCTTTATACTGGCACCAGTGGTACACAGCAGCAGAGGGTGCTCAAGGCGCCCCGCTGGACACCGCTGAGGGAAAAATTTCCAGTGACTGTGCACGGGGCATGCGCACATCAAAGGTGGAAAGGACATGTGCAACACATCTGGAAGAACAACAGTTACAAAAGGTTAGTAACCGTTTTTCAGTCAAAGTTGCATTGTCTTTTACCCTCCTCTTAATTCTAAATTATTATCTTTTACTCTGTCGTACGTGACTCTTCACTCATATGGTTCTGTCCAGTGTTACAGAAACCTTTCTTTTGAGTGCAGACAGGTGTTCTTGGTTTTAAATGTCTGAATTTTGTTTTATTATGGTGCTATTTCTACATTCTTTGAGATCTACTGCTGAAAAACACTAAATAAGAGCTGTGTGTTGTTATAGTTGGTGAAACAACATATTTGCATGTATACAGTGGAACCCTCTTATACTAAAATGTTTTCTTTTATATTCTCAGAAAAGCTGCACTGCAATTGCAGGAAACTCTAGATGCTGTGTTTATGTGGGTGGGTAGAAGTATGATGTTGAAGGGCACGAGCCTCTGGGGTATGTCTATATAGCATCTGGGAGTGAGCTGCCTAGCCTTGGTCCACAGATGCGTGCTAGCAGGGCTAGAACTAGCGCTATTGTTAGCTGTGTAGATGGTGCTTTGTTATTGCAGCTTGGGCTGGAGCCTGGACTCTGAAGTCGCTAAAAATAGCATGCTAGCGCAAGCTCATCTATCACAAGTCTGTGGTCCCGGGCTGGGACGCTTGCTCCCAGATGCTGTGTACACATATTTAGTTGGGGATTGGCCCTGCTTTCAGCGGGGGGGGAGTTGGACTACATGACCTCCTGAGGTCCCTTCCAACCCTGATATTCTATATCCTGGAAGACTATAGTTTCACTCCTGTCAGGGAGCTGCAGTAGCAGTATCACCCAGTATCACTGGGAACAGTTGCAGCAATACCTAGAAGCAAAGGATCCTTCCTTACCCTTTCTCCACAACATAGTGGCAAATCCTCTTCTTCCTTGTTGATTCAGAGCAATGTAGGAGGGAAAATGATTGTTCCTTTGGAATGCAGCACTGAGCACCTGTCTGGTAAGTGACAAGTGCTGCATTCTTAGAGGATTAGCACAGGGAAAACCTTTTACAGTGAAGTGAAGTTGCAATATAATTGAAGTGAAAATGCAATAAAATGTAATGATGGAATTCAGGACTTCCGCTCGACTATAATTTAATGTGTGTCTGTAATAATAATTTTAAAATGGAAACAAAAAGGTGTGTTGAGGAGTATAGACATGCTGCTTGGAAGTACTTAGCATTTCAGAAAAGAAATGATTTCATAGTACTTTTTTTTCCCTCCAACAAGGCTATTGTGGTGACTGATGGAGAACGTATTCTTGGCCTTGGAGACCTTGGCTGTTATGGAATGGGCATCCCAGTTGGTAAATTGGCCCTTTACACAGCATGTGGAGGAATGAAACCACAGGAATGTCTGCCTGTAATCCTGGATGTGGGAACTGATAATGAGGTAAATACTTTTCCTAGGTTCCATGAACATTTCACATATTTTAGGAGCAACCGGCTGAATTGTATAATTGTATTTATCTGTTCTATTAAAGGGTAAACGTAGCATTTTGGGTGAGGATATTATTCCCTTTGTCTTATTTTTCCCTCCTGTGAGTACTTATTCTCCTTCTTACTTGTTGTATGTAATTATTCTTTCATACAGTTTTATTCAGTTTACCAATATATTTATTAGAGTCTATATATTGATATCTTTCTACTGACAATTTAGTACATTGAAAAGGCCCAGATTATTTTCCACTGGCAAAAAGTCTGGCACAGGATCATTAATTGTGGAGATTTCACAATGCACCTGAAACCTTCCCTTCACCAGAGGCCCTACAGGTGGTCAGCACAGCCCCAAAAGTGGATTGCACTGGCTTGGGTGGTGTTTGGTATATGCCCAGTGCAGCCTTCCCTGCGTGGCAATTATATAGCCCACAGAGAGACTAGGCCCTGGAAATGGCCGCTTCTCTTCTTGGGAAGTGAATTCCCTTGGGGTGCAGCAGCCCTCACACAGAAACTTTCTGTGCCTACTGGGGTTGAACTTGGTCCACTATGACTAGTTTGTAAGGATGCCCAAAATTTACTGCTACCTCTTTATGAGCAAAGGTCCTATTTAATAACATACTTCCAAATAATTCATTAATGCCTCTAGTCCCAGTTTCTTTTTTCCAAACACATGAAGAGAAACTTGATGGTTTGTGAGATGTTCACTGTTGTTTTCATAGGATGAAATCCAGGTACCACTGAAGTCAGTGGAAAAACACCCATTAACTTCTATGGCATCTGGATTTGACCTGTAATTACTTTACCCTGTATTTTTTTCATTTTAGTATAAGAGCTGATGTGTAAACTGGACTTTCAACCAAAGTGAATTTTAATTTTTGACCATTTTAATTTTGGTCAAAAAATTGTGGTTCTTTGAGTGGTTGCACATATGTTCCACTAGGTGTGTGGATGCCCAACACACTGGGGTCAGAGAGTTTTCTGCAGTGACTTCAAAACATTGTCTATGCAGCTATTTTTTAGAGCACTAGTGCAAACTCTGCTACCCAAGTCTGCAGACCCGGGCTGGGAGGCTCGCTCCCACTCATTCCAAAATGCTCTGTAGACATACCCTACCTGTGTCATCTTGGCAATGTATCTTTTTAGCTGCACCTCTGAACACTGAAATTAGTCTTATTTTTGAAATATATTTATGTCTAGTCCATAGGATAGCAGTGAAAAATAGTGTCTTTTCTTGCAAGAATAGAAAATAATAAAGAATTGATTGTGTACATTGTCCTGATGTCTTTGATATCTGGTATCTGACATATATTAAGTATGTAAGTATAGTAGAGGATAGACAGTTCAATATCTTTTTGTATACACAAGCATACAATTATAAAATATATATTCTTTATGAGATCAGTGATTTTTAGGACACTCCAAGTGCACTCAATGGGTCTCTTTTCCAACATGCTTAAAATTGTTAAAAGACTGATAGGAGAAGAAAAAGGATGTCCTACAGCAATATTTTCAGATACAGATGTGGCAGATTGTAGATGAGGGAGGAAGAGTATGGGCTTATTATTGGAACCCCTAAAATGCAGTAGACGGTATGAGGTGTGACACTATTCAGAACTCGTTCATTTAACAATAACTAACATTTGAAAACCCATTACCCCATTAAGGATTTTGGCTCCATAAGTGATATGGAAACCATGAAAGGAACAAAATATAGTTCAGTGACATAAGGAATGTACTGGTTGCTTCAATGCAGAGTAATTGCTGTACCAGTATGTTCCATAAGATCTCCATATAAAAGGCCATGATGGCACCTTACTTCTGCATGCTTAATTTACACACCAGACTTTTTCTAGATTTCTTTTGTAGAATCATATTAATGTAGGGCTGGAAGGGACCTTGAGAAGTCATCCAGTCCCGCCAGAGGCAGAATCAAGTAAATCTAGACCATCCACAATAGCTGTTTGTCTAACCTGTTCTTAAAAACCTTCAGTGATGGGCCTTCTCCAGCCTCCCTTGGAAGCCTATTCCAGAGCTTAACTACCCTTATAGAGACAAAGCTTTTCCTAATGACTAACCTAAATCTCCCTTGCTGCAGATTAAGCCCATTACTTCTTGTCCTACCTTCAGTGGACAGGGAGAACAATTGATCACAGTCCTCTTTATAACAGCTCTTAACATATTTGAGGACTGTTTTCAGGCCCCGCTCAGTCTTCTTTTCTCAAGACTAAACATACCCAGTTTTTTTAACCTTTCCTCATAGGTCAGGTTTTCTAATTCTTTTAATATTTTTGTTGCTCTCCTCTGGACTTTCTCCAGTTTGTTCACAGCTTTCCTGAAGTGTGACACCCAGAATGTTTATGTGAATATGAACATAAGAGTTTGCAAAATTTCAAGGGGAACTAGTGAGAGGATGTTACATAAAACAGACACAGTTTCCCTTCATGTAGGGGACCTTTGAGTAATTCGCTTGGGTTGATATAACAATTTGGCAGCATTTCATTTTCAGTAAATTGATGGAGACCTTTAAGTTCTTTCTTGATGTTTATTAATCTCTTACTTAATGCAAAGTTACAGTATGTCTGGTAATACTCTCAGAAACAGTCTCAACTGTAATGTAATAAAAGGTTATTTCTGCTTAATTTCTAACTCATGGGTGGGTATCAGGAATTTAGGTAAATCTAAATAAAACAACATGAGCATATATCAGTTCAATCTCAGTCTTACCATAACAGATAATCTTTTATTAACACAAACATAGCACTGAAAATAATCTTTGACCAAGTTATGGTTTGCTCTTTTTTTGGTTAAAAAAAGTACTTGATATCAAAGTCTGTTCTATGAATTCATAGCTTTCAACTTCTCATCTGTAGTAACTTATAACTTAGTCAGAACTACACATGGAAAGTAATGAAGCAGAAGAGGAAGAGTAAATGAAAATGCAGACCCTTTGAGGTGACAGATAAGCGGTAATATCAAAAGACCTTACTGCAGAGTTTAATTTCAACCAAATCAAAATCAAAGATTTATGGTTGTGGTTTCAATGCATGGAACCAAATCAACAGCTTGAATGGGCTTTTGTACTTTATTTAAAGGCAAGATATCAATAATATTATTAGATAAACATAATAAATAGTTTCAGGATTTTTTACACATCCTGTCTGAGGCAAAGTTATTTTAGAATATCAGTTTAAAAATTGTGATAACTCTAGGCCCTGGGTTAAAGTAGGTATTTTACTGTTTTTCGTGGAGCTTCCATCTCGCGCTTATTGGTTTGGTTGTTTAAGCAACAGAATATTTCTTAAATGGCCCTACAGATGATTTTTATAAAACCTATGTTGTATAGGAATATTTACAAGAAGGAACACCAGTAAATACACACATAAAATATACAGGTAGTCCTACATATTTTAGGTGTAGTGTTATATTCAGTGATGGACACAGGTACTTGTGCAGTATTGCAGTATACTAAGAGATCCACAAATAGTTGGTTTTTGGATAAAGGGGGGTATTTTGTGAAGAATTGCAATATGGAGGTAAATACATAGGTGTTGTATATTAAGTATTCAAAGGAGAGAGTGGCATTTTTTAGATAAAATACAGTGTAGTTTGAGCTTGGAGTTGTTACTGTTTGTCTGTTTCTTGCACGTTACACGTTGTTCATTGGTTAAACGCCAATACTCTTCAGACCTGGTGTTTAATCATCTAATTTGAGTACTGTTACACATTTCATTTTTCTTATATTTTGTTTACCTGCATTATGATTGTAGAGGAGGGGTAGGCAACCTATGGCACGCGTGCTGCCTTCGGCACGCAAGCTGATTTTCAGTGGCACTCACACTGTCCTGGCCACCGGTCCGGGGGGCTCTGCATTTTAATTTAATTTTAAATGACGCTTCTTAAACATTTTAAAAACCTTATTTATTTTACATACAACAATAGTTTAGTTATATATTATAGACTTATAGAAAGAGACCTTCTAAAAATGTTAAAATGTATTACTGGCACGCGAAACCTTAATTTAGAGTGAATAAATGAAGACTCGGCACACCACTTCTGAAAGGTTGCCGAGTTTTCTCTTGTGAGCCATGGAATGAGAATGCATTACCTGGCTCATATTAATATTCTGAGATCCTAAATAATTTTTTGTTGTATTATACATTTTAGGGGAGTGCTCCATAGGGAATAATAGGCTTGTTGTTCTTGTTGTCTAAAACAGAAGATTTTGTCCAAAACCTGAAAATTTTGATTGAGAAACGCTGCCCTGTATCTAATAGGAGTTGTAGACTGTCCTGATGCACCCTTCTTGCTGAATTGCTGAGATGCATCATGGGAGATGTAGTTTGGCCAGGGATTCCGGTCCAGAGAGGAGAATGGGGCATGAGTCAGCCTGGTATACTTTCCAAATCGAAATTTTTCAGTTTGGGGATTTTTTGTAGTGATGTGTTTTGGGTTTTTTGTTTTGTTTTGTTTTGACAAAAAGTCATTTTTTTCTGTGGAAAGCTGGCCAAAAAATTGTCTAATTGAAAACTCAATTTTCAATCTAAAAATAGTTTCAATGGAAAATCTTCATCCAGCCTTAATAATCTACTGTATCTGCCCACATCGTCTTCAGCAAAGGTTGAAACTGCGTGAATATATTTAATTTTTGATTATGAAAGTTTAGAAGAATTCGTTTCCATTGGAATTCTACCAGTGTTTGTAAGTAGTAAGTTATGGAAAATATCTGTTCAGAAGTCTTCTTTTGTGGCACCCTGAAATTCTATTTTCTGTTTTTCATGTATGTGTTGTCACTTATCTTTCTTAACATTATTCAGAACTGCGTAGAGAATGGCAATTTTTCCTATAGATCTGCTCTTCAGAATCATTAGTTTGTTTTCAAACTGGATTACTATTCTGGTGTGTAGGCAGCTATTATTGATGATCTCATTCCACAATATTTATATTACAGTGATGCCAGAGTCCTCAGTCTGGATGATGGCCCTTATCATGTTTGGGGTCCCATTGTATGCTTAACATGACATCATGGTCCTATTCCTTGAATAACTTACATTTTAGAGAGACAGATGACATACCAAGTGTTGGGGAAAGGAATACAATCATATGTAGTTCTTATATACCTATGCATTTTTCTAAATAGTTAAAGTAAATGCCAGTTATTCACATCTGGCCCTCAGTGTACCCATCATTATGTATTAATACTTTGCATTCATATATGTGGAATCTTATGTCCATTAAAATAAATATGGATTTAATGTATCCTGGATGTTAAAACAGGCCACAGGGAAGATCCGTTGTCAGCAACAAAAATGTTAATACAAACCACTACTGGATACAAAGCTCTTTACTGTAGCACAGGTTTTGGAATACTATGTTGTATTTGGAAACCACACGTACTGTTTAATCTTGTGTAATGGTTTGCTTGTCAGCCTGTACCTGCCTTTTGGCTGTTTTATTTCTCCACAAAGTTCTTTATCTTCTATTCAAATTTCTATCTGTGAGCTAAATCTAAGTTTTCTAAGTTGTCTTTTCTTCTTTGAGTATGTACTGTGTGTGTGTGTGTGTGTGTGTGTGTGTGTGTGTGTGTGTGTGTGT
>NW_020664393.1:23489275-23526788 GCF_002925995.2 Terrapene triunguis
TGTGTGTGTGTGTGTGTGTGTGTGTGTGTGTGTGTGTGTGTGTGTGTATATATACACACACACACACACACACACACACACACACACATTCATACTATATATGAGTTCATATAGAGTAACAGATATTAAATGCAAAAAAAGTTAACATTAAGACTAGTAAGCTCGCTTGTTTAGGAGTATGTTTTGGAATATGGTTCAATCTTCAAAAATGGCTTCCTTCTCCTCATGCAGAGGTTGGGAATGATGCTGAGGTAGAACCCACAGCTCTGAGAAGAAGTGAGTAATGTGGAGTTAGCGTGGTATCAGACAACATTGATCTGTTTTGTTTTAATAAGAAAACTTAGCAAGGTCCAAAGGGAGCTTGTGCCATTAAGTTTTTCTCACAATACTCACAAAACTTAATTTGTTTGCCAACAATTCTTAATGTCTTTGAAAGTGAACATCTAGTAGATTTTAGAAATAACTTCCTTAATTAAGACTGTAACATCAAAAAGGTATCAATATTTTAATTGAACAAAATATAAATTTCTTAAATACATTTCACATAATTTTGAGAATGTAACGTTAATATGACATAATCTTAGGCTTACTATGGGCTACACTGTCATTTTTCATCTAGCCTTTAGCCAGGGTGGCATGTCATCAGGGTCATAAACCTGGGTGTCATATTCAACTCAGACCTCTCTCTAGGTCCTCACTTCCAGGCTGTGTCTTCAGTCTTGCAGATTCTTTCTACATAACATTAAGATATTACCTTTCCTATCCATTCATGCAGCTAAAACTCCTGTCCAAGCTCTCATCATCTCACGTCTTGATTACTGCAAAGTCCTTTTCTCTGGTCTTGAAAAATTCAATCTTGTCCTGTTCATATCCATTCAAAATACTCCCATAAAGATCATTTTCCTAGCTGGTTGCTTTGACCATGTGTGACGATGCGGTTCTGGCAGGACCCAACTGAGAGTGCCAATTCAGGACAAATTGCTAAAACAGGGCAGTTACAGCCCAAGGCTGGGGTTTCTTCACCTCTAAGGCAAACCAAACCAGCCAGACTAAGAGGACTTTGGTTTCACCCCACTGGCTAACCACAAGTCACACAAACAATTCCCTTAGACACTCCAGTTTCCCAGTATCACCACCAGTGCCACTCGTTGTGTGGACAAATGGTTATGAAAACCAATATCGCAATATACACAAAAAAAGGTTCTCTCGATCCCAAAGGACCAAGCCCCAGACCCAGGTCAATATACAAATCAGATCTTTCCCACAAATCACGCTGTTGCCAATCCTTTAGAATCTAAAATCTAAAGGTTTATTCATAAAAGGAAAAAGATAGAGATGAGAGTTAGAACTGGTTAAATGGGATCAATTACATACAGTAATGGCAAAGTTCTTGGTTCAGGCTTGCAGCAGCGATAGAATAAACTGCAGGTTCAAATCAAGTCTCTGGAATACATCCCCAGCTGGGATGGGTCCTCAGTCCTTTGTTCACAGCTTCAGTTTGTAGTCCCTCCAGTGGTAAGAAGCAGGATTGAAGACCAAATGGAGATGAGGCATCAGCCTTTTTATAGTTTTTTCCAGGTGTAAGAACACCTCTTTGTTCTTACTGTGGAAAATTACAGCAAAATGGAGTCTGGAGTCACATGGGCAAGTTCCTGCATACTTTGCTGAGTTACAAGGCATCTCTCCATGGGTCAACTGTATAGCTGATGGTCCTTAATGGGCCATCAAGCAGGCTAGATAGAGCTAACACCCACCTGTCTGGGAGGTTTCCCAGAAGCACCGCATAAGTTTGAAATACAGACAGTACAGAGCCAATATTTATAACTTCAGCTACAAAAATGATACACATATCTAGGCAGCATAATCATAACCAGCAAACCATAACCTTGTCTTAGACACCTCATTTGACCCCCCTTTATACAAGATTTGGTGCCACTACAGGATTTTGGTTGCAACCATGTTCTATATGGTCCCAGATTATATCAGTAACGTCACACCATGTCACCCTTCTCTTTGCATCTCCCCAGTGGCTTCCCGTTCTTCATCACATCAAACATAAATATCATAGGATGGCTAGCCCCTTTAAGGGACATGGTTCCACTCCCACCTGTGATATGCTTAACTCACCTCCGGGGGAGAGAACGAATGTCACATGACAGATGAGTCATGTGGCTAAATGAATCCTGTAGGGGTAGATAAGAGAGGCTGTGAAGGTGAAGGGAGAGGAGACCTGGAGTCCTGTCCAAAGAGAAGGGAGACTCCAGGTAGGAAGGCCTGGGAGTTGCTGCTCTCAAATGAGTGCAGAGAACTAGTAACAGCTAGCAAGGCTGGAATGTAAGGAAAGACTTGGCTGAAGAGAGAGCCTCAATAGGAAGTTTTGTTTCCCTTTTGAACTCTGTTAATAAACCAGACCAAAAGAACAGAGGGTGGTTGTTGTATGCATAAAAGACTTTAAGAGTTACTGAGAAGCCCAAGAGTGGAAACTGAGGCAATGGCTAGCCTGAAGCCAGACCAGGTAGGTGGTGAGGCTACGGTAAGCTACTTATCTTCAGTTTTAAAGCCTTTCACAACCTATCCCCAACCAACCTATCATCTTTCATTCAATATTGAGAGGTTGACTCCCACCTCCAATCATTTATGATGCCAGCCTCCACCCACTTTTTAAATTTTAAAATGAGCACCTTCATGCTTTCTCCCATGCTGACCCTCATGCTTGGGAGGATCTTGCCATAAACTATGCAAAGCCACTTCATTGTTCTTCAAATCCCTCCTTAAATTTCTCCTTTCCTGTGATGCCTACAAGAAAATCGACAGCAGTTATGCTGCTGGCATGCTCAGGCCACTGCCTATCATGCTGAACAATCTTGTATTATTGTTTCCTTGTACAGAAGATTCCACCTAATAGCTACCTAGTTAATAACAACTTTCCTTTAATGGAAACATTTTTCCTGGAACCAATACTGTCCAATTGACTACAATGTTAATTGGTCCAGATATTGGCATCAGGCTTGCCATTTACTGGCAAACTTTTTTGGGTTATGCATCCACACAGGCCCCTAGTACTCCCACTCCATGTTGAAAGCCCAGCTACAGGCAGGTTTGCAGGACTGTAGCCAGGTATGGAAGTGCTGGGACATGTGGAGACTGAGTGCCAGTGTAGACTGTGGGGAGATGGCTGCTGCCTCATGGTGGGGTATTCCATGGGAATTGGGGATGCTGCAGCCAGAGCAGGAAGAGTGGGGGATGCACGGTATCTCTCCCTGCAATGTCCAGGCTGTCCTGCCCTGGCTCTGGGACTCCGCATGTCCCAGTGTTCCCATGTCGCATGGAAAGTAGGTTTGCGGGACTGCAGCCAGAGAGATGTACTGAGCCTGGGCCCTTGGTGCCAGGACAGGATGCAGGGAGACATACCAGGCAGCCACAGAACTTCCTTCTCTGGCTGCAGCCCTGGAAGGAAGTGCTGGGATGTGCTGAGCACTGGGCACAGTCAGGTTTGTGGTGCTGCAGCCAGGGAAGGAATGTCCCAATGCTTCATTCCCTGGCTTCAGCCTGCAAACGTGCCTTTCGCTTATGAGCAGCCTCCAGTTAAGGGCAACTTTTAGCCATCTACCGAGGGGTTGCAAATAACCGGAATCTAGTGTAATTCCCAATCGATTGTCTCTTGTCTTATTGTAAGCTCTTTGGAGTTGGGTCTTGGGGCCATCTTTTTCTTTTGTGTTTGTAGAGAGTCTAACACAGTGGGGTCCTGGTCCATGCATAGGGCTCCTAGGCGCTAGAATAATTCTAATAAGTAGTAGTAATAACATAGTTATGCTAGCCCAGGAACAGTCCAGGGAAATAATTGTGATTCTGAGGGTCACAACCTGTTCTAAGATAACAATCCATCTTGAGAATAGCTACTGAAGTTTCTAATGTCTTCATACATTATTTAGAATACTGAAGACTTCTGCCTCCTGAGATTCTGGATTCACTTTTGTTTTGTCTAACATATACAAAAACACTCCAATATGCTATTTTTTTTAAGGCATGTACACTTGTCGTGTTTTATTATGTTCTCTTTAAGTCCCTTTCAAGCTTGTACTTTCTGCTTAAATGTGCTTTGTTCTTGGTGGTCTTCACTCTTTTTCTTTCACTCAGAAGAAAGGCTAGACATAATCTGTCATTTAAATAGTTACCATTTGTTAAGGCAGCCACCCTGTTAATTTAATACTATATTTTAGCTTTCTTAAATTGAAACAAAGTCACCATCACCTTTATATGAATACAGTGCAAAAAGAGGAGCTGGGTTTCTTCACCATATTTAGTGGTGTGAACTGCATCATTAAGAGTAGGTTAGATAAATGTCTATCAGGGATGGTCTAGACAGTATTTGGTCCTGCCATGCGGGCAGGGGACTGGACTCGATGACCTCTCGAGGTCCCTTCCAGTCCTAGAATCTATGAATCTATGAATCTCTCACTTATAAATGTGGAAGATTATTTGCTGTTCTTTATGATGGTATTCTGGGAGGAATGCATTACATCACCTCTCTTGTTTTCATTTGGATGCCCCTTCCCATACGTAATTCATTATTCAGTGCTCAATAACCACATGCACATCAGCAATTTTATTAACTAAACAACTCATACATCAGCAAAAAGTTTCATGTCTTAAAACAAGTCTGCATTTAAAGAATATTTTCTGGTTTACTGGATTTTCAGCAAGTCGTTTATAAACTAACTTATTTTTTAAATTATATGCATTTTTTTTTACATACAGTGGACTATTTTTCTTCTATAAAGCAAAGGAACAGATATTTTATGTTTACATTATTATTTAACAATTTGAATAGCTGTCCCTCTTTTGACCTGAAATAAGAATGAAAGATGTCTTGATCTGTATTTCCTTGAATTAATAAGAAAATATATAGACTATTTTTATGGCTTCTTTTCTACTCTTTAATGAGCAGACAAAAAGCTTAATGAACTTTAAGTTAAGGTTGCTGCTGCTATTGTATAACCAAGAAATGTTGCAGTTTAAAAAATTGTTTGTTTGTTTTTTTTAAAAAGGAGCAATTAAAGGAAGGTAGGAGTGGCAGGCCTGTCACCGCAGCACCCCCTTGGGGTAGGGGTAGGATGGGGTGTCGGCGCCTCACCACTCTACAGTCCTTGTGGCCGCCCCTCTGCGGGTGGTCTGTTACGGCCTCTTGGCCTTCCTCTCTACTGCCCCCCTGTCTGGAGCAGTAGCGCGGCCTAGCGACCAGAGTCCATAGAAACTCCCTTTCGAAGGGGGTAGCGCGGCCTAGCGGCCAGAGTCCAGAGAAACCCCCTTTCGAACGGGGTAGCGCGGCCTAGCGGCCAGAGTCCAGAGAAACCCCCTTTCGAATGGGGTAGCGCGGCCTAGCGGCCAGAGTCCATATAAGATCCCTCATGGTTTGGGGGTGAGGGGGTCGGGGGACTCGAGCCCGCCCTCTCCACTGAGCCCAGACCCAGGGCCCTGGTAGTGGCAAGCTTTCCTTGCCACTCACTCGGCGGGGATCTGCCCGCAACACGCCGAGCATCAATACAGCTTTAACGCCGTTTATCTTTATAGTCCCCTGGGTCACCCTTCCTACCGTGAATACCAGTTCCACCGCGGCAGGGGGTCCTCCGGTCTGTTCCTCCCTGGTGACGCCCTCCGTCTGGGTCTCAGGTAGTGCCTCGGCTTGGCTGCCTACCAGGTCTTGGCTTGCAGGCCCTCTGCAGGAGCTAGCGGCGTGCGTCCTTCTCCTCCGGCGGTCAGCCCAGACTGAGCTGGTCTGCAGGCTTTTATATCTGTGCTCCAGATGGCGCATGCCCAGCAGAGCTTCCGGGGCATGGCTTCCTCTGCTAGGAGAGAAGGGTTAACCCCTGCTGTACCAGTGCGGGGCCGCTCTGCCCCGCCACAGTAGGTAAAAATTCAAATAGACTTACAGTTCATACTCTTTTTACATGTGTACATTGGTTTAAAAATCACATTGCATGTTCCAAAACCAAGATAAACTCTACTCTTATATCCCTGAGTAGCTTCAGTCTGAGGCCAGAAACCCTTTTACACTTACCCCCATATCCAACATCATATGCCTTTCCAATATGGGCTATAAATCCCTCATAAACCAGTAATTCATATATGGGTAACAGATCCCACCTCAGACTCTTTCAGTTCATCCACCCATTATTAATCATAAACACCAGCATCTTGCCAATTACTCACCCTTTTTTTTTAAACTGGTGCGCTTTGTTTGTTTTGTTTGCTTGTTTGAAGTATAAAGAAAATTGCTCAAGCTATTTTTGAGATACAAGTCAGTAAAAACTACCTTGAATGTGGAAACACTTGGTAGTAGCTCCATATTTAAGATTGTTACTCAGAGTCCATTATAAGAGTAAGGATGGTCTTGTCACTGGATTTGGACTCAGGAGACCTTGGTTCAATTCCTGGATCCATCATAGACTTCCTGTATGATCTTGGATGTGTCACTTAATATCTGCCTCAGTTTTTATCTGTAAAATTGAGATATTAATATTGCCCACACTGACTAGGGTGTTATGAGAATAAAAAACATGTTTTATTTGTTTTAATATTGGTATTTTACAAACAGGGAAGTAAATCACATTGTCCCTGTAGAATATAAGTAAATTTCTATTGCATAATGTTCTTCATTAACTTTAAGGTAATCTCATTCCTACCTCAGGTGTGCTGAACAGACACCAGTAATTTGCTGTTACCTCATCTTGCTATCTATTTAAAAACTTTTTATATTGTCATTTTATCTGGGATAAGTATTGCTGACATCTGCATTTTTATTTATTTTGCTTCCTAAGACCTTAGGAAATTTGAGGACAATAAGAAGGTAAGTGGCACTTCAAATTGTAAGACTTGCCCAACAGTATTTTCCTTCTCCAGATACTTTTTATGGTATAATTTATTTCTATATATTAGCTACTCTGAAGCGAACGAAACTGTATTATATTAAATTCTATTAGCATCCAGGCTTCGGTCAGAAGCTCACCTTCTTTTCATATGTAGTACCAAACAAGATGAGTTTTTGATGCAAGTTAAACCTTATTGAATTGGGTTTGGTGATTTTGTGGTCCATTGTACTGGAAATATAATTATTTATGTGTTATGGCAGGATTGCATACAACTTTTCCAGGGACTTGATTAATGTGAATGTTAGGAACTTCAAAGGACTTTTTGGGACAATGCGAGTAAAGTGGATTTTCTAGGAAATACCTGGGTGGGGTGAGGAGAATGCAAGTGACCCACTTAGAATCCACCCTTTTGAAGCTACAACCTGGGAGGGAAAAGCCATTGCCAACTGATTACCTGCTCCTGAAAAACTCCAGATCAGAGACCCCTGACCTTTATAAAGAGTGGTCTAAACAAGCTATGATTGTGCATGTTCTGAGCTGTAACTGTGATGAACTTGTGACCACAAAGGAGATCCCTTGAGTGAGGGTTGACGGACTACTCTTCCAGAGCCTATGTTAAGAATTGGACGATGTCTTATTAGCGTGCATGTAGGTTCTTTTATTGTTTTTAATGTTTTCTCTGTAGTGCTTTTACCTTAATAAAATAGGCTTGCATACAAAAGAGCTGTGTGGTACCTTCTAAGTGTACACCTGTTAACTGACTGTGAAGAGGAAGCAAACATTCTCTTCTGGGAGTAACACAGTGAAGGAAGGAAACGGTGCAGCCAGGAAATACCCTAGTCAGAAGGGAAACACAGGTCTCCATCTAAGTAAGGCAATGGCTGGGAAGCTGAAAGCCTGAGAGTGGGAGCCCTTGGTGGACCGCTGAGAGGAAATGCTGGTGCATTTGCCTAAACTGTGACACACACTGTACTTGCATATTGATAACAGAAATGCAAAGATTAAATAAGCAAGATGAGCTAAATGATGGTTATAAGTTTTTGACCATATGTGAGACACATATTTTTATGTATTCATAAACAAAAGCATTTTAAGATGAAGTTAAGGTTAAGAGCATATTCCAGTAACTTAAGGGTAAAATAATTCCAGGAATGTTGTAATTATCTGAACACCAAGCATTTTAAGATAGAGTTGCATAATTAAACATAACTCTACTCTGCAGTGATACTATTCAACAGCCATACAATTATGATTAATTTATTTTAGTATTTGTGGATCCAGATGAGAGGAAACTAATTTATAAAGACATATTAGGTATTTTCATATTTTTTTCTCATGGGGCCACCAGGAGCCTGCCCAAGAGGCCCTGAGAGCCCAGCAGAGGATCTAAGCTCAACCAAGAATAAATCATTATGTGTGCGTACAGTGCCTACGTCAGTGCAGTCCTGGGTTCTAGGCTATATTGCAATACAATAAATATAATAATTGGGAGATCAAGCTTCACTGAGGGCAAGGCACATGAGTGAGAATCTAAGCCCCCACTGAGGAGCATCTAACCTTTATAGAGGTGAGGTCAGGCATAGCCAACTAAAGCCCAGGGGCATCTGTCTAAAATGAGTGGAGTTGAGTTTGTGGGTGGAGATTTAAGAGTATTAATATTTATTTTCCCCAAATTTAAGCCCCTATCACAGGTGCAACAATTTTGTATTTTTTAACAGTATAAAGTTGGTAACATTTTCCTTTAGGGCAAATTCATACATGTTCCAAAATTTCATTTAAAAATATGCACAGATTTGCAAAGTGAAAATTGGCAATTTTGCACGGCTGTGTTTTGAAATATTTAGTCCTATGTGTGCCTTTTTTGATGTGCCAGTGGAAAGGACTCTCTTATAATCTTTTCCTTATGTGTTTCTTCTAAAATTAATTTTACGTGAATACAAATATGCTATGGTTTGAAAAACATTTTAGACTCTAAGAGCTGGCAGAAGCTTGAAGCATATTGCTGTTCAGCTGTTATCCCAAGCTACCAATGGATTAAAAGTTGCTATTGCTCAGGAAGCAGCAGTTCTTCAGTGGAGCAGAAGCATTTTAGAATAAAAAGTATTTTTATTTCCAAATCTGAATTTATTATTGAAGACTTTAAAATGTTGCTTTGAGCTGGCATTGAGGATTTGTTGCAATCAACCGCCCTGCACCTTTGGAGGGGAGGGGGCGAATTAAGGGAACAGTGCTTTATGGCTGGGGAGGGGAGGGAGATGAAAACTGCTACAAAAGGTTCAGCGTGGTTGCTGATTCATCTACTAGGAATGCAGGATTTTAAAGGGGCAGCCCTGGGCCTGAAGTAGGGTTGCCAACCCTCCAGGATTGTCCTGGAGTCCCCTGGAATCGGCATCCGTCTCCTGGTGACTGTTGAAAGCAATTTGGGAGATTTTAATAGGATATTTTAAGAAAATGACATTACATCATGTTGGGGGGAAAAAATCTCCCAGAATAGCTTCACTCAGAGTTGGCAACCCTAGCCTGAAGCCTCCCTTTTACACGGAGCAGTCTGAAGGAGTCTGCTGGCGCCTCCTTGTGGCGGATATCCAGTGCAGGTACTCCATAGGAAAGGTATACAGTGACTGGATAAATGGCTTGGAAAAGGACTTAAAAAGAGGTGTTTGTTAAAGGAACAAATGGGGGGCAGTTGAGGACTCCTATGATTGGTATGGCAGGGAGCCAACCCCCCATTCTTAGAGCCCACCTTAACCCTCCTACGAGGTGGGTGGATGGTAAGGTCCCAACAATAAATTTGCTGGAGGGACTTGGATGGAAAAAGAGGGGGAGCTGGTGAAAGCCCCCGGGTATGGTAAGGTCCCGGCAACAAATTTGCTGGAGGGACTTGGATGAAAAAAAGAGGGGGAGCTGGTAAAAGCCCCTGGGTAATTACAGAAAAAACATGGGGTTACCTGCACTGTACACTTTTTTTTTTATCTGCCAGGTTGTCCCAGACATCTAATAATAAAGTTGCGGCCTGATTAAACCCATGTCAAATGACTCCTGTACTTCTTTCGGTATAGCCAAACAAGCTGTATGATGTGTCATGGGAGACAAATATTTAGATCTCTCACTCAGTAGGTTGCTGGAGTTCAGGCTGGAGGAACTAACTACATATACTCCTTCTGATGACCCATTGATATAGAAGGTTTAATGATTAGTGTCATCCTCATGTGGGCTTTATTTAACAGCTGTGATAGAAGGAAGAGGACAAATTTTGTATGGGACTTATTGTTGTATTGGGTGGTGTGATAAGTGTTTGATTAACAATTAAAATGATCAGATTTCTGTCTTTTTTGACTATTCATTGTATGCTTAAATACTGTTTTATATTATTTATACAGAAACAATTTGTTATAGTCACATACTCTGTCAAAGTCTTTGTCTATTGTTTGCTCAATGATTATATGATTAAATTTTATAAGAAATGCTATTGGCATGTGGACAACCATTTATTTTCAGTTTGAATGTATAAAGGAGTCATACTTCCTAAAATTGTGCCTGATGAAATGTTGCTCTGAGACCACCATTTTGTATATGTTCCAAGTTCCAGCTCAAATTACAGGTGTTTGTAGAAGTGGCATTATCCCTATTGTTGTAGAAAGATATAATTAGGAGACTTCTCTGAGCTTTCCAAACAGAATGTAACATATTTGTCTTTTACTGTTTGTTCAAAATCAAAGATGAAAATGTGCCTCTTTCATCTCACTACTTACTCCATTAGATATGACTTTGGGCCCATATGCTACAACACACACTATATCTAATGAATGCAGCAAATTCTTCCTTGCATCCTGATTTATGCATCAGAGATGCCCTAAATTCTATGGCAAAATGGGAATTCTGTGGCAATGTTATTCTATTACAAAATTATTTAATAACTTGTGTGGCTCCTAAAATAGAGGAGCAAAATGCAGTGGTAAAACAGGTTGAAGTGCTGTCTTTAAGGCAGAGAAGGAAAGCTTTATAGGGCTGTTATCAAAGCCTTACCAGTGGAAAGCTGGGCTCTGTGGGGCTTATCAGATCTGCAAAAGGAGAGTCTTTGTAGACTGAGACTAGTTGGAAGCTATGCAATGACATGAGAGACAGGAGTCTGGAAGAAGCTGGGAGAGGCTTCCAAAGGAGGTACCTCTCAAGTGGGGCTGCTAAGTGGTACAGGAATGAAGCTCCAACTTGCAGAGCTAAGGAGCTACCCATGTTGGCTACATTTTTCTGCTACACTACTCTGAAGGCACACAAGAATTAGGTAGTTCTGCATCTGCATGGCTTATGAGACTTCCATACCAGTGACCTCTTCTTGCAAGGCTCCTGCTATTACTTCTAAGACCATGTGTCAGACTTTTCTGGCCTCATACTGCTACATGCTGTTTCTGCTCCCCGGTCTCCCAAATGGCCATATGCTCAGGATGCATCTGATTGCCATATTTGAGGTTGGAAAGGAATTCCCCCACGGTCAGGTTCGGCAGAGACCCTGGGAGGCTTTTGCTCTTAAAATCGTGGGTGGTCAAGCTGAGGAATTGGAAGATGCAAAATGTTGGCTGTATGTAGCACAGAGAGATGTGTGATGTCTTTGCAAATGTAACATATATGGCCATTTGTGCAGTCACATAATTGTGTTTATAAATAAGAGTCCTGGATATATCAGATTGATTTTGGGGAAGGGACACTTTAGTAAATATGACCTATATGGTGCCTTAAGCTTAAAATATTTTATCCACACTATTGTTTGGAATAGTTCAGGATTTTTTCAGAGTACTTCAGAGGTCTTGTTTGATTCCTACAAATTTTTGCAGGCTCCTGTAGAAAGATGGAAATGCATAGGCACTCTGCATGAGCTTTGTCATACACCGCAGATGGCAACTGTCATAATTATGCCAGATGCCTTGATTCAGTGTCCACTTAATATACACTCATATGACACAGCCTGTAGCTCTGTAGGTTATCCAACTGTGCACCATAGTGGTACAGTCTTCCCTATTGCACGTAGGGTGCAGTTACTTTTCAGATTGACACAAGTCATGTAGAACACTGACCTTCTGGCTGCTTTTTCTCTCTTTATGTGTACTGTTTTGAAAAAAAAATATTTTGGCAATACTGTATGAGAAAATAGACCTTTCTTTCTCTTTTCCAAGCTGCCAAATAACTTTGTGATATTAAAGAACTGTGATTTGAATGGTAACTTTTTAATGTGGATGTTAAGCATAGACTAAAAAGAGCTCTCTATTCAGAAGAAGCATGTTAATATACGTAGCATGCCAGTATAGAACTGGGAAAAGAACAATTTTATTTTAGTTAGTAAAATCTCCTCCTGATCTTAGCACAACATTTACTCTAGTGCAACATATTGCAGTCACTATTTAATACATTTGTCTTTTAATGTTTAGATTCTTTGCACAAGGCCCTTAAAAGTCCTGTACCTAATCTTTTCTGCACACAGATCCCAGTGTTTGCACAATCTTCCGTGCATTTCCTTGGGACTGCTCTTACTTCAGTATTCCACTCTGCCAACATTGAAAACCCATGAATTTCTAAGAGTGCTTTTTAGAACTACAGTGCATTTGAAATATAGCATCTGCATACAGTAATGAGGAAAGCACTTACTTTTCTCAATATGAGCAATGCACAACTGGCACTACGAATTCAGACACCCTTGCCTTGCCCTCTTCCCTGCATCTCTGCCCCTGTCCCATCCCTTCCCCGAGGCCCCGTCCCCCACTCACTCCATCCCCCCTCCCTCTATCGCTTACGCTCCCCCACCCTCACTCACTTGCTCTGGGAGGGAGTTTGGGTGCGGGGGTGGGGGCCTCAGGGCTGTGGCAGAAGGTTGGGGCCTGGGAGGAGATGAGGGGTGCGGGCTCTGGGCAGCGCTTACCTTGGGCAGAACCTGAAAGTTGTGACATGTCCCTTGGCTCCTAGGTGCAGGGGCAGCAAGGTGACTCTGCGCACTGCCCCTGTCTGCAGGCGCCACCCTCACAGATCCCATTGGCCGTGGTTCATGGCCAATGGGAGCTGAGGAGCCAGTGCTCGAGATGGGGGCAGCATGCGGAGGCCCCCTGGTTGTGCCTCCACCTAAGAGCCAAGGGACATGTTGCTACTTCCAGGGAGCCGTGCAGCGCCAGGTAGGGAGCCTGCCATAGCCCCGCTGTGCTGCCAACCAGACTTTTAATGGCCCTGTCAGCGGTGCTGACCGGAGCCTCCAGGGTCCCTTTCCGACCGGGTGTTCTGGTCGAAAACTGGACACCTGGTAACCCTATTTATGGTACTCACCCCTAAGTCAATTCTGTAACGTATTGACAAGGCCTAGTGAATAGTGTATCTTATTACCAGCATTTCTCCATGTCTGAATACCTCTTGGCAGTTATGTTTCAGTTAAGGGCTCTCATGTCTGGTCCCTTTCCCCATTAGTCTGATAAATATCAGAATCTGTTGAATTTTAGAACATGGTTCAAAGCTCAGCTGCTTTTCCAGCTCTTTCCTTGAGGGTAGCAGTGGGAACAAGTGGCACAGGTCAATATATTTATTTGACTCTAGGGTGAAGTTTATTGCCGGGGGAAAAAGTTAAAACTGATATTTGAAGTTTGTTAGAAATTTTATGTGTAGATGGAGATGTTTGTAATGACTTATTGTTATAAATTTGTAGCTATATTTTCAGTTAAAGTAAATCATTGTAGTTTCTTTGACTCATTAGAGCTATGCCAATTTAGATCAGTTGAAAATTTGGCTTCTTGTTCAGCAGAGTAAGAACTCCCAGAATGGGCAGGGTTCAGAAGATTGCACATGTGAATTAATCTGTATGGATGGGGAAAGGATACAGAAGGATTAGATGCAGTAGTATTAACCAAAGAGAGGGATAGAGAATGAAAATTAAAAGTATAGGGGGAAAAACGTGAATGAGCGGAAACGAGGAGGTCAGGGGGAGAGTTTATCTAGTGAGAGCTATAACCTTTAGTTTCTCTTTAGATTAAGAAATTAGTGAGCAGAAGGCAAACAAGAGGCTTAAAGGTCAAACTGATTAAAAGATAAGCTGCATTATAAAAGGAAAGAACAAGCATAGTTGGACAAATCAAGTCTGGCTTTGAAAAGAGTCCGTCTGAGATCTGGTTGAGTTGTACAAAACACTAGTTGGGGGTGACTATACATATGTAGACATGAAAAAATAAGATAGAAAATTATTTTTGATTTACATAATTATTTCCCTCCATCAGTCACACCCCACTTTTCATTGTATCAATGTTTTAAAATGTCAAACTATTTACTGTAGATTTGTTTTGAAACACTATTTTAACCATGCAAAATAAAAATATATTACATTATTCAGTGTTTTGTCTCTTTCTGTGGAAATTATTTTCACTTCAAGCATAATTTTCTTTTAATAAATGTTATATATTCATAGATTTTTATGGCTAGAAGGGATTGTTATGATCATTTAGTCTGAGCTCCTGCATAACACAGGCCTAGAATTTTGCCCATGTTGACATAGGTTACAATGGTGCTTTCAAAGTCACAGATGGAAAAATGGTTAGTATACTACAAGTCCTGTCCCCTTGCCCCTCCCTCATATGCTAGTAATATATCTCAGCAGCTACTTTGGGTTGGTAATTTTACTATTAGTACATTGGCTAACCATCCACCCCTTTTGAGTCTCATCTTAAAACTTATATTGTCTCCTTTTCGTACGTCTAGAACAATTTTATTGTCACAGAAGGCATGGATTACATGACTTCCCATTTTTGGGAGTACAGTGTTACTCTATTCCACTTGGAGGTCCCCTGCAGAAAGCTGGGAAGTCCTTGCACATTTGTTCCCTTGTCTGGCAGGGAGAAGTGAAGAGAGACCAACCTTCCCACAGCAGGACCTGCCTGTTCAGCAGGGTTGAATGAAGAGTAATGGTCCTCCAAAGCTGATGTTTCCTGCTGGTGGTGGGATCCCATATGCAGTGTGGAGATGTGGTGGTAAAGGCTTACCCTTCACTCCAGTCCATGGGTCCCCTCCTAGGCTAGGAAATGTATGACACAGCTAGCTGACATGCTTCAAAGAAAAAACTTCAGAAAAGACAAATTTCATAAATTAGCATAAGATTCCCCCCCCCCAAATGTTTTATGATAAAACAGCTTCTTAAATTCTCTTGCCCTCTGGTTATATAGGGACTGATTTTCATAAGTTCTGAGCACCCCTAATTGAAACTGAAAACAATGATATTTGAAAGGTTCTCAGCACTTCTGAAAATCAGGCAACTTATTTAGGTCCCTAAATATGGATTTGGAAGCCTACTTGTAGGAACTCTTAAAAAAAATAGATATACACCACAAATTTTCTGAAATGTATAGCATCTGCTGCTTTGTTTAAGAAGATTAGGCTGCAAAATAAGTTTGTTTAAAAAGAGGGGAGTTTTCAAACCCTAACATGAATTGAGCTGGTTTTATACATTTGACTGATCTAAATGAAAACATTTTACTATTGTTAACAGTTCATAAAGGGCAGAAAATTGATATACAACAGATTAATGGCTGTGAAACAGAAAGTAAAATGAATGTAGGTAGAAAATTAACCTTACCAATAGAACTTAACTGCCCAGTAAAGTATATAATGAATCAAACAGCATAAATGGAAAAATATAAATTACATTTGCAAACATTATTTCATTTTATAAGACTCTTACATTACTAGTAACAAGGGATGGTTATAAGCCAAGAAGTAAATCTGGATTCAAATTTATATTTCCTCCAAGTTTGGGGGGTTTGGATCCATCCTTCTCTTTCTACTAGAGCTACTCAGAAAAAAAAATTAAACTTTTTATTAAGACAAAGTTACAATAAAATATTAATGCAACTGCATGTTACTTATTACTTATTCAGGATCAGGTTAATATTCAAAGAACCTGACTAAAGATTCTGGCTTACTGGCTGGGGATTTCTCCTCCTCTGACTATATTAAAAAGGGTGACCAAAGTTCTTTTTGGCACTTCTCTTGTACATGCACTTGGTGTGAAAGCTTTTCCAACAGAAGGAGAGTCCATATTTTACTATGCCACAATTCCATCGAAATGAAATTTTTCCAATAATGTGCAATGCAGAGTCTTGCCGCTAACATTAAAAAAGAAATTAACTGCATTTGAAATGCAGTTGAAAATTTTTTGATGGAACTGTTTTCCATCACAATGTGCAGTTTCATTAAAACTAAAATGCTCTGCAGGAGCATGTCTGTTTCAACAAAATTCTGAAAGAAAAAAATCAAAATAAATCATTTATATTTTCTTGTTTTGTTTTGATAAGGTTAAAATGTTTCATTTAGACTACGATTTTGATTCATTTAGACTTTTATATTATATTAAAATGTTTATTATATATAATCTGTATTTAATATTTTATGACATTATGTTTCAACGTTATTGAAATGAAATGTTTTAACATCAAAACATTTAAATAATTCTGCATCAAAATTGTAGATTTTCAATCTACAGTGTATTTTGGAATTTCAGCGTTTTGTTGCAATTCAGAAGAAAAACAAACTTCAAAATATTGGAATTTCCTGTTTTCTGACCAGTTCTAATTTCTACCCTATCTCTACTAATGGTGAGAATATGATTTTTATTTTGACAGAGTCTCTTTAAATCTGTAAAATACCGTGTGGTAGTTTGTTTGTGATGCACTGTACAAAATAAACTTGTATTGCATAATCTCTAAAAATTTAAATATTTGAAATACTGGAAAGCATGACTCCTCGTATTTCAGGATGATCAGGTGCCCTGTGTATTCCCAACACCTGTTGTTGTTCTTGAAAACAATTTATTTCAGAAATAAAGAATCAAGAAACTGAGATTATAGAAAGAGGAATTTTTTCCGGTTAAAGTGCTATACTCCTTTGAGCTGCAGCATACCCATCATTTTTCTAACGCCTTCTCTAAGATCTGGTCTACACTTAAAAATTAGATTGCTCTAGCTACATTGTTCAGATCTATGACACATTTTGTGCCCTGAGTGCCATAGTTAGGTTGACCTAACCTCTGGTGTAGATGTGGCTAGGTTAATGGAAGAATTCTTCTTTGACGTAGCTAATGCCTCTCAGAGAGATGAATTAAATACATTGATAGAAAATTGCTTTCATTGATGTAAGTAGCATCTACACTGCAGCACTACAGTGCCATAGCTGAAGTGTCATAGCTATGCTGCTATAGTGGTTGTACAGTAGATATGGCCCAAGGGTGCAATTCTGCAATACTGAATAACTCCTGAGGTATTCTGACTAGAGCTGGTCAAAAAAAATTTTTTGGAGAATAATAAATTCACCAAAAAATGAAGTTTCAGGGAGACCAAAACTATTTACAAATTCAGGTCAAATTTGGTGAATAGTTTTGGTTGTTTAAAAATTAGGGGGAAAAATTAGAAAAAGTTAAAATGGTTTGATTTGACATTATCAAAATGAGCCATTTTGACATTTCATTTCAAAATGAACCATTTTGTTTTGAAAATGTTGATTCAACCTGAACAATTTTATTTTGTTTTTATTTTGGTGAGAAAAACTGAAAAATGTCAGTTTCGGTTTTTGGTTTGGCCACCGAATGAGAAAATCAGTTATTCACTCAGCACTAATTCTGAGAACTCTCCTCTGAGTTCAGTATGAGTGGAGATGCTCAATATGTTGTAGGAGTGGGTCCTATGCCTCTGATTTTCCAGGGAGGCTGTTTGCTGAAAATGAAAGTATCTGTTCCAAAGATATATTTCAGTACCAATTTTGAGTACAGATAGCCCTGGTTGAGCTCCCCCAGCTGGACACTCACCAGGCTACTGTGTTTGGGTCCCCATATCTTGGACCTGTGTTCTCTTCACTGCCTGAGACTGAGCAGAGACCAGGCACTGCCTCTGGCTTTAGGTCTCTAGGCACATTCTTGAGGTGCAGATCTTTTGTCTCACATTCCCTTCTGAGTGTTGAGACCCCATGGTCCAACGCCTTAGGCCCCGTGACTAGTGCCAGCTCCCCCAGACTCCTGAGCACACTTTTCCCAGAACATCAACTTTGTTTACTCTGGTGTACAGTTTACTTTTTCAGGGACATGTGATAGTTGAAGGACTTAACACAAAGGCTTTACAAAGCTTTCAAAATCAGTCACTCTTTACTTTAGGTACTGCAAGAAATATACAGATCCAGACAAAAACAATAAGAGGTCCGTATGCCATTCCCTGCCTCGCTTTCCTCACTATTCTGGAGTGTTCTTCAGAACCGGGACTGTATCTTTCTGGGCTCCAGCTCCCCATTCTGGGACTCCACTTCTCCAGGTCAGGCTTTTCTTCCCAGTCATGGAGTCTGTTCTCTCTCTTCTCTAGCCAGCTTCCTAGGACTTTGGCTGTTCTCGCCATCAGAAATGCTCCTTCCAAAAGCTTGTGTCTTTGTTCCTCCTGTGAGTCCTTCCTCTGACTTCTCTTCCCCCCCCCCCCCCCCCCCCCCCCCAGTCTCTCAGGCTCTGGTTTTTAAAACCCAGTGCTAACATCTGATCTCTTTGTTGCTTTTGGAAAAATTCTACTCCTTCAAACCCCAGTCCTTTGCGCAAAAGCTGGAGAAAACTGGTTCTCCTAACTTCAGCCAGCCTATTGTCCTAAGATGCTCCCATTTGAATGGATGACCATCAAGATTTAACAACCATCTATTGTTCCTGGTCTGGGAGATACATGGCACAGAAATGGTGGATTACACATACACTGAGGCATTCAATGACACAGCAATTTAATAAAATCCACCAGAATTCATATATTGTTCATAGATAGAGATGGTATTTCAGCATGTTCATTCCCTGATGATGAAATACACCAATTGTGTAATCTACTGTGTCATTGGCTTGGCTCCTGAATCTAAATTGGAGCCAGGTGTACAGCTCAGGCCTTTCTTGAACCTTGATGACTTGCTGATCTCTTAGCTCTGTGTGTAAAAGTAATATAAATGAGTTGCCTTTTTTTTTAACAACCTCAGTGATCATTACAGTTTTAATATGTTCAGGTGGTGCTTCAAAGAACTCTTTGTTGTTTTACACAGCTAATTCTAAGTAGATCTATGTGATCTTTCAAGTGAAAGAATCTCAATTAAGCCCTTTTGGGGGAAAACGTTTACAAGGATAAAGTTTGAACTTGCTGCATTTCTAAGTATGAATGTGTTTTATATCTTCTGTGTAGTTTTTTTATTAAAGCACTAGTGTGTAAAATAGACATGTTCAAGTTTTCATTAAATATTATTTAACATACACAATAAATCTGTTAACCAGAGAAAGGTGAGTTATAGTTTGAAGGAGATTAAATCTCCAGAAGAACATTAAAAAGGTTTAAATTCTACAAGAAGTTTGTTGTTCAAGTTTCTTTTGTTCACTTGAGGAAAAGGATCCAGTAATCATGGCTTGACATATTTGATTGTAGAATTTTCTTTTCAGTAATCGGCTTTGAAAGCCATGAAATAGTCAGTGGTAAATATGTTAATTTCTCAAAATGTGTGAACAGTTTAAAAAAACCCCTCTGATCTAGTTTGCACTGTTGTGACCTGAATAACAGGATAATGTGCTTAAGCAGCTTATTTATTCTTCAGTGCCTTTTTGAAAAAGAGAAGTTGCACAATAGTTTGCCATTCACGGCTTAGAAATGACCACTGTTCTTTTCAGTTGTTGAATGCTTAATTATTTTCTCTCCTATCTGTGTTTCACCATACATTACTCCAAATAGGACTTTAAAGGAACTTTTTGGTTGTTCCTTGCTGAACTGTAACACTTTTGTGAAGAAGTATGCACTGAGCTGTAAAAGAATTTCAAGCTCTCAGAAAAGTTGTACAGGCTTTCAACCAAGATGTATTGCTGAATTAACTGCCTGTGCTTATAAGACTCTACCCAAACTGAAAACCCTAAAGAGCCCTGTGGACATAAAGTTAATTACATTTTTAAGGGTGCCTCATTAACATTCTGCAAAGGTGTGCGTGTGTTGTGATCATACAAGCATGATTAGGCTGACACTATTTGTTGATTCCCTTATATTAGTTATTGGTCTGTGGATACCAGCAAGTGTACCAGATATAGTGGTGGTGAGGGAGCAAAGGGAACTCGAAAACAGTGTCTGAAGGCTGCACTAAAGCTTAACTACACAATTAAGGATTTGTCAGCATTTATGCTGTATATCTTGATTTTCATGGATTTATAGTTCAGCAAAAGTTGGCTTCAATCTGAAAACCTGGCAAATTGTCTCAATCTGGCTATGAAATATTTTGAAACACTTCATTTAACTTGGTTTGACAATTTAAAAATTAGAGACATGAAAAAATAAACTTTTTTGCAGAGCTCTGGATAGAACAAACAACTGCTTTTGGAAAAAAATATTTTCCTTCAGTAGATATCTTAAACATTGCCAATCATAATGCATGCTGGTGGTGGGGGAGGATGAAGCATATGAGTTACTGAAATTTGAAAGGGGATAAACTATACATGCTGACTAACTATATAGGGCCACGCTGTGGCCTGGCAGACGTGGTGGTGCAGGGCTGTAAGGAGGCACACGGCTATTAACCTGGGAGAGGAAACACAATCTGGAGAGCCACCATGACCCCCCTATCATGCAGGTTAATTGGAGGGTTGAGAATGGGTGGAACCAAAGCTTCGCCACCTACCGCATGTCAGTGTAGCTGCATTTACATGCCAGGGAACTAGCGCTGTGCTGGCTATAGGCCTGGCACAGTTTTCCCCTCCTGGGAGCAGCAGAGGGACTGATAGGAAGACACTCTTCCAGACTGCTTCAGGCGCAGTGCAAAAACACTCTGTCCCTTGCGTTAAGCTCGTTGCAAAGCCATGGTTGAGTCCATAGCGTGATAGTGAGATAGGGGAATGAGAAAGGGAGTCAGATACACCAGGGTAGGGTGCAAGTGTCTGAGATGAAACTGACATGAGAAAAAGAGGAAAAGAATTTGCCAAGTTAGCTATGTTGCAGGTACTGTGTTCCTCAAACATCTCATCCTCATTAGTTAGCCGTGAATAGATATGACAAAATATTTTGCTGCAGCACAATGTATTAATTTTGGTCAAAAATTGGCTGAATAATTTATCCAAACCCAAATCTTGATTCACATCTAAAAAGTATGTACATTTCCTATAACCAAGTTTATTAAAGAAATAAATGCTTCTTGTAACTGAATATTTCTCTTGCATATTAAAGCTGTTTTTCATATAGCAAGAGAAATGATTTAACATAGTTCTTTTTATAAAGCTGAATAAGGACTCATGTTTTTTCTTTCTAGAAAGTTTTGACCATGACATTTTGCTACTTTTTGCCTAAAATAAGAATTCCTGAGCAGTGAACTTGTGAACATAAAAAGTTAGTGTTAGCTCATCTAAAAACCAAAGCAGAAGAAGCATCAAAAAGAAGCAATTACTGGCAGATGGCACAGCCACAGACTGGCTAACAGTTTGAACTCAGTTTATACCAGGAATCCAAATGACGGGACTGAGCATCTTGAAACCATGTTTATATGGACTGGTGCCATAGCAAGACAAATCATACCTCTTAAAGAACTAAAGAGCCAAGAGTCTGTGACAGATCTGTAATAATACGGAAATATAAGTCTGTATTACTGGTAGTTTGGTCTTTTTTTTAATGACAACATAGCTACCAGAACATAAAATGTGATATGCTACCTCTGAAATACACTGTTCATTGAACAAGAATAATCCAAAACCACAGTTTTAGCTTAGTTTAGTAGTGGGCAAGGCTGCACTTGGTTACTCGCTGTGGAATGGATACCGTGCATGCTGGTACGCCTACATTATAATCTAAAACACTGTATGAAACCTTGACATATGAAAAGCAAATGTTATGAGGAAAACCAATATTTGCCTTTTTATGTACCTCCTTGCTATTCTTTAAACTAAGAGAAGTATTAAAAAAAAGAATGTAGTTTATAATAGGGTCCTGACTTATTTCCATCAGTACTAGAAGTTGTGAAACCTAACTTAAACCTTTACTTCTTCACTTGGGAATGACACAGATTCATTCCATTGCCCACATGATACAACTGAGTATTTCTTTAATCTCTTTGTTGCAGTCCCTCAGTCTTTATATGCTGATGGATAAATGGATATATACCCCATTTATTCCATTAATACTCAAACACTGTATTGTGTTCATTCTCTCTCTCTCCTTGTTTTTATCAGACTATAAACAACTGTAACTTGTTTTATTAACAGTTCATACTTTCTTTAACAGGAGTTGCTAAAAGATCCCTTATATATTGGACTGAGGCACAAAAGAGTCAGGGGTCAAGCTTATAATGACCTTCTTGATGAATTCATGCAAGCTGTGACTTTCAGGTAGGCAGTATATCTGTTTTATTCACACATCTGAATTCCACTGAACTTCAGTCTAGGGGAGAAAGTATCCCAGTCTTTTTTTTTTTTTTTTTTTTTAAGTGGGTTGGGAAGGAAATGGGGAAATTGTTGGAGTTTGTTTTTCACTTCCTATGTATATTATTTTTAAGATTTGATCCATTATGTCAACTTTGTCTTAAATACTGAGTTATTGTGAATTCATTAAATTTTTGTAGTAAAATTACTAACCTTATTTCAAGTAAGCTTTAGAGGTGTGCTAACCAGTTCTGGTCTTTCAAGGTTTTGATTGAGGCATTAGATTGCAGCCTAACAATTCCCCCACCTCAATCTTTGAAACTATAATGAGATCTGAACCCATCTGCTGTACTCTGAGGCTTGTCTATTTCTTCTGCCTAGAGTGCACCATGTGTATTTGAAATCTCAGAACTATTCAGATTTTGCAGGTGTAGAAGAATCTGTCGAGTACTCAAGTGCAAAGAAAGGGGTGTCTCCAGGAGCTTCTGCAGTGAGGCCCAGCAGAAAGATTGTCAGACCCACTGGCATGTGATGTCATAGTTTCAAAGAGATAAATTAAGGTGTGAGAAATACCGGGGTACAAATTTACTGATTCAGTCCAGTCTTGGGAAATGATTATTTGTCCCAAACTTGTTCAGCTTGAACCCAGGAGACATGTTTTGAGGTTTCCTTACATTAGTTTCTCTCTCCATCCAGGAGAGAGAGGATATATTCATTTCTGTTGTTGAACAGTACCTGCAATTGATACTCAAAAAGTGTACTAAATTAATTCAAACAAACAAAGCCACCAGAGATCAGACAATATAGCAAAAAAAATGGAACTTTAGCTAATCGCCTATAGACTTTTTGTAGGCTCCAACAAGGTAATGTGTTAGCTGTGATTTCACTGCATGGTACAAACAGGGGCATTGCACCACAGCAGGTGTTGGCTTGTGTGTCTTCAGGGGCCCTACAAAGAAAAAAAAAAAAAGGTAAGTTTTTAGTTATGTTTGTGCTAAATGCCCCTTGGTTGGTTAGTGGAGTCATTCTGCACATTTTGCTGAATTGCAGTGCATAAAGTTTTTGTAGTTTACCATTAGCATGTGAAATATTATGTCAAACTGATTACTATTATCAAGTAAATCCTCATATATTACGTTTAGTAATGTAAGCATGGTGGAGCCTATCAAGCAAGTGTAGGTGTTTTTGACTGTTATATAATGTAAATAGTAAATGACGTGGTAAAACTTCCCTTACTCTATACCATTTTCACAGGAATGTTTTAAAAAATATAAATTTTGACCTTGAAGTACTATATATGGGCAGCAATGGATGTAAGTCTATAATGGATCCAGATCCACCAAAATGTTGCCCCCACTTCCCTTTAACTAACCAGAAAGCTAGCTAAATGAGCAGTGTATACCAGCTTGGGGTTTGTGCAGCTCTTGCCTTTCTTCCTTTCCCTTTGGTCCTGTAATTGTGACCTAACGGCTTCAAAAGAGGTATCTTGGGCCTATGGTGCATCTTCTTCCTACGGCTCTTTGTGAGCTGAGGGGTGAAAACATTACCTACCATCTGTTATGGACTGACTCAATGCTTTATTTGAGGCCCTTCAAAGCAGGATGAACTTCCAAGGATCCTGTCTTAATCAGTCACTGCATACAGGCCTATCCTAACTTAGCTCTTCTTTTTCTTTTTTCCTACAGAAAGTCATTGATTTTTATAACTAAGATTTGGAATATAATTTTGTAATTTTCAATTATCAAATAATGATTTCTGAAATTTACCCAGAATAATTTCTGGTCATTAAACATTTGGTGGTCTAGTGTTCCTTTGGGTTTATGTACCTAAAACTTGTTAAAAGTACTGTTAATGCTCAAAATCTCGGTCTTCACTGAGTGAGTCTTCCTGTAAGTCCTCCGGTACTAGTTCAAGGTGTTGTAAATACAAGCACTCACTGGCTCTGTCAGAGGCAGTACCATTGACTCCAGCTCCTCTGGAGCCATCAAGTCCAGTGCCTTTGTCTTTACTGGACCCTGGATGTACAGATGATCCCGACCATCTCAGTACCGTCGGCTCCAGCAGCAGTGCAAGCACTGAGAATAGGTGGCTTGGCAGAATCTGAATTTTTTTATATAATTTTGACAGATAATATAGATGTTTATTGTTAAGCATTTTTTATTTTTATCTATTTAAATTTTCAGTTGCAAGCAATTATGGGGTGGGGGAAGGTCAGACATTAATTATTGAAAGACAGTAGGCACTGAAATTAAAAAAGTTAAAGCTATCAAAATGCTACCCCTACTCCAGCTCCACTAACGCTGGGATCACAACATGTTTTATAAATGTTAAGGTGAGCCTCTAATAAGTTCCCAAGCAGCATTTTTATTACTTTGTATTGGTGGAAATATTTTCTCATTGGTTTGTGTATCTACAGTTGTTTATCAACATTTATAAATAAAGATCTTATCCTTTCAAGCCTAATAGAGGACTTACCTGTCTCAGTGCCTTGACTCATCAAACCTTCGTGGCTGCAAGGGCTCTTATATGTCTCCCTTTACCAGACTCTCCACTACTACTAATGGTGTAGTATTTACCACTATGGGTCTTTGGCACTGTTGGTCCTGTTAGTACAGTCAATGAACCTGGCACTGTCAATGCAGACACTTCTGGCATGGTTGGCACCAACAGTGTTTTCAACATACCTGATGCAGCTAGCACCACAAGCAACTCTGCTGAGGTCAGCTTTGCCAGCATGATAGCACCACTGGAGTCTTCAATGTCATTGATGCTGTTGGCACTGCATCAGCATTTAGACCTCTTCATCCCATACTGCTGTATACAGACCCCAGAGTGTCTCCCACATCAAGAGCTCCATGAACCCAACAGGAATGACCCCTCCACTTCCTGAGAAATAATACATTTCCTCTTCAAACTGAATCTGAGAAGCACGTCACCACCCCAGTCTTTCAGATCACCTTGTACACGTCATAACAGAGATGCAGGTTTTAAGGACTGTGGATGGTTTTCCTACAAGGAAGCCCCAAAATGGTGCCCTCCACATGGGCACTCAAATTGTGCAGTACTCGGCATGGCCATACTGGTGGTTGCCCATACCAAGGGATTTGAAACTTCCATCAGAATCTAATACCAGAAGGAGATCCCCTTTTCCAGTCCAAGAAACCTCTCACCAGGCAACCATGACAGTTTCTTCTCTCATGGGTTTGAACCATATTGAGCACCCCTGGATGTCCATCCACACATTTCTTCCTCATCTCCAGATGAAACTGAGTCCTCAATCTCCAGAGGACTTTAGGGTCTTCCTGGACCTAATGAGAAACATGGCCACTTCTTTAGGAGAATAGTTGGAGCTTGTTCAAGAAAATCTGCACAGTATCCTCAATATTTTACAAATCCCTGCTCCAGGAAGGGTTGCCTTTCCCATTAACGAATCCTTGCTGGAGCTATTGAAAACGGTTTGGCAGACTCCAACCTCTATACCACCTGCAGCAAGAGATTGAACAGATGCTACCAATTTAATCCAAAGGACTTTGATTATTTTTTAATACATCCACTCCCTGACTCCTGATGGTCCTGGTGGTCCTCCAGTTTCATCCCAAAGCCACTCCTAAAGAAAAGGAGCTCAAGAGACTGGATATGTATGACAGAAAAGCTTAATCCACAGTACAGCTACTCTGCAAATGAAGATGGCTAACTATCCAGATTTCCTGTCCAAATATAATTTTATTAACTTAGATAATGCTGTAAAATTTTTAGACAAACTACTAGAGGAGTATAGGGAATAGTCTATGGCTCTTGTCTCACAGCAAAAACATCCCTCCAGGCAGCTATTGATGCAGTTGATATGGCTTCACAATTGATGGCCACTGCCATTGGTGTGACATGTTCTTTTGGCTGCAGGCATCTGGAATTCCAAAGGAGCTGCAAAATAGAATCAAGAACTTGCCTTTTGAGGGATTTAAGCTGTTCTCTGAAAAGACTGATGCCACCATTCATACCCTGAAAGTCTCCCAAGCAACTCTGAGATCTTGACGAATCTTCTACAAATTACATTTCCAGCAGAGATTTCAGGGCTCTGCTAAAGGGCGATGTCGGCCTTCTTGATGTCGCCAAATGGCTTTGTCTCAATCAGGCCCTTCTCACCAGACATTGACAGCCTCCTGGGCAGTCATCATCACTGCCTCCTCAAGGGCAGCATACCAATCTCAACACCTCCCACCCTTTGGACAACAACTGTCACTCTTTCCAGTGTTTGGAATGAAACAACATTGAACACATGATTACTCAGAACTACGAAAGAGAGAGATATTATCCAGTTCATCTCTCTTCCCTTTTCAGGGACCCATCTCACAAGATCATGTTGCTTCAAGAAGTATGGTCTCTTCTGGAATTGGAAGTGACAGATGTTCCTTGTCATCACAGAGGGAAAGGAGTCTATTCCTGTTACTTCCTAATTCCTCAAAGGTCTGGGGGTTTACGTTCATTTAGGCCTCAGGAAGATGAACTGCTTTATCAAGAAAATCAAGTTCATGATGGTTACCTTCACTTACACTATCATTTTCCTGGAAAGTGGAGATTCGTATGCCGTCCCTGATTTGCAGGATGCATACTTCCACGTGGCAATATACCTGGCCAGAGGAAGTACCTTTGCTTTACAGCAGGAGACATCCACTACCTGTACGCAGTGCTCCCGTTTGGTCTGTTGTCAGCCCCAAGGATCTTTACAAAATGCATGGTGGTGGTAGTGGCACACCCGTGCCTCTGAGGTGTCCAAATGTTCCCTTACCTGGGCAACTGACTCATCCACAGAGCCTCAAATGTCCAAATCCACAGCAGCATCCTCATTATCAGACCGCTAGTCTCTCATCTGGGCCCAAAACTGAATTTAGACAAATCAGTTACAGCTGACACAGCATATAATGTTCATAGGAGCAGATCTTGATGCCATAATTACAATGGCCTATCTCCAGTCAATGGGTTTCAGAACATAGTTGCTCTCTCTGAAGGACTAAAGTCTAACACAATAACAGCAGTGCATTCCTGTCTACAACTACTGGGCCACATGGCTTCTTGCATGTAGGTAACTCCAGACTTCACCTTGGCTGTCTGCACGCCTGGCTCCATTCAGTCTGTCGTCTGACCAGGCATCCTCTGAACATGCTGGTTTGTGTACCTGAACAAGTGCTTCAGTCCCTGAACTGGTGGTTGGACTCCCACAACATGTAGAAGAGGGTCCCTTTTCTGTCTTCAGAGCTAACTGTGACTCTGGTTACCGATGCGTCTACCAAAGGCCAGGGGGCCGGCTTCGGGCAACTTTGAGCACAAGCTCTGTGGTCAACCTAGGAGATCTCTGTGTATTAAAATGTGCTGGAGATTTGTGCAATTCATTGGGCCTGTGAGACATTTATGTCTAACATCAAGCACGAGGTGGTGCAAAGTCCTTATAGATAACATCATTGCCATGTTTTATTTCAATAGACAGGGGGGTGCAAGACCAGCTCTGCTATGTCAGGAGACTGCCAACCTGTGAAATCTGCATCAGAAACAAAGTTTCCCTGAAAGCATTCCATCTTCCAGGAGTGAGGAACACCACAGTAGATTTCCTCAGCAGGAATTTTGTAGTCAGAGTGGTCAATCAGAAAGAATATTCTCCTCCAGATCTTCCATCAGTAGGGATACCCAGAAATAAACTTGTTCTTCTTTGAGTAATGTCTCTATGGGTGATCCACATTAGGTATGCTTGCGTCCCTGTGCCTAGAATTGGAGATTTTCGGTAGCATTGCACCACACATACACCCTCCCGCTCCCCTCTCCCCCAGTCTCACGCGTGTGTGGCAGCTAAATAACGCTGTGTGGTCCAACTGCCCTCAGTTCCTTCTCAACCTCCCTTGGCCTGAGACAGAGTCCCTAGCAGAACTCTTCCTAGAGAAGTTCCGTTAGTGCCTTTCATGGTGATAGTGTTTCCATTAAAATTAGCTAGCTAGTCATTGCTTCCGTTCTCCTTCTCTTCCCCCCCCCCTTTTTTTCTCTTTATTTAAAAAAAAATTCCTTCATTCTTCCTTGTTACCCCTTAGGTTAGAGTAGTGATTCCCTACCTTCTTCCCTTCAGGGAACTTATCCCTGCATGGGGTTATGCTCAAATCCCCCAGGTTCAAATGGTGTTTCTCCTGCTGGGAGGCCATCCCCTTGAGCAACAGGTATCCCGATGCATTCTTTGATTGAGAGAGGTGCACATACCACAGAAGTGCACCTCAAACTGAAGGCAAGGACCCGAAAAGCCCATGAACTGAAGCTAAACTACTAATGATGAAAAGCTCACTGCGGACAGCCTGAGACTCTGGTCCTGGCATTCCTCCTGGACAGCGGTCACTGTTGGCACTGACATCTGCCACCCTGCACTCTCCACTGCCTATGAAGAGAAAGTGAGCAGACTCCTCATGCAAAGACACCAAGAAACAGGCCCCAAGTTCACCCACCAAGGAACCATCTAAGAGAAAGAGGTCTGTAACGAGGTTAGTAACCTCTGCACTGACTGGTACAAGATTCAGTACTTATGACTCCTCTGGGACCTGCACTAATAGTAAGTCCAAGGACCCCAAGAGGAGTGGATTGGATGAGATGGCACCATCAAGCAATAGTGGCAAAGAGAAGCCCAGAAGCCCAGAACCCCAAAGGCGGTACCAATCGCACCAATTAAACACACGGTACTGAGCATCTTGGCACCGATGAGACCACCTAACAGACAATCTGGAGAACTCAGGGTAATTCCAGCACCATCAGCACTGATAACATCAGCAGCGATGCACATGCCTCCCAGGGTACCAACCAAATGCTTCCAACAGTACCAATGATGCTGGTGCCAGTACCACAGATTCCCAAAAGACCTGCTCGTCTCTGAGACCCCGGAGTCACCACTGCTGCGTACCGAGCTCACAGCTCTCTCTCCCAGAGGTGCACCCAGTCACCTAATGTGGCGCACCCATAGGGATAGTATTCAAAGAAGAAGTGAAGGTTACTCATCCTGTGAAATAGTTGAGATGAATGTCCCTACGGGTGCTTCGCTACCTGCCCACCTCCCCTCTGCTTTGCAGTTCAGACATAGATTCTGCGATAGAGAAGAAACTGAGGGCGGTTGGACAGTACAGCACTATATAGCCACTATGCACAGTGTGTGACTGGGGGAGGCATAAATATGGCCCAACCAGCCACTGCTACTGAAAATCTCCAATCCTGGGTGTAGGGACACAAGCACTTGTAATATGGAGCACCAGTAAGGCGACACATCTCAAAGAACCTCAGCTACTGCACAGGGTGAGTAACTTTCTCTTCACTACCAACCTGAACAACAAATGCAAGAGGTTTAGCTCCATGGTGGGCTGCAGTCCTGGTTCCTTAAGAGATGCATTTCTCCTCCCGTGGACCAATCCTCTGCTATATGAGTTTCCTCTAGTTCCTCTCATCCCAAGGGTACCTAGGAAGATGAAAACAGACAAAACCAATTTAATCTTAGTGGAACCAGCCTTGCTAATGCAGTACTAGTTCACGGATCTACACCAGCTTTCAATCAGACCACCTTTAACTTTACCCCTAGTTGGGGATCTCCTGTCTCAGAATCAGGACAGGCGTCTGCATCCTAATCTCACTACCTCACAGTATCTTGCATCTGAAGAAGTGAGGTTCTTACCCACGAAAGCTTATGCTCCCTATACTTCTGTTAGTCTCAAAGGTGCCACAGGACCCTCTGTTGCTGCTTACCTCACAGTGTGGATGAATTCTGGTTAAATGCTTGCGAAAAATTGTTCTGAACATCAGGAAGGATTCCACTAGAGCCACATATGCAGCTAAGTGGGAGAGATTTTTCCATCTGGGCATGATCTTGGTATTTATCAACCTATAGATCAGACATTAACTATATACTGGATTACTTACTGAATTTTAATTCATCTGGCCTTTCAGTTAGCTCTGTGAGAGTTCACCTGGCTTCCATACCTGCAGTTCATCCACCAACAGAGGGATTTTTTGTTTTCTCTCACCTTGTGGTATCCAGATTTCTGAAAGGCCTAATTAATGTCTACCATCCAGTATCTGACTAAGTGCCATCTTGGGACTTGAAGCTAGCTCTGTCATGTTTAATAACAATGTCACATGTTTCTTCTGACAACCACGTTTCTTGACAATTAACATTATTCATGTATACATAACAACATTTGTCCAGAAAAATCCAAATGATTTACAGTCTTGGTAAATATGTGCATGCATAAGTACACGCGCACACACACACCTACCTACCTCTAACTAGCAATTGCTTCAGCCTTCACTGAAATGCAGCCACTTCCATGACAGAAGAGCAGCTTGAACAGAAGAGCAGTTGAACAATGTACAGCAACACCCCAAAACAGTTGTGCAGTATGGGTGAGGTAAAATAACAATGGAGTGGAATGTTCAAGAAATCCGATTACAGTTTATTATAATGTAACTGGTCTATGTAATTCCTGTTTTCTTTCTGGGTTATCCTGTCTAAGTTTAAAAATTAAGTGTTAATATGAGAATAAATAAAGACAGTCTGTTGGTTTCGGTAAGTGTAAGAGGAAATGCTATTTTCTGTTTCTCACATTGCTACTGTTAATAAGTTATGCCATAGAAGAGGGGAATGGTTAAGGCAAATCAAATAATTTATTTTTCTTTGGGAAGTACTGTTCTTCTGGACTTATTTGTATTGATTTAAAGGTTATTCTTTCATTTAACACATATATTAGGTAATGATTGGCAGGGTAATTGGGGCCAGGGGAGAAAAGAAATTTGGATGCCTAGACATCATCTTGATTTCATTGCACTGATAACCAACAGATACAATGGGGGTAATATAATATTCTAAATATGGGGACTTCTTTAGTCATTTGACTACTTAACTAAAATTTGTACAGAGTGGACCTGGTCCAGAAATGTGATGAGAACTCCCAATGGGAATTATTCAGACCCTTTTAATCTAGTGCCTTTTATGTTTATTGCTTGGTTATGGCACCATTTTGTATTGTATGTCAGCGGTTCTCAAACTTTAGCAACATGAAGACCCCCATTTTGGTTTAAAATTTTTTGTGGACCCCAAGCCCTCCCCGCTCAGCCTCAGGCCCAGCCCCCACTCCACCCCTTCCCCCACTACTCCACACCCCCTGAATTTTAAGGACCTAAACGCTTTATTATTTTTGCATTTGAGAAATCTTTGGTTATCAAAGGGAATTTATACAAAATGTTTGATCATTGACAAATCATGGCTATCTGCTTTTTCAGTTATCCAATTCTGCTTTTCTTTTCTCTCACATTGACAGCTGAAAGACTGATCTGCTTCTGGATCTAATGGCAAATATGAAAAAAACAGAACTATTGGAGCGTAGAAAAGTAGGGAAGTGCCATAAATTAAAGGCTTTTCCCAGGGCTTTGATGGTAACAATATGTCATGAAAATCACATGACCCGATAAAAGTATGAGAATTGGCAGGCCATTATATTTATTTGTTTGACTGAAACTACTGAAGTTCCTATTGGTACCAGCGAACTCTATTTAGCACCAGGCAGTTTATCATTTACTACTTGTACATATGAAAAGTGGTATATTTGAAATATTCCTTTAGCATACTTAATTATGTTATAGGGTATGCTGCTTTTTCAGAAATAAATGAAGGCTTTGTTCCTTTCTTGCATGAAAAGTGTGCTGGAAATGTTGGCATGTCTACTGAAAGGAAAAGCAGCAAATTATGAGTCAGTAAAACAGAGCTGAGAAAGAAACAGAACATGCTCTTCCAACTATGCCTGTTGTGCATCATCCATCAAAGTTGTTTCTGTTTAGCATGAGTCCAAGTCCACTTTCTAGTACTTATGTTGCAGCATATCTGTTTATATTATTATGCTGTGTATACTTTGGATATATACACATAGCATATGCATGTGGAGTATAAGTATTTATATGACTCCTTTACAACTGTGGCTAGTTCTACAGACTAATTGCAGACAACTACATAACCAATAGAGTAATGTCAAATAAGGTTCCTTCAAATCTGTCTATTGAAAGGGCATATCTGTACATGCCCCCACCTTCTTTTGTTTGTATTTTTTAAACTTAAAAATAAAAGAAGAAAAAATATAAAACTTGTAAAGGAAGGAAATTAAAGGTCTTTTTAGCTACATTTTTCAGAGAAACAAGTCTCTTTCTTTTACAGATTGACAGAGCATCACATTCAATTATGACACTGCCTGTGTATTCAAAAAGACAATGCCTTCTGGAAACCAAGTCAGATTAAGATATAGTCTCCTAAAGTATAATACTGCAAACCAAAAAAAAACCAAAACCCTATTCTATAGTTTTCTATAAATGTTATTTAGTTAAAAGTTCATATTTTTAAAATCTTACATGTCTACTCCCTACAAAAAGATTCTGGTAGGATATCCAGTGCAGTATCCTTATGAGCTGAAACTAATGCAACGTAGATATTTTCCAGATGTGTTTAGGCAGAAGCATATATCTGGATTTTTGTTGGCACATATGCAGTGAACAGCTTTAGTCTTTTTTCTCATTGCTAGCAGCTGCCCTCTCTGTGGGCATGTGCTATAATTTCCCTGGACATCACCAGCTGTTTCTTCCTCCGGTGCCAATATGGTAAAAGTGAATCATTTTGGAAAAAATATGTTGGATGGAAGGAATGCCTTATAATGTGAGAAAAATGGACAAATATCTTCACCATTGAAGAACATGACTCAACTGGAAAACTGACTCAGAGCTGTTTTTCATATTCAGCCTCAAGAGGTTATTGATCATAAAACATTATATAGAAAGAAGAAAATGTTCCCCAATGACAATTGTTTCTCTTAAATAGTGATGTTTATAGAGGAAATTTTAAGAGGAAGGATAGTTAGGCGGTTGGCTTCATTTTCTTGATCCACCAGAGACATCCTGCAAATCCTTGGGGAATGTCACTTTTAATCCCTTTGTGTATCAGTTCCCCATTGGTAAAATGTACTTCCCTACCTCACAGGGGTTTTGTGAGGATAAATACATTGAAGATTATGAGGCTTTCAGATATTCTGGTAATCGGGCCATATGAATACATAAAACAAATATATATGCAGGGATTTAATATATAAATGGAATAGGGGTGGAGACTGATAAAGATTTGGATAGAAGAAAGGCCTCTTCTTTATAATGAGTAGGACTCAACTCTGATTATATGATGCAAGGTGAATTTAAAATGGCTGGAGCTGTGCATTGGAGAATTCCCCCCTATGAATAGGGAATTTCCACCATTGTAAAGCTTGCAGAGGTAACTCTACCACCTCCAGGCTGGAACACCCTACTGGTGTAAGGGAGGGAGGTGGCATGGTAGGCACACTACCTTACTCCTTTGTGCAGGGCGTACATTGCAAGTTACTGCACAATGAGGAGAGAAACTTCTGCACACAGTTGGGTAGGGAATGGGCAGGGAATGGCCTTAGCTCTGCAACTCCCACCCATTAATGTGCTGGAAAGCCAGCCCAAAGGCGGAAGTTATCTACTACTGGTCTAGTAGCAGATTACTTCCCTCTCTAGCAGCGAGAGAATTATGGCTATTATAATCTAGACCTATGTATTATCCCTTAGAACAATAGGAGCACAAAATTAACACATATTGTAGAAATAATTATTTTCTTCTTGTGTGTGACAGTAATAGCTTTCAACTTCATTCCTTCAAGGCTGCAGATATTGGTTATGGATTCCAAGGCCAGAAATTGTGATAATCTAGTTTGACTTCCTTCACAACACAGGCCATAGAACTTGCCCAAAATAATTTGTAGAGTAGAAAAACATCCAGTCTTGATTTAAAAATTGTCAATGATGGAGAATCTACCATGACCCTTGGTTAATTGTTCCAATGGTTCATTACTCTCTGTTAAAAATTTGTGCCTTATTTCCATTCTGAATTCGTCTAGCTTTATAGAGTGATTGTTATGAGACCTTGAAAACAACACTAGTTGTGTTACTGTTGTAATCATAGTTTGATTAACCCAGTTCTTCATTTCTTTAAAAAAAGATGAACTGTGTTGGTTTTACATTTATGAACTGTAAACCAAGCTGCTAACAAATGTAATACAACATGTTTTGCATTAGATTAACCACAATTTAGTGATTAATTCCCATTAGCTTGATTGTTTTGCAATATTATTCACAGATGTTAACTGAGTTTGGTTTCACATTGTGCATTACACAAAAATTCCCTTTGATGTTAGGTTATCTAACCGTAGGAACAACTGTCTAGTTTATATATCAGAAAAATAAAATATAGAGTTTTAAAAGAGATATTTTCATTTGCTATTAGATTAGAATATAGTGTGACTTGTAAATAATTTCATAATTAAATTGGGAAAACCCTTGAATTTGGCAAGGAAATGTACTGGCAACAGATCAAATGAAAAGGTGACTGTGGCTGCACATAATTAAGGAGTGGTTGGACCACTCAGTAATTCTGATAATATACACAATAACTAATTGTGAATACTGGTGTATTTTGGTACATTTGCCCTTATTTGCATTGTGTCAGCATAAGCCCGAAATGTGAACAACAGGGAAACTAATGGACCTGATAATCTTAGAGCACTATGTAGAGTTAATAGAGATGGTACAGTCATGATTGTTTCTGCACAAGCTGTTAACTGTGGCAGAGAGTTTGCAGTTGACAAACTGGAGGTGGAGCCATTGGCAAGATTACCATGGCTATAATGCATCCTAAATCTGAGGGAGGGTAAGTTAAAAGACAGAGACGCTATTGTGGCGAAAAACTAAGAGGTTAGGGAATGCCAAATGGGGGGCCATACATGGCAAACTCACAGAATATAGAGGGAGCCATCAGCACATCCTATTGTGTGTTTTGTTATGAAAAAATGGAGAAATTTTGACCCTGTAAATATATTGTTAGTCTGGGGAAATATGTGGCCTGGCTGAGGACACGGAATACATGGGATGCTACAGGTAGCAAGCAGATTGAGTCTCCTGTCAGTGAGGAGAATAGATCTGGCAACTTGAGACTTAGGTCCTGAGTGGTTTGCACAGAGGAAAACAAAAGTGAGCACACCCTGGGTTGAAGTGAAAGGGTGTGGTGGGTGCAGTTTGTTAACTCTACCAGAGATATAAGGAAAGTAGGAATGAATCTTTTGCAGAGAGGGAAGGAACTAAGGAGTTAGCACAGAAGAGGTCAGATTCAAGGACAGTTTGTTGCATTATTGCCTTGGAGTTACTGCCTTTTGAGATTGGTATTATTGTTAGGTTTGGGCTTTAACACAGGCTATTTGCTTTGTTATGGATGGGGTTGGGACTCCTAAGCACCTGAGCCACGCTGCAGAGGAGGGGAAGTGCTGAAGCAGCAATGCTTAGAGGCATCACATAAGACATACTGCTTCCTAAACGCTGTGCTGAGCATGGTGAGTAGTGAGACTTGCTGCATTTTAGAAAACTGTAACTAGTTATTTCCCCAGTGCAAAAGGATGGGGCCATGACCTCCCCTACACACATTCCTCTAGCTAGCACTGGTATCAGACCCCACACTTCCCTGCCTTTCCCAGAAAAGACTATTTGAAGTGTAGTCCTGGTGTAGGTGCGGGTGGGGTAGAAAAAGGCTCCCTTGTGCTTTTCTATTTTAGGCCTTGGCTACACTTGCAGCTGTACAGCACTGTGAGGTAAACCTGTCTTTGTGCAGCTGAGTAGGGAAAAGCGCTGCAGTCTGTCCACACTGACAGCTGACAGCGCAGTGGTGTGGCCACACTTGTAACATTTGCAGCTGTGTTGGGAGCGGTGCATTATGGGCAGCTATCTCAGCATTCATGTGGCTGCAACATGCTTTTCAAAACGGGGGTGGGGTGGATTGTGACAGGGACTGTGGGGGGAGAAAGAGTGCTTTTTGGAGCATGTCAGCTCTCTATTTTGCAAGTTCCGAACTCCTGGCCCCCTGCTCATTCATTCACTCACTCAAAGCAAGCTGCAATCTGTTTGCTTTTCTCTGCGGTACGGGCTTTGAAACCGGCACTTCCGCATTCCTGCAGCCGGTCACAACAATGGAGAGGATTGGCCACTTGACAAGGTGATTAGTACAGCGCTGCAAGCGTTTACACTCACACCCGTGAGTCGTAGCCACTCTGCTGCAGCTGTTATTCCTCTCGGAGATGTGGAGTACCTGCAGCGGTGTACCCAGGGAGATACAGCGCTGTAAGTGCCCTGCCAGTGTGGACGGGAAGTGAGTTACAGCGCTGGGGAAGGCTTTACAGCACTGTAACTTGCAAGTGTAGCCAAGGCCTTAGTAAATTCACAGAAAAACAGTTATAATTTGCCTTTGACCTTTGTTGTTGATGTTAATAAACATTTATATACAAAGAACCCACCACAATCAGGGACCCATTGTGCTGGGTGCTGTACAAACTCATAGTATAAAAAGCCCAATGGGCTTACAGTCTGCAAAACTGATACTGTGCTTTACAGTGCATAGCAGGTGTGTTGATGTTAGATGATACAATCAAATGCTGTTGTCTTCTTGGTGAGATAATTTATTTCAAGTAAATTTAATATAAAGCAATTTGACTAGTGATATATATGTATTATTCTGTCTTGGTCCCCTCCTCTTCTCCTTCTACATCCTATCTCTGGATTGTCTTTTCTGCAAACACATCTTTAAATATACTCTTTATGTGGATCACTCTCAAGTCTACATTTTACTTGGAAACTGTTTCCCTCTATCAAAACCAAAATCTCGGATTGTCTTTCTGATGTCTCCTTGTGGATGTCTAGTTACCAACTGAACTCTTGATCTTTCTACACAAACCTACCCCACCTCCTCCCTTTCCCTATCTTGGTGGACAACACCACTCTTCTCTCTGTCACTCAGACCCATACTCTCATCTTCACCTGTAACTCAGTACTCTCTTTTAATGAACAAATCCCAACTGTATCTAAAACGTGCTGCTTCTTCCTGCACAACATCTCCAAGATCTGCTCACACTGCCCATCTCTGCCCACACTGGAAAAACTGCTGTCTAAACCCTGATCATCTTGTTCCTTGACTGCTGTAAGCCCCTCTTTTCTAATCTTGGTGCTTGCAATATTGCGCCCTTCTCTTCCTTCACAAATTCATTCAAAATACTGCTATGAAGATCATTTTCCTGGTTTGTTGCTCACGCACTCTCTTTCTACACACACACACACACACACACACACACACACACACACACACACACACACACAC
>NW_020664393.1:23526798-23530339 GCF_002925995.2 Terrapene triunguis
CACACACACACACACACACACACACACACACACACACACACACACACCCTTTAAGCCTCTGCATGGAGCTCCCCATCTTCTACTGCATCAAACACAAATGTTTAGTTCTTAACTTAAAAGCACAATTTAGCCTTGCCCTACCTATCCTTCCTAATATTTTATGACAAGGTTGGGTCCCACTTTCACTCTGCCAATCATCTGATTCTCTGCCTCTTTGATGAGCACTTTCTTCCATGTGGACCCTTACAAATGGGAAAAGCTTCCAGTCAAAATCCTTCAAGCTTCTCTTCAAAACTCACCTCTTCTGTAATGTGTGCAGTAAACTATAACCTCATATCAGTCAGGCATGTGTTGAGTTGTGATTATAGCTCCTGATTAATTGAGAACTGTCAATATCCTTTTATTCCATCCTCAAGCCAACCCCCTAGTTTTGTCTGACATTTATTATATCTTGTCTTTAAGACTGTAAGCTCTTTGCAGCAGTGAATGTCACCTTCTATATGCTTACACTGTGTCTAACATGACAATTGGGGTATTACTGAAATATAAGCATTGAATAATAATAATAATAATAAATCTTTGACCAAAACTAAGAGAGACCACTATCTTAACCATGATAGAGGGAGCTAGTAGCAACTCTTATATTTAAGCTTGCCTAATCCTGTTCATTAAAAGTGTGTGGCTTTTTCTTTGAGATGCTTTTACACCACCAGTGTTCGCAGCGGGCTTTGATATTTTGTAGGGGAAATGTCCTCAAGCTAGAGGAGTGCCTTGTCTTTGTTCCATGAAGCCCCATTTTTCCAGAGATATAAACAGTTCAAATTGTTCATTTCCCTCCTCTCACATTTCTCAGAAAAATTGTGTCAGCCTGCCAGAGTAATAGCTAAACATGAGTATTCTAAGGCTAAGTTCATTCCATTCCCAAAACAGTAGAGCCGATGACAGCACTGTATTGGGAATGCTTTTGGGGGAGATAAGAGCAGAGAGCCAGGCTGGGCTGCCTTTTTCTGACCTGGCACATTGCCCCAGTACCCAATTCCTTGCCCCATCTGGGAGTCACCACATAGGAAAGGAGCTCACCCAGCTCCCAGAATGGGAATGAGAGCTGGGCCACTCTCTTTTCATATGTCTATAGATTCCATGCCTAGGACACAGCACATGGACCCACCCTCTGGGAAAACAGTCTTTTCCTAATGCTAGCTAATGCAATTAGTCCTGTAATTCAAGTGGTAGCAGTTTGTACTGCACTGCCGAAAGGTCAGGGTTCCAATCCCAGTGATGATGCAGAATGGGGAGTTGTTAAAATTGCACATAACAGAATTGGGTTTTTTTATTATTATTTTTTTTAATAAAAACTATGTTAAAAGAATGGTTTTAGGTTGCAAAATCAAGTACTTGATAGTTAGGAAATGCCAAATTTATGAATGCACACACAACCTTAATTCACCCCCCTTGTGCTTATATATTATGATACAATCCTTAATAACATGGTCACATACTATTTTTCCACTGGATCCCAACCTCATTCAGTGCACAGGATGGACACACAAGTGGCAGAATTAAAGTTACATGGTCACTATCTATCTTGGATTTCCTAACTCTTGAGTACTTGACTTTGCAACCGAAATAACACACTTTTAACATATCTTGTAATTATTATTTATATTATGATAGCACATAGAGACCAGATCAGGTGTTGGTCCCATTGTGGTAGGCACTGTATGATTATGAAAAATGTCCTTGTTATGAAGAGATTACATAAATGTGTAAAGTTATCAAAAAGAACCAAATAAGTACTGTAAAGAATAGGTTAACTTTTAAAGTTGGTTATTTAATTGTAGCTAGGAAAAGGGCATCATCAAGCAAGGAATGCTGAAAGAAAGTAGCTCTCTATGAGCTGAGGGGTGAAAACATTATTTACTGCTGCAGGGCCAAATTTATAATGTCTGGTTATTATGGAAGCAGTAAAAATATCTGCCTTACTGATTTTTCAGACACGGTAAATGACATAGTAAAAACTGATTCTGACAGTAGAGCTAAATCATAACAGGATAGGCTGAGACTCTAATCAACTAAAGTTTATTTGTATAGAAAGAGCTGTAATATTATTACAGGACTGTGAGAGCATGGAAAAATTCTTAACTAAGTTCAGTGGAGAAGTTTTGAAGAATCAATCTCCCATTTACCCCAAAGAAAATTAAAAACAATGAAACACACAAGTGCAAACTTATTGGGGGTGGAGGGAGAGGAACGACAGATTGGTTTTGGTTTTATGAGACTCAGAATGTTTAATCTGAACTGTTTTTGGTTTCGATTTATTATTGTGGTGCCAGAGTGCCACTGTACTTAAGACTACATCATGACATTGATTTAAAGGTGGACCTTTCTAAGTCCTCTAAAATCAGCATGTTTAGTTGGATTTCTTCGAAATTTGGTATGTTTGAGGAAGGTGTAGAGTAAGGTTAGTGTCCCACATTTGGAGTCCTTTAAACCACAGATTCCAGAGATATAAGCCCTGAAAAAATTGCCATTTTAAAAAGTTTCTAGGTGGGTTTTTTTTAGTCCAGAGCAAGATATATAACTATTGGTGTGATGTGGATCAGAATGGTCTTAATCTGTTGAATTTTAGCCAAGATAGTACATGGCACCCATTAAATCTTTGGGGGACCCAAACTGAAACCTGTATTTAAGGAAATGTACATTTTTTACACTGTGCATGCACCGATGCAGAAAAACAGCTAGAGGGTTTCCATGCCTGCCATTTTATGTTTTAAACTCGACTTTTGTAAGTGGTCTAGAATCTGAGTGGTTATTAAGCTTTCTTTGAAATTTGGTGTGACTAATGGTGGCATGTGGTAGAGTTAGTGATCCAAATTTGGGAACTTTTGACCCAAGGAGTTCCTGAATTACACCCCCTACCCCTTGCAAAAAAACCTCCTCCTGCTTTACAATTAAACTGAGAGGTTCTACTGATGATTGAATGAAGTACAGATGTCTTGATGGCTGTGAACTCACCCTTCAATTAGTATATGAAGAGATAAATTAATCCCAAATCTCCCACCCAAACCCCAAGACAAAAGGAGTTTTGGATTGAATGGCTGGAGGTTGCTACAATTTGAGTCATGGGTGGCAAACATGTGAGTGTTTCCTGGGAGGGGAGGGGTTATGAGGGAGCAGAATAGTGGGAGAGGGGTTTGGGACTGCAATGAGGGGAGAAGGATATATGGGGATGGATGGCAAGGGAGACGAGAGAGGTTAGGAGCTTCCCTGAACTTCCAACCTTCCAGCACCCCACAGTTTTGCCAGTACTCCCCAACCACCCAGCACCTCCCACAACTCTGCCAGTGCACCCAACATTTCATGGAAGCTATTAATAAGTGTTGGAAGAAGATTAATTGGGAAATTGGACGGTATCAAGGGCTAGTGAGAGTTTGTATATATTGAGTATCGGAGGGGTAGCCGTGTTAGTCTGGATCTGTAAAAAATGACAAAGAGTCCTATGGCACCTTATAGACTAACAGACGTATTGGAGCATAAGCTT
>NW_020664393.1:23535339-23577035 GCF_002925995.2 Terrapene triunguis
TGCTGCGCCAAACAGCTGATTGGCGCAGCAAGCCTTGGAGGGAGGAGAAGCGGAGCTGCAGCGCGTTCGTGGCAGGAGGCGGAGCGGAGGTGAGCTGGGGCAGGGGGGCCCCAGCAAGTAACGGGCGGGCGCAGAGGAACCACTTGTGGTAACATGAATTCGGATATAACGAGGTAAAGCAGCCCCGTCCCCCAGAGCGCTGCTTTACCGTGTTATATTCGAATTTGCGTTATATAGGACCGCATTATATCGGGGTAGAGGTGTATTTACAGCCGTAAATATTAAACCTTGTTGTATGGAGAGATAGAATGTAGGGTAGAACCAAGGGCTTTCCTACTTTTTTTTCTCCCAGAACACTGCCTCAGAAATTTCACTCTTCTTACTCTCAATCTAGAGTAATTAATAATACTTAAAACTTAAATAGATTATATACCTCTGTTGAAGTGTGAGTGCTCAGCACAAATGAAAATCAGACCAGTGTTATTTACGTGCCTAGCTTGATGCCCAAATTTAAAATACAATTTTATAGCCTTATCCCAGCATCTAGTGAATACTAGTTCATATTGCATAGTTTGCACAGTTGGCTGGGAGTCTGTTCAGTAGGGGGTCAGGATTGGATCAGCAGCAGTATGTTCTGGGTCAGAATAGTCTAATGGTAGAGCAGTGCACAGCACCTACAAAACTCCAGTACTCTTAGTCATTCACATTGATAAGCACCACATTTGAATAAATATTTTAAAATATATATATTAAAAAAACAAGTGCTCTGTATTTCACTAACAACTCATTTCATTAGTTATAACTCACTTGTTTTGCTCTGTGATATAGTAAATATTGGATTAAAATACAGTATTGTGGGTTGGGTGAAAGGTCATTGAAGCTGGTGGGTGGAACCAGTGCTGTAAGAAACAGTTAAGCTCCTGTATAGCAGCCCCCACCTAAAACAAAGACGTGTGAGTCCACCCAAGAATTTGAGCTTTGTGGGCGGAGATCTTCGCTGGCTATTGTCTTGTGCAAAAGGAGTATGTGCATGAAAGAGAGAAAAGCAAACAGAAGAGCCTGCACAAACAGATTTAGACCCAGATCCTCAAAGGTATTTAGGCGCCTAACTCTGAGGATCTGGGCCCTAGAAAGGACAAAAGACATCCACAATCTGGACAAGCTGACAAGAGGACCTCTGAGGCTGTAAACAAAGAAACTGTCTCCTGGTTTTTAATTCTTCCCTCTGTTCAGGAAAACAGGATTTTGTGCATTCCTTGTAAATAAACAAAATTTTGTTGAAGGTACCTGACTCCACCATCAGTTTCTCCTCCTAACTACAACAATATGCAAGACACAGAATTTTTGGCTAGCTGTTCAGGCCAAAAGGGGTAACTATTATTGGTTTTATCCATCAAGCTATCTTAGGTACTTGTGTGCCACTCAGTCCCATAGTATCTGGGCATCTTACAATCTTTAATGTATTTAACCTCACAGTACCCCTGTGCGGTGGGAAAGTACTATTCTCATTTTACAGATGGGAATTGAGACAAAGCTATTTGATTTTGATTGGAGTTAGGCCCCTAGGGACCTTTTGAGGATCTGGGCCCAAGTGACAACAGGCCAGAATTTTAAAGGTGTTTAAGCACTTCAAGATTCAGATAGGCATGCAGTGGGATTTTCAGAAGAGTCTAAGTGCCTAATTCTTATTGGGAGTTGGGTGCCTAGGCATTTTTGAAAATCCCACTAGGTGCCTGTCTGCATCCTTAAGTCCCTAAATACCTTTAAAAAGTTTGGGTTAAATTTAGAGGCAAGAGCAACAAGGGTGATGTCGTGGTGGGCTTCTGCTATAGACCACCAGACCAGGAGGATGAGGTAGACGAGGCTTTCTTCGGACAATGAACAGAAGTTTCCAGATCACACGTCCTTGTTCTCATGGGGGACTTCAATCACCCTGACATCTGCTGGGAGAGCAATACAGCAGTGCACAGACAATCCAGGAAGCTTTTGGAGAGTGTTGGGGACAACTTCCTGGTGCAAGTGCTGGAGGAACCAACTAGGGGCCATGCTCCTCTTCACCGGCTGCTCACAAACTGGGAAGAATTGGTAGGGGAAGTTGAAGTGGGTGGCAACCTGGGCAGAAGTGACCATGAGATGGTTGAGTTCGGGATCCTAACAAAAGGAAGAAAGGAGAGCCGCAGACTACAGACCTTGGACTTCAGAAAAGCAGAGTTTGACTCCCTCAAGGAACTGATGGGAAGGATCCCATGGGATGCTAATATGAGGGGGAAAGGAGTCCAGGAGAGCTGGCTGTATTTTAAAGAAGCCTTATTGAGGGGGCAGGAACAAACCATACCGATGTGCAGAAAGAATAGCAAATAGGGAGGCGACCAGCTTGACTTAACAGAGAAATCTTCGGTGAGCTTAAACACAAAAAAGAAGCTTACAAGAAGTGGAAACTTGGACAGATGACTAGGGAAGAGTATAAAAATATTGCTTGAGCATGCAGGGGTGTAATCAGGAAGGCCAAAGCACAACTGGAGTTGCAGCTAGCAAGAGATGTGAAGGGTAACAAGAAGGGTTTGTACAGGTATGTTAGCAAAAAGAAGGAGGTCAGGGAAAGTGTGGGACTCTTACTGAATGAGGGAGGCAATCTAGTGACAGGCGATGTGGAAAAAGCTGAAGTACTCAATGCTTTTTTTGTCTCGGTCTTCACAGACAAGGTCAGCTCCCAGACTGCTGCACTGGGCAGCACAGTATGGGGAGGAGGTGAGCAGCCTTCAGTGGTCAAAGAACAGGTTAAGGACTTTTTAGAAAAGCTGGACATGCACAAGTCCATGGGGCTGGATGCAATGCATCCAAGGGTTCTTAGGGAGTTGGCTGATGTGATTGCAGAGCCATTGGCCATTATCTTTGAAAACTCGTGGCGATCACGGGAGGTCTAGGGCGATTAGAAAAAGGCAAATATAGTGTCCATCTTTAAAAAAGGGAAAAAGGAGAATCTGGGGAACTACAGACTGGTCAGCCTCACCTCAGTTCCTGGAAAAATCATGGAGCAGGTCCTCAAGGAATCCATTTTGAAGCACTTGAAGGAGAGGAAGGTGATCAGGAACAGTCAACATGGATTCACCAATGGCAAGTCATGCCTGACCAATCTGATTGCCTTCTATGATGAGGTAACTGGCTCTGTGCATATGGGGAAAGCGGTGGATGTGATATACCTTTAACTTTAGCAAAGCTTTTGATATGGTCTCCCACAGTATTCTTGCCAAAAAGTTAAAGTAGTATAGATTGGATGAATGGACTATAAGGTGGTGTGACAAAGTTCCTCCTCTACCTTGGTGGGTCCTGCGCTTATTGGTGGATTTGCTCGCCTCACAGATTCACCATGTGGGTCGGGAAACAGCCCAGAGATCTTCCCCTCTGGTAGAAGCCACAGTCCAGGTCAGTTCCTCCTGTGTCTGATCAGGAGTTGGGAGGTTTGGGGGGAACCCGGGCCCTCCTTCTACTCCGGGTTCCAGCCCAGGGTCCTGTGGACTGCAGCTGTCTAGAATGTCTCCTGGTACAGCTGCGTGACAGCTACAACTCCCTGGGCTACTTCCCCATGGCCTCCTCCCAACACCTTCTTTATCCTCACCACAGGAGCTTTCTCCGGGTGTCTGATAATGCTTGTACTCCTCAATCCTCCAGCAATATGCCTTCTCACTCTCAGCTCCTAGTGCCTCTTGCTCCCAGCTCCTCACATGCATGCTACAAACTGAAGTGAGGACCTTTTTAACTCAGGTGCCGTGATTAGCCAGATTCTAGCAGTTTCTTCTTAATTGGCTCCAGGTGTCCTAATTAGCCTGCCTGCCTGCCTTAATTGGTTCCAGCAAGTTCCTGCTTGTTCTGGAACTGCCCCTGTTACCTTACCCAGGGAAAAGGGTTCTACTTAATCTGGGACTAATATATCTGCCTTCTAACACTCTCCTGACCCTGTCACAGTGGATAGAAAACTGGCTAGATAGTTGGGCTTAACGGATAATGATCAACAGCTGAATGTCTAGTTGACAGCCGGTATCAAGCAGAGAGCCCCAGGGGTCGGTCCTGGGGCTGGTTTTGTTCAACATCTTCATTAATGATCAGGATGATGGGATGGATTGCACCCTCAGCAAGTTTCCGGATGACACTAAGCTGGGGGAAGAGGTAGATACGCTGGAGGGTAGGGATAGGGTCCAGAGTGACCTAGACAAATTGGAGGGTTGGGCCAAAAGAAATTTGATGAGGTTCAACAAGGACAAGTGCAGAATCCTGCACTTAGGACAGAAGAATCCCATATACTGCTACAGGCTGGGGACCAACTGGCTAAGCGCCAGTTCTGCAGAAAAGGACCTGGGGATTACAGTGGACGAGAAGCTGGATATGAGTCAACAGTGTGCCCTTGTTGCCAAGAAGGATAACGGCATATTGGGCTGCATTAGCAGGAGCATTGCCAGCAGATCGAGAGAAGTGATTATTCCCCTCTATTCGGCACTGGTGAGGCCACATCTGGAGTATTGCATCCAGTTTTGGGCCCCCCCGCTACAGAAAGGATGTGGACAAATTGGAGAGAGTCCAGCGGAGGGCAACAAAAATTATTAGGGAGCTCGGGCACATGACTTACAAGGCGAGGCTGAGGGAAGTAGGCGTATTTAGTCTGCAGAAGAGAATAATGAGGGGGGGTTTGATAGCAGCCTTCAACTACCTGTAGGGGGGTTCCAAAGAGGATGGAGCTCGGCTGTTCTCAGTGGTGGCAGATGACAGAACAAGGAGCAATGGTCTCAAGTTGCAGTGGGGGAGGTCTAGGTTGGATATTAGGAAAAACTATTTCACTAGGAGGGTTGTGAAGCACTGGTATAGGTTACCTAGGGAGCTGGTGGAATCTCCATACTTACACGTTTTTAAGGCCTGGCTTGACAAAAGCCCTGGCTGGGATGATTTAGTTGAGGTTGGTCCTGCTTTGAGCAGGGGGTTGGACTAGATGACCTCCTGAGGTCTCTTCCAACCCTGATATTCTATGATTCTATGAAAAATCTGACCCTAAGTGATCTTCGCAGTGTTACAAAAAGTTCTGTTGTGGAGGAGAAACTGAAGCTAGGTCTTCTTCAGGCTAGCACCCTATCCACTCTGAGGTATAATTGCCCAAGTCCTGATTTAGATATAGATTTAGTATAATTTATGCGATTGGGTGCGTTTCCTGTTCCCCTGCCCCCCTATTCCAGTTAAATGACATAGATTTTCTTCTGAATATGGGGAAACATATCTTTTCATCTGATTTTTCTACCTTGTTATGTATCAAATACAGCGTCTGTGGGGTACACTGAAGAATTTCTTGGTTGACAAAATCTAAAGAGTGCTTTTCTGAATTGCAAGACAGTAGAATGTACTTATTTTACTGATTTATTGCCTTTTCACAGCAGATGTGAGGGGCAGATTTCACATCTGTAATATATTTTGACACTTCATGGAAAATCCAGACATGCATCCCTCTTCTGCATTAGCAATCACTGCTGTTTATGCACAACTGCAAAGAATATTAGCCTGCAAATGGCTGAAAAATGAAGTATGATACAGATCAGGACACACTATAATATGCAAGTACATTTAACTGACACTTCATTTGATGCCTACAATGCCAGTGGTGCCAGTGCTAATACAATCTGTGAAAACCTCATATTATATATTTAGCTAATGTGTTTGTTAAATCAAGCCCTTTGAATTTTTAATACCAGTTTATTTGAATGGATGGATTAGCTGAATTCCAAAGTCACTGATTGAGTCACCTTGTTAGTGATTGTCAATCGAAGTGGGTAACAGCTAACTGATAATTCACCTTGGGCATAACTATGAATGAACATAAGAATTGAAGGCAAAATGATCTGTGTAGTACATATTAAAAATAGAACTAGGTTTCAGTGATGCAGATATATTTATTTTCCCTCAATCCCTTACTTTTTTAATTTTGTAAGGGTTAGAGTAATTAGAGAGGAATTTCTACTGCTATTCTTATATTGGCTCCTGCAGGGGAAAATTCCTTTATGGCTTTGTCTCCCACACAGTGCTAGTTTGCCATTTGTCCACTCAGAAGTGGGATTCAGCTCAGTACAAAACCAGACAGTTATCTGTTTCAGATTTTATGCTTTGGAAATAATAATAGAAGTGTCACTTAATCACTTAACTTTATTTCAAAAAAGGTGGGTTATAACATCAGAGTTAATCGCTTGTCTCTTTTGCCAGTTTGTCACCAGTCTGAGTGGCTACTGGAAAGAGACTCCTGCCTGGCTGTCCTGAAAATGAACTACTGTATGTAGAGTTCAGTAAGAACATAAGTTAATCGTAATTATACCAGCAGACACATGGTAGTACTTGAAGAAACAGAGTCATATACAAAACCAAGTTATTCTTTCTAAAAGGTAATCAAAGCACATTACAAAATTAAACTGCTTCTTTTTCATTATAATTATTGAATGAGGAATTATTACTGATAGAAGTAAATAATTCTTTACTAATTTGCACTGCTATACAGAGAAATACAGCTATGGATATTTGGGATCCTTATCCTTCCATGATTTAAATACTTTAGAACCTGTTTACAAACTAGAGAGCTGATCTAAAAAACATATATGTAACTTTATTCACATGAATTAATTTATTCATATGCATATGTTTTTTGTAGGATCAGGTATAATATCAGTCAGTGCTGTAGAAATATTGTATAAACAGTTTAGAGTTTAATATTTTTATACAAGACAGAGCAGCTGAAGATCTAGATAGATTTCTGTAGATATACTAAGTTTAGAGAGAAACATGTTGATTTAGCTCTTGTTTTATTAAAAATTCATTAGTGTTATCTATAATTAAACACAGGCACTAGATCAATTTAAGCCTTATGCAGTTTTGTCTCCTCAAAGAAAATATTTTAGTAGATGATCAGTCTAGAATAGATTTATGTGACCACCATGTCTGGTTGCCTCATCTAGATTTTAATTTATATATTTAGGAATGGAAATCTTTGATATCTTGTAATATTTCAGAAACTATTTCTAACAAGTTTTTCACATATCTTTACTTGACTTTGCACATGTTTTAATTTCTTAAACCCATTTATTTGTTCAGTTATGGCTGGATCCTGCACAAATGAAATCAGTAGGAGTTTTCACTGGGTGGGCATGACAATCCACCCATTGCAGGATCAGGACTTAGATAGAAACACTGAAGCATCAGCTTCATTACAGATACAGGATTAGGATTTTCTGCAGAAAATATGATTTAAGGTTTAAGCATTTAGAGCTTGTTTTACTACTGTCCTACTCCAGCTTTTCTCCAGAGTAACTCCATTGACTTCAGTCGAGTTATACTGGATAAAAGCTGGAGTCAGTGATCCCTCATACCCATAATATCAAATTTAGATAATATTGTAACTTGTTAATATGTAAAAATAAAATGCTTTATTAATTTGCTGATGATGCTAGATTTGTAAAGATTTAGTATTTTATGGTTCTAAGCCAGACTACTTAGTTGGGTGTGGGTTTTTTGTGTTTTTTTTTTTTTCCTGCTTTGCAGAAAGACCACAGAAGCTGTAAATTATACATGGAAAATATTTTTAAACAACAATATTTTCAGGCTAAGAGTGCTGAGTGCAGCTGGTTTGGTATATTTTCCAAATCAGATTTCAAAATGGAAACCAGCTGCTTACATGTTGCTTTTAGCCAAAATACCAATATATGTCAAATGTCCTAAACTGGGCACTTCTAACATAATATACATTGGAGATAGTAGACATGAGCTTGATGTCAGATCCAGCTGTAAATTATACTGATTTACTTTTTGTACTGAATCTCAAATATTGAAGTTCTTCACCATAAAGAGATTCATTTGAGCGATTTAGTATATAATCCCAGGGTAAAGCTAATGAAAGAATAGCCTAGCATAGAGTCCACCTCACATTTCCACAGGTTTCCTACCTGAGCTAATAAAGTTATTTCCAGGCACTTCATTGTATTAGGGGATTTCATCATCCCAGCAATAATTCCTGTTCATAGGTTTGGGATCACAATGCTCTTTCTCACTTGACCCGTATAGGCAGAAACATTTTTGATGTGATAGGCATAAGGATTAATATTGGGGGTACAAGAAATGTTCTTTGGTCATTGGTTCATTCATCTCCTCCTACAGACTGGTCACAGACCTAACTCTTTCCCAAATATGACATTGCACTACAGAAAACCAATCTGTACTATGGTTTCCAGCATTTGTCAGGAGCAGGGGTTTGCAAGTTGTGTAAAATTGCCCTGCCTTCAGACTAGGGTGTGGCTAGTCTAATAAAAAATTAGTATGGGGTTACTATAGAAAATTCAATCATTCAAATGTCTGAAAAAATACATGTTTAAGTGTTTTATTGAATTCAGTCCTAGTTTGATGGGACTGAGCATCTGCTTTCCGGGGTTAGCAAAGATCCTCTCAGGGTTGAACAAAAGTACTTCAAATATTTTCCAATATATTAGTCACAAATGATTAAATCAGAATAATGTAAAATCCAAATGCAACACAAAAGACCCAGTTCTGCACTGGTTCTGTTTACTTATTTCTTGGACACTATTTGACCATACCTATTTTATTTTCATAAGTATATCGGTGCATTACAGTGAACACATTTAATCTTGCAGATGAATAACAACAACCACATAACCCAAGAGTATGAGAAATTGATTTCCCTAAAATCATGTTGGGATTTCCAAGTTCAACAGTGAACCTTATTTTGGCTTCAATGTAGATTTTTTTCCCACAAGCATTTACCCCAGTCTAGTATAAAAGAGAAATATAAATAAGCCCATAATGTGTCCTGAACCAAATTTACTCTCAACAATATTCCTGTTACAGTGACTTTTGTAAATAACCTCATGGCATAACCCTTCCCTTCAGATAAAGGGCTACACTTTATGATCACTTTATTATTACAATATATTCTTATTTGGAGGGTTTTTGGTGACATACAAAACCTTTGGGAAAATGGAATTTCATATTGTGTATTTGTAGTGTATAATGTGCACTGATGTTGGGCAATGCAACCACAACCCTCAGTTAACTTTACTGAATTTTTCAGTTAATCCAAAATTGCTTGAATGGGATTATTTTGTATTTGACAGGCAGGAGGCAGTTTGTACATTCATGTAGCTAGGCAGGTATTCATGAGGCACTGGAAGTGTGACTAGAGCTCTTAACTTTAGCTAAAGTTTTATAAATATGTTGTGGAGAATCCAGCCAATTTAGCAAGAATTTAGTATATGTTTATAGTTGGAATAAACTGGTTTCCATAGTACTGATGTTTTATAACTTATTAGTGTCAAGAATGACATACATGCATGAGAGAGAAAGTGTCAGGAGTCAGAATTTTTCCATTCTAGGTGCGCTTGATGCTAGGAGATCTAATTGTTGGTACCGTAAGGAGCACTTAAATAGTGGAAAGGTTACTGAAAAGGAACTGAAATGTTTGTTCATTTGAAGCTTGTTGGCAGAAAATTTAAAGGAACAGAGGCTGCCTCAAGTAAGCACCATATTTCATATAACACATGACATGAAATAGATTCTTGACCATGAATATAGTCGTTGCGCCAAAGAAAACTGTAAGACTAGTTTTAGCTTGAGTACTAGTATTGTAATATTGTACTGTGAAAAAACTGTGAAAAAGTTTTTGAATGTTATATTGAACATTATCTTGAATTTTAAAGTCAAGTTTTGTCATTGAACCTTTGTCTAGGTGGGGAAATCTTTTGTGATAGCAAAGATAAAAACTAAATTGCTTTTCAGTTGTTAAATAGTATTACAATACTACTCATCGGGAATATATTAAATATCCTGGCTGTAGTATTCTTAGTGGCGAAAACATTGTGTTTACATTTAGATGCTCAATCACATTTTTATAAAGATGCTAGAATATAATTTAACTTGGCTGTTGTAAATTGATGATGGTGAGGAATATATGGTAAAAATTTGGAAAGACATTTTTAAACATGAATAGAATAAAACCTATGTAGAAGAAAACTTGAATCAACAAGGCTCATTACAAAAGCAGCTTTGCTTCTCCTGGAATTGACACCTTCTCATCTATTATTGGGAGTGGACTACATCCACCCTGATCGAATTGGCCCTGTCAACACTGGTTCTCCACTTGTGAGGTACTCTCTTCTCTTCATGTGTCATATAATGCCTGCATCTGTAACTTTCGCTCCATGCATCTGAAGAAGTGAGGTTTTTTACCCACGAAAGCTTATGCCCAAATACATACGTTAGTCTTTAAGGTGCCACCAGACTCCTTGTCGTTTTTATGACTAAATAAGGAATAGTTAATTGCAGACAATATTCAGTGATACATAAGTGGACCTGACCTAGTCCAGTAATTCATTTATTAGTTGCTGTTTCCACTCTGGATTATGGCTCTCTTTACATTTTGCAAAGACTTAATCAGTTTGAGCATATTAACTGTTGTGCTATTTACTTGAGCTATGTAAATAGGCTGATATATGGATTTAGATTATACTTGCAATGGGCATCTGAATGTTTGAATAATATTTAGACATCTTAATACAAATATCCCATATGAATATAAGGCTCTGCCCTCCCATTCTTTGCATATACTTGCCATTTTATTAACTCAGATATTCACTACTTCAGAGTATCCGCTTCCATTTAGTTCAGAAATGTTACCTTGATATGTTATTCTAGGTTTAAATATCAAATTCAAAATTGAGGAGGAATTGTTTGACTATACTTTAATAAGTCTATGTCTGGCTAGTAAGTCTTTGTGTTCTGCATATACTGTTTTTACATGTGCTGTGGGACAGATTCGCTAGTGGGTTCTACTGGCTTACACTGCTGTAAACACTGGCTGAGATTCCTGCTGGAAGAAACCTCTGCTTAGTGAATGAGTTATGGCAGCCCCAAGCACATTTCTACACTGCAATTAAAAACTTGCGGCCTGCCTGTGACTGCTGACTCGGGCTCCCAGTTCTCGGGCTAAGGGGGTGTTTAATTGCAGTGTAGACTTTAGGGCGTGGGCTGGAACCTAGGTTCTAGGATCATGCAAGGTGGGAGGGTCCCAGAGCTCGGGCTGCAGCCTGAACCCAAAAGTCTACACAGCAATTAAACAGTCCCTTAGCCTGAGCCCTAAGAGCCCAAATCAGCTGGCACAGGCCAGCCATGGATTTTTAATTGCGGTGTAGACGTACCCCAAGTGCTTCATCTTCATTTACAGTAGGAGGAGGATTGAGGCATGAAAGGGAGAGGATCACTGCAGCCCTAAAAATTTTGAATAGCCAGGATCTGCTGATTAAGTAGTTTTGGTTGAGCAGTTGATGGTAGAAATCGGATGATAGACTGACTCATTACTGCAAATTCTTTCACTAGTATGGTGTAAGCCTGATCCTTAGCTAAAAGCTTTAAATGTCACTGAAAAATTTTATATGTGGTGTCTGTCTGAAGTTTTTCCTTTCTTAGGGGGTGGAAGCTCTTAAGAACAATAACCTCGTCTGGTATGTTGTGGTATTGACATTTTCAGCTTACAACAACCATCCCCCATCACCTGACCATTAGATCAGGAACAGAAACATCATGTTTCAACAGTCTGTGTATGGTAGTTTCTTAAGGCAGCACAGAATTTTGCCTTACACCCTGAACATTGCCTTTAAAACTGTTGGGAATGTGTGGGGTATAAATAATGCAGTATTTGGACTAGTATTTTAAAACACTGTAGCCCTTTAATTGTTCTCACCTAGCTGTGCTCTCAAATAGCTCCCCTTTGCCCTCCTCCTGAGTTATCTTCTGCATTGTCTCTTTTCTCTTCTCTCCTCATTCCATCATCATCATCATCATCTCCACATCCATCCTACCCTCCCTACGACCAGCTTTACCTTATCCTGTTGCCTTCTCCTTCTCTCTCCACAACCCTCCACTCAATGCTACAAATCCAAATCCCATCTCCATTTCCTCCTCTGCTGCCTCCTCCTCCGGGACATCTAGCCTACTCCTGGTCCTGCCGTGGTCCCCACCCTTTCCTCTTACCACACCCATCTCCACAATTCATAGATTCATAGACTTTAAGATCAGAAAGGACCAACATAATCATCTAGTCTGACCTCCTGCACAATGCAGGCCACAGAATCTCCCACTCCCACTTCTGTAATACACCCATAAACTCTGGCTGAGTTATTGAAGTCCTCAAATCATGATTTAAAGACTTCAAGTTACAGAGAATCCATCATTTACACTAGTTTAAATCTGCAAGTGCACTCTGCAGAAGAAGGCAAAAAAACACCAGAGTCTTTGCCAATCTGATCCGGTGGGGGAGGGGGAAATTCCTTCCCGACCCCAAATATGGCAATCAGTTAGACCCTGAGCATGTGGGCAAGACCCACCAGCCTGACACTTGGGAAAGAATTCTCTGTCATAACACTGAGCCCTCCCTATCTAGTGTCCCATCACCGACTGTTGGAGATGTTTGTTGCTAACAGTTGCAGATCAGCTACATGCCATTGTAGGCAGTCTCATCATACCATCCCCTCCATAAACTTATCAAGCTCAGTCTTGAAGCCAGTTAAGTTTTTTACCTTCACTGTTCCCCTTGGGGTACTATTTCTATTCCTTTGGTTCCTACCCCTCTCATTTCAGACCTGTTCCCAGGGCCACACAGAGGTTTTTGGAGGCCTGGGGTGAAACTGAGATTTAGTGTCCCCCACCCTTCCAAAAAATCAACACTGTGGGGAGGCCCTTGGGGAAGGTGGGGTTGGAGAGCAAGCTCACTCTGCACTCTCCCCACAGTGGCAGCTACTGTCCCGCAGGGTTGGGCCTGGCTCCCCACTTGGGGTATTGCAACCAAGCAAACGGGGCCGCAATATCAATTAGTTTGGGGTTCCTCTCAAATGGGGGCGCGGGGTGTCTGGGACAAACTGCCCCGTTTTCCATCCCATCCTCTGAGGGGCCTTGCCTGTTCCCTTTCTCTCTCATCCTCTTCTCCTGCTGCCCTGGAATGCTCATTCTGTGTGTTTAAAACATAAAAACAAAATACTGCAATCCATGACCTCTTTATCTCCCACTCTCTCTGCCTTGTCCTCACTGAAACCTGTTTCACGTATTCTGCTTCTCCCATACAGCGGTCTCTTCTTCTCCCACTTCTCCTCCCCCAAGTTGTTCTCCAAAGATTGTGGTGGTTTGGGCTTCTCCTTTCCTGATCCTCCTCCTTCCAGCTCCTCCGCTTCCTGAGTCATTCTCTTCCTTTGAACAGCACTCCCTCCAAAACTTTTCCATTCTCCCACCCTTTGTTGGTGTTATCTGTTAACACCCTGCCCCCTAGACATATACACCATTCACCTTCATTTCTGACTTTGTCTTTTGACTCTCCTTGCTCACATCACAATCCTTCACCCTCATCCTTGGTGATTTTAATTTACATACTGATGTCCCATCTGATTCCCTAGCCTCCCACCTCCTTGCCTTCACATCTCCATTTGACTTGCAGTTATAGATCAACTCTCCTACTCATCAATATGGTCATTCACTTCATCTTGTCTGTGCCATGTCCTTCTACCTCTGCTCTCTCCATCACTGATCTCCCTCTCTGACCACTTCTCTTTCAACATTGCTGATTTGTCCCTTTCTGTTTGACCTGCTACTAGTTACTTTCATTACTTCAATCCATCAACATCCAAGAATTCTCATTTGCTCTCAGCCTTCTCTTTGTCATCTCTGCCCTCTCCTTCCTTGATTCAGTCATTGATCATCTCCACTACACTCCACTCTTTACACCAGTATTGGTTACTTTGCAATGCTCTCCCTTTGGGAAGTCCGCCGGCTCACGCCCAGTATCAGTTTCTATTCTTTTTTTCTTGTGCTGAGGAGCATTTCTGACAAAAGTCCTGTGAGCCACACTGACTTTCTCCAACACAAATTTACTCTTTCCTCCTTTAATTCTGACACCATCTTAGCCTAACAGCTGTACTATTCCTGCCTTGTCAAATCCCATGCCCATTACTCCTGCCATCTCTTCATCACCTTTGATTCCCTTCTTAAACGCTCCTCACTCCTGTTCCTTCTTCCCATTCCATGAACAATGTTGCTGATTTCTTCAAAGAAAAAATCAGTAAGATCTAGGTGACCTCCCCCTGCACTTTACTCCCTTCCTTTCCTTCCTTGGCTCCTAATACACTCTTTTTTTCTCACCTGTCACTGGCACTGAGACTTCCTGCCTGCCCTCCTCCTCCAGCCCCATCCCACCCCCTTTCATCTTCTAATTTCTTCATCAGTGCTCACACCCCCTCTTATATTTCACAGCCCCTTTCTTGCTCTCTCATATCAGATTCCTCATTCCATCCCATAAACATGCTTTGGTCTGCCCTATTTAATAAAAAACAACAAATAAAACCTTATCCTTGATCCTTTCTCCCCTCAAACTATAACTTAATCTCTTTTTTCCACTTCCAAACTCATTGAGCATTGGAGAGCCTTTCTTCTAATTGTGTTCTTTGCCCTCTTTAATATAGCTTACACACTTTACATTCCACTGAGACTGCTCTCACTAAAATCTCTAGTGACCTTTTCCTGGCCACATCTTCTACTCTAATCATATTTTCCTTGACCTCTCAGCAGTTTTTGACACCACTGTCTAATTGAAATGCTGTCCTCCATTGGCTTTCATGGTTCTGCTCTCTCATGGTTCTTTCCTTAACCTCTCTGATTGCTTTTTCTATGTCTCATTTGGTAGAATATTGTCATCCGCTCTCCCCCATTCTGTCAGTGTCCCATAAGGCTCTGTCCTTGGCACCCTACATCTTTTCTATCTAAGGCACTTACGAGGCCCCCATCAGCATAGTATTGGAGTGTCTCACAATCTTTAATGTATTTTATCCTCAGAATACCCATATGGGGTAGGGAAATGCTGTTATCTCCATTTTACAGATGGGGAAATGAGGCACAGAGAAGCTACATGATTTGCCCAAGGTCAGACACAAAATCTGTGGAAGAGTAGGGAATTGAATCTAGGTCTCCCAAGTCCTCGGCTAGGCCCTAACCAGAGGGCTATCCTTCTTCCATAGCATACCCTATCTGTAGTTACTCTTATCTGCAAACATAGCTTTACCATCTTTATGCTGCTGACTCATAAATCTTCCTTTCTAGTAATGGGCAATCTCCCTTCATCCAGTCTGGTATCTTGGACTGTCTCTGTGATATCTCTGCATGGATGTCAAGTTGCCATTTCAAATTCAACAGGATCAAAATTTACCTCTTGATATTTTCACCTGAACCTTCATCTTTCTTCATCGATGTGAACAACAGCACAATTCTCAAAGTCTCTCAGTCACATAATCTGCATGTCATCTTTGAGTCAGCACTTTCACATGACTCAAATACTCAGGCTATTTCTAAATCTTGTTGCTTTATCTTACATAGCAGCTCCAAAATCTGCTTTTTCCTCTGTCTACACAGGCAAAACTTTTATCCAAAACCTCTGCATTTCATGCCTTCACTACTGCAATACGGTTGCCAACTTTCTAGTCACACAAAACCAAACAACCTAGCCCTGCCCCTTCCCTGAGCCCCCCCCCCCCGTCACTACATTTCCCCTCCCTCAGTGGCTTGCTCTCCCCCACCCTCACTCACTTTCACTGGGCTGGGGCAGGGATTTGGGCCGTGGGAGGGGGTGAGGGCTCTGGGCTGGGGGTGCTGGCTCTGGGGTGGGGCTGGGAATGAGGGGTTTGGGGTGCAGGAGGGGGTTCCAGGCTGCGGGGTGGGGCCAAGGGATTTGGAGGGGACTGCGGGTTGAGGCAGGGAGTTGATGTGGGAGGGGTGAGGGCTCTGGGCCAAGGGTGCTGGCTCTGGGGTGGGGTTGGGGATGAGGGGTTTGGGGTGCAGGAGGGGGCTCCAGGCTGGGGGGTGGGGCCAAGAGATTCGGAGTGTGGGAGGGGGCTGCGGGTTGAGGCAGGGGTTGGGGTGTAGGAGGGGGTGAGGGCTCTGGAGTGTGGCTGGGGATGAGTGGTTTGGGGTGCAGGATGGGGCTCCAGGTTTGGGGGGGGCTCAGAGTTGGAGCAGGGAGTTGGGGTGTGGGGGGTGTGAGGGCTCTGGGGTAGGGCCAGGGGTGAAGGCTTTGGAGTGGAGGAGGTGGCTCCAGGTTTCATAGGGGGGCTCAGGGCTGGTGCAGGGGGTTGGGATGCAGTATGGGCTCTAGGCTGGGGGTGCGGGCTCTGGGGTGGGGCCAGGGATGAGGGCTTTCGGGTGCAGGAGCGGGGTTTGGGGAGGGCTCAGGTCTGGGGCAGGGGGTTGGGGCACAGTCTTACCTTAGGTGGTTCCCAGTCAGTGGCGCAATGGGGCTAAGGCAGGCTGCCTGCCTGTCCTGACACCGGGTTGCACACGCCCCGGAAGCGGCCAGCAGGGCCAGCACTAGTAGGTGGAGGGGGGGAGGAGGCTCCATGCACTTCTCTCGTCTGCAGGCACCGCCCCCCAGGTTCCCGGCCAATGGGAGTGCAGCTCGCAGCGGGGGCAGCTCGCAGAGCCCCGTGGCCCCCTCCCCCACACCTAGGAGCTGGACCTGCTGGCCGCTACTGGGGCGCAGCGTGGTGCCAGGACAAGTAGGGACTAGCCTGCCGCAGCACTGCCGACCGGACTTTTAATGGTTCAGTCGGCAATGATGACCAGAGCTGCCAGGGTCCCTTTTTGACCAGGTGTTTCAGTTGAAAACCGGACACCTGGTCACCCTATACCTGAAACTTCTCTTTTCTGGTTTTAATTACTGCAGTGTTACTCTCCTCAAGTACATTTAAAATGCTGCTGCTAAAATTGTCTTCTTGAGTCATCACTCTGACCATGCTAACCCTTTTTTTCAGTCCATACACTAACTCCCCTTCATCTCTGTATCAAGTACGTGCTTCTTGAGTTTATCTGTAAGGCCCTTCATAATTTAGCCTTACTCTACCTAGGTGACCTAGTAATCTGCTATGATGCTGATACCTGCCTTCATACTGTCAGTGTTCCCAGTCTTTACCACCATCAGTCAAGTTTTCTTGTAAACACTTCCTCCATGTTTTCTACCACATTGTCCCTTATGCAGAGGAAATGCTTCCAGATACAATCATTCAGATTCCTCCTCAAGACTCTCTTCCGCCATGATGCCTACAAAACTCAGCCTGCTAATCATGGCTAAAAGAGGTGGCCAGCTGGCACTATTCCTCTCCCTCCTCTTTCCCTTTTCTACTCCCTTCCTTGCTACAGCAACACCTACTTAAAAACATGCAATACAATACAATAAATGTAACTAACAAAGCTGTGCCAGTGCTCCACCAGATTCCTTTGATTGTATGTTATAATCCCATCCACTTCCCTTCCTCTGTTCATGTCTTTCAATTATAAACTGTTAAGGGCAGGGAAATGTTCTCCTCTCCATATCGGTACAGCATCCAGCACAACAGTGCCTCAACCCCAAGTGGCATCATTGGCAGCTACCACAATATAAATATTTAACAATAATAATAATGATAATAATGGATCATTGAGTCTTCTCAAGTTTTATTTCTCAGGTTTTTGTCCTAAAAGGTATGCAAAAAATGAAAAAGGACCTCAGCAAGATGTTATCTTTGTAATCTTATGTTAGAGTACAGTGATTAATGCATCATATGTTAGAAAGAGGAGACAGGGCTTCTTTCCGCAAACATCTGTTTATGATTTAAACACTGCAAAATGTCCAAAAAAGATTGTGTGGTGAGTACTGACTCAGAACTGTAGCCACGTATCCTGGGGTCCCATGGATTACTCCTACGCTATTATTAATTTTGTTGGTACAATCCCAAATCTCTCATGCTCAGTTTACAAGTGATTGTATTCACATAAACTACCAATTAAAAAGTCCAATGATAATCTTGGGAGAGCTTGTATATTTGATTTACAATAACACTCTGCTGTGGCTGTGCTAATGTATCGTTCAGACAACAGGATTTTTTCATCAGGGTAACCTGTAAATGGCTGTTAATATATTCATCAATCAGGATTGTTCCATATGGTGTATTTTCCTATTTTTTATTGCCTCTTTCCTGTGCCAGGTCTCCACAGCTCTGCATAACTATTATCTGGTCTTAACTCCTGTCATACAGCCCTTCTTTCCCTGATGGATGGGGCCCTCTCACACAGGTTTGCTCTGGTCAAGTCATGAAATTTAGAGTCTAGACAATTAGAGGGATCTAGACTAAACTCAGTTTTATGAAGGCCTTATTTTTTCTGCCATTGTATGTATCTTTTTCCTTCCCCATCCAGGTTCTGGCACAAAAAAATTACAATATTCCAATTTTGCCTCTATCAGGCAAAACAAATATTTTTCTGTTCATACAATAAACTATTGTGATGAGCTGACCAAAGTGCTCAAAATGAGTGTTAACTTTTTAGACTTCTTACAGTGCTGTAGTTTGAAAAGTTGAGCAACCTTGTAGGTTCTCAGGAAAGTATAAAATTCCAGCAGAGACAAATGCATTTTGAAATAAAGCTTCAAAGCTACAAAAGAGGCACTAGGGACTTTCCTGGATCCAAGATGGAAGCTGGGAGATATTGTGGTGGCATTTTTCAGGTTTCATGAGACCACTATATTTTTAAAAGTGAAAGCAGTTAGTGTCACTGTCCTCCTTTGGGGATTTATGAATTGAGTTGTCTTTGGAGCTTAATTAATCACATTCCTATTCTATCATCAGGTAAGACTTTTGAACAGTATCATCTAAACTTTCTACCTTAAAATTTTTGCCTGAATTTCTAAATTTAGGCAGCTAAATCGATATTTAGAAACCTTTGGGAGCTGACCTTTCGGCACATTTGCTTGAAAATATTACCCATAGTAAGCTACCTTTGTAGCATTCCTAGCACCTGCTTGTTGAAAGATAAGAAACTAAATCTAGGATTTGGTGATAGGTCTCCTGTGCTACCAGTAAGCCTTTTTACCCCTTGGTATGTTGTGTATGCTATGTCTGAAGTTACCAGGGAGATGCCTGAGTCAAGACAGCAAGACTGGATAGTTATTATAGTTACATAGGCTATATAAGTTTTATTCATTATGCGTTCACTATACAAATATTCACACAGCACTGTCTGAACTCCCAAAGTCCTTTACCAGGATCCTTATCAAGGATTCTCTATGGGCAGTCTCTTTTTGTTTGTTCTAATGTCCAGTCCCAGCACATTAAATAATATTTATGAATTATAAAAATCATAGAGCTTGGCTTATAGCATGGACAAATTAAAGTGAGAGGAACTGAAAATACATTTTGGATGCATCTCTACTTTAAATTTTTGGAGGTGATTTTGGTTGTGGACAAGTAGTTTAGCTCAGTTTATTCAGGATTTGAAGCACTAGCTGTCTGCAGTGAATGCCAGAAAAGGTGGGCATTTTTTAAATGAAAACAATAATTCCAGAAGTATACGGTTGGCTGTATTCCTAGTTTTTGAGTTAAAAATAATAAAACTGAAGATATTGAGTGGAATCTCATTGCAGTAAAACTGTTCTACCAGATCACAGTTAGATGCTTTTCTTACTTAGGAGTACTTTCCAGACCTCATTCTTTCAATCCCTAGGGACAAGACTTTGCAGGCAGACAGCTACAGTTTTTGTACAGCTTACCTGACTTCCTTTAGGAGGGGGCATCTTAATGGATATGTGTATCCTGACCAGAGCCTTTCTTAGTGTGACACCTTTTGAATATTTGGATGAGAAACTGAAACAATCTAAACAAAAATTAATGATGGTAGCTAAAAACATGGTCCATTTGCTCTGACTCTCTAAATAGTGTAGGAAAAAATTAATTCTGAAAGTGAACTTTTTTGTGCTAGTACACTCAAAATGTAAGAAAAGTTCATGGTGCTAAGCTGAGTCTACGATCTGATTTTAAAGCTCATCTAAAGTGAAGTAAATTCTTACACGCCATAGTATTAAGAGTCTGGAAGCAAGTTGGCTGTGTTTAGTAAGTGCTTAACTGAACTGTACAGAAGGAAACTTTTGAATTTTCATCAGAATTCTTCAACAGGATATTAAATGACAAGATACTTCACCAGTGAAAGTAATACATATTGAGAAAAAACTCTCATTGGCTGATCATACCCAGGACACTATTTCCAGTAGCTGCTGAAAAGTGCATTTTCAAAGGTGTACTACTCATAAGTGTAACACAATATAAACTCATAGACCATCCTCAGTGACTATAACAGTTTTTTGAAGCATGGTTAAAATATTTTACACTTTTTTAACAGGCAAGAAAATTGCACCAAGCCTGAGATTCCCAACAGTGTACTGCTTCTGTGAACTTCCATTGTTAATTTATTCAGTAGAATGATGCAACAGACATGCTCAAATACTTATTTTACTGCAAAGTAGAATTGTGAGTTATTAAATTAATTTTATTATTTATTAATATGGTGCTAACAGTGTGCTAGTCTCTTACATTCTGTATGCCATCTCAATTTATATTGTAACTTTATTGAGGTAGAAAGAGTATTTTCCTCTGTTTTGTGCAGTGCTGAGCACATTTATGATAGTCAAATGTAATATATAATGAGGTTCCACAGATTTCTGGATCAACTGCCACTAGTAATACATTGCAAAGTGCTGCTCATGATGGATAGAAAACAGTCAGAGAAGAACATACATGGGGCGAACATCAACTCATGTCCCAGTTATCTTTTCTAGTTGCATATTCTGAAGGTGGAAATTGGACATAGAGGGAAAAAGAAGATGGTGATACTAGAAAGTAAAAATGCTATCCAAGACATTGATGATTTTTCCTCCCATTTAGAAAGACCGTTATGGTAGAGACCAACAGCCAAAATTTCAGAGGAGCCTCAACCCAGACTTATTTTGCCTTGGTATGTAACCAATCACTTAAATCCAACCTCTATACCAGATGACTGGAGGATAACTAATGTAACACTGATTTTTAAAAAAGGCTCCAGAGGTGATGCTGGAAATTACAGGCCAGTAAGTCTAACTTCAGTACCAGGCAAACTATCAGATACATAGATGAACACAGTATGTTGGGGAAGAGTCACCATGGATTTGTGAAGGGAAATCATGCCTCACCAATCTATTAGAATTATCTGAGGGTATCAACAAACGTGGACAAGGGTGATCTAGTGGCTGTCATGTACTCGGACTTTCAGAGAGCCTTTGACAAGATCCCCTCACCAAAGGCTCTTAAGAAAAATAGGCAGTCATGAGAGGGAAAGTCCTCTAATGGAACAGTAACTGATTAAAGGACAGGAAACAAATGATCAGTTATCAAAGTGAAGAGAAAGAAATAGAGGGATTCCCTAAGGATATGTACTGAGACCAGTGCTGTTCAACATATTCATAAATGATCTGGGAAAAGGGGTGAATAGTGGGGAGACAAAGTTTGCAAACAAGACAAAATTACTCAAAATAGTTAAGTCCAAAGCTGACTGTGAAGAGTTTATAAAGGGATCTCACTAAACTGGGTGAGTGGGCAACAAAATGGCAAATGAAATTCAGAGTTGATAAATGCAAAGCAGTGAACATTGGAACACATAATCTCAACTATACATATAAAATGCTGGGATCTAAATTAGCTGTTACAACTCAAGAAAGAGATCTAGGAGTCACTATGGATGGTTCTCTGAAAACATCTGCTCAATGTGAAGCAGCAGTCAAAAAAACTAACCATGTTAGGAACCACTAGGAAAGGAGTAGATAATAAGACAGAACATACCATAATGTCACTATAGAAATCCCTGGTATGCCCACACCTTGAATATTGCATGCAATTCTGGTCACCCCATCTCAAAAGATATAATAGAATTGGGAAAAGTACAGAGAAGAGCAACAAAAATGATTAGGGGTATAGAACAGCTTCCGTATGAGGAGAGATTAAAAAGAGTGGGACTGTATAGTTCAGAAAAGACACTACTAAGGGGTGATATGATGGAGATATATAAAATCATGAATGATGTGGAGAAAGTGAATAATGAAGTGTTATTTACTCCTTCACATAACACAAAAACCAGGATCACCCAATGAAATTAAGAGGCAGCAGGTTTAAAACAAGCATAAGGAAGTACTTCATACAATGCACAGTCAATCTGTGGAACTCATTGCCAGGGGATGTTGTGAAGGCCAAAAAAATATGTGAGGTCAAAAAAGAATTAGATAAGTTCCTGGAGGATAGGTCCATCAATGGCCTATAGCCAAGATGGTCATGGATGCAACCCCATGCTCTGGGTCTCTCTAAACCTCTGACTGCTAGAAGCTGGGAGTGGATGACAGAGGGGTGGCTCACTCGATAAATTGCCTTGTTCTGTTAATTCACTCTGAAGCATCTGGCACTGGTAGGGTGACCAGATGCCCTGTTTTTAAAGGGACAGTCCCGTTTTGGGGGACTTTTTCTTATATAGGCGCCTATTACGCTCCCACCCCCTGTCCTGTTTTTTCACAGTTGCTATCTGGTAACCCTAGGCACTGGTCACTGTTGGATCATTGGTCTGACCTAGTATGGGTGTTCCAGTTTCAAATCCTGCTAGGGAAGATTTTTAAATGTGGACTGTTTTTATTGTGTTCTAGTGTTTTGGAGAGGAGTTTGTGTGTGTGTGTGTGCGCGCCCAGGCATGCGTGCATGTAATTCTCTTTGCACATGCACTGAGTTTGAGGGAGGGAAGGGGTTGTGGGATCAGCCATCTTTCCCCCACATACACACACCTTGCAGTAGTAGAGAATTAGAGAGTGGTTCACTCTTGTGTCTGAAGAGGGTGTTGGTTGTGCACACATGTATGTGCAGAGCAGGGCTAGGAGTGTGTAAGCTGGCTCTGTTACTGGTACTGTGAGGCTCTCACAGCTTTGGTGCATGGGCAGGGGGTTCTGTGCAAGCAGCACTGAAAATTCCCAGTTTGTAACTACTACACAGCCTTTCAAAATGGTGGTATGTTTCAGCTGTGTTAGAGGGAAAAAAAACTTGAGGGCTGTCAATAGCAGGATAATATACTAACTACTTGTTATGGGACAAATGTAATTATGATCCATTGGCTACTTTTTTAAGGCTAAATAGCTAAGGTTGTGAGACCTATTATCTTTGTAGAAGGCATGATACTCAGGGTAATATAAAGGAAATACTGCAGACAAACTGTATGTAAGGCCCTCTGTGCTGAGGCAGGATTAATTATACCTAGACCATCCCTGACAGAAGTTGGTCTAACCTGTTCTTAAAAATCTCCAGTGATAGGGATTCCACAGCTTCCCATGGTAACCTGCTCCAGCACTTAACTATATGAGTGAGAGGCTCTGGCAATGGGGAAGCAGTGGGGAAAGACTTCGCAGCAGAGAGTTTTCTTCTGCAGCGGCTAGTCTTTTACTGCATCATGAAAAGGCTTCTGCATCAGGGAGCTGTCAGCCAGCCGTAAGGAGCTGCCAGAGTCTTTCCCTGCTGCCAGGAAAGACTGCAAAAGGGCGCAGGCCAAAACTGGCCACAGTACTCCAACTGAGGCTTCTCCAGTGCCAAGTAAAGCTGGACAATTGCTTTTCATGTTTTACGTTCAACACGTCTGTTATACATCCTAGAATGACATTTGCCTTTTTTGCAACAGCATTGCACTGTTGACTCTCATTCAATTGGTGGTCCACTATAACCTCCAGATCCTTTTCTGCAGTACTGCTGCTTACCCAGTTTTCCCCATTTTGTACTTGTTCATTTGATATTTCCTTCCTAAATGTAGTACTTTTCATGTGTCTTTACTGAATTCTTCATCTTACTGATTTCAGACCAATTCTCTTATTTATCATAAAGTTCAAAAGCCTGAATATTGACTAGTGAAGGAGAGTTTTTAATGTGCTTACCTCTAGAAGACTCTCACATGTGTAGAAGCCAAAATCAAGTAATGTGGAAAATTTGCCAAACAATTAATGAAGACTATTTAAAGAGTACATTCTTATGCTTGCTAAAAACAAATTTAATCCACCAAAGACAGGGGACGATAACAGTTCTGATTTACTAATCCAGATTTTAAAAAAAAAAAAAAAAGCAACTTTCAAAGTCTGAGTAAAACTAATGCAGATATTTTTGGACCAAATCCAAAATAGGGATGCAGGAGACAGGATGCACATTTTTTTTCAAATATGTAGTCTTTGGGTTTGATTTTCAGAAGTGCTGAGCACTATCAACTTCAGTTGAATTCAGTGGGAGCTCCAGGAAGTCAGCACTTCTGAAAATGAGACCCATTAAATTCTATTAAACTAATCCAGAAAAAGCCTATCCTTATTCTTCAAAAATTGAAGGAATAAGTCAAGAGGATACATAAGCAAAAGTGAATGATATAACAGGAAGTCCATTTTAAATGGCCTTTTTATCTCTATTTGGCACATATCAATTTCAATATGTCTTCCTGTTTCAGTGCTGCCTGCTTGAATCTTAGCCTGCAAATGGCCTGAAATTATAACTCTGAGAGATGTGTATGCTGTTCCATTTATGTTATTGGGAAGTTGACTCCGATACCTTACAAGGACAATTTAAATGTCAGCACTGTTAACTATTTCACTGCTGCTTATTGAATAATAATAAATAATAAGAACAATAAAAGAAAGAAACATACAGTGAAGACCTCCATTATTTGCTGTGAGAAGCATAGTAATTAGGTGAGCCAGAGCCTTAATTGAGGGTAGAGTTTGGGAATATGCCACCACTTCCCCCTCCCACCCCTGAGCTTACCCCTAAGTAGCAAGAACCGTAGTCCTGTAGGCTGTAACACCCAAGGCACTGAGGAAGATGTCAAGAGAAAATAGTGGGGAGCCTTCTTAAACTGTAACCACCTGTTTAAAAATGTTCAGAATGGAGACAGAAGGCTTAGGGTACTACAGTTTTGGTCTGTTCAGGTTTTAATTGTTCATTCTAATCTTTAATAAAAAAATTATATTCTCTGCAAAGCAATTTTTATCAATGCCACACATTGTTGAGCCCAGTTCAAACTCATTGTTTGAGAAGAATAAACCCAAGATACCAAAGTGTAACTGAAACCATTAAAAAGATGTACACGATAGCTCAGCTGAAAGTTTTGCTCCTTGTCAATGTAAAATACATTGTTCATTCTTTTATTCTCTCCCTAGGGATTACAGAAAGCTCCCGTTTCTGCAATGAAAGCTAGAGAAGCTATTTTATTTCTTTATTGTGACTTCTGGTAAAAACATTACAGTTATAAATGTACCATTTTATTGAACTTGAGTATCTTATTTTATAGCAAAGTTTATAAGAATTCCTTCAACTTTCTAAAGCTTAAACTTAATTAAGGAAAATATACAGCTTTTATTTTAATTTAAAACTTAATTTTAAAATGTGTAATTTCATTTTTATTTTAAAATTATCAACAATAATTGCAGTCTTATACAATATTATATAAGGTTGTGCATTTGTAAAGGTATGGTTGATTTGCTGTCATCATAGAAGCTTTTAGTATTCTATAATATTCACAAACAATCATGCAGTAAAGTTACAGTGTTAAAATACATTTGTAGGAACTTTAATTTACTTTCTTTTCAGGTGATGTAACATGAGTTTCCTTAAAATTCTGGCTAAATTTTTCAGAAAGGCCGATCCCATTAAAAGCCAATGGGATTTAGGCTCCTAAGTCACTGAGGCACTTTTAAAATTTTTATACTCAAATTAATTTAAAAAATTTAACACAAACTCCCCACCTCACTGTCTTGAAAGGAATTAGGTTGGTTGAAAACAGTTAGTATAGAACTTTTTTTTTTTCCCCACTGAACTCAGATTTTCTTGAGTATCCTTATTGGTCTGTAGAATTTATTTCCTGGACTACTATTTTTCTTGGGCTGTAACAACTGGGAGAGAGACTTCCATCATCTGTAGACACAGAATACCCTCAAATAATTCTTACATTTTATTATAATACTTGTGATCATCATGATGCATCAGTATGCAGTGTACATTAATGCAACAACAAGAGAAAATATTTTTTTAGAACAGATATAAACCCTAAAGTTTCAGGCCAACTAACAACAGATTGAGGCTAGGAAACCTGTAGGTTGCTGCTCTAGAATTTTTATTTAGTTATCATAGCTAACTCCGAAAAGATTTTGATACATTTTAACACATGGTAGTCCACTAATAACCTTGGTTATATATATATATATATATATATATATTGCTACTCTGACAATTAGTTTGCTTGCAGGAGCTGATTCCAGGAGCATAGAATTATAGAAGATTAGGGTTGGAAGAGACCTCAGGAGGTCATCTAGTCCAACCCCCTGTTCAAAACAGGACCAACACCAACTAAAACATCCCAGCCAGGGCTTTGTCAAGCTGGGCCTTAAAAACCTCTAAGGATGGAAATTTTTCATTTCCTCTCTAGGTAACCCATTCCAATGCTTCACCACCCTCCTAATGAAATAGTGTTTCCTAATATCCAACCTAGACCTCCCCCACTGCAACTTGAGACCATTGCTCCTTCTTCTGTCATCTATCACCAGGGCCGGCGCTTCCATTTAGGTGACCTAGGCAGTCGCCTAGGGCACCAGGATTTGGGGGGGTGGCATTTTGCCGCCCTTGGTGGCAATTCAGCAGCGGGGGGGTCCTTCCACGCTTCGGGTCTTCGGCGGCAATTCTGCGGCGGGTCCTTCACTCTCTCCGGGACCCGCCGCCGAAGTGCCCTGAAGACCGGGAGCGCAGAAGGACACACACACACACCCCCGGCCACAGAATTGCCGACGACAACCGGGAGCGCGGAAGGACCCCCGCCTAGGGCGCCAAAAACCCTGGCGCCGCTCCTGTCTGTCACCACTGAGAACAGCCAAACTCCATCCTCTTTGGAATCCCCCTTCAGGTAGTTGAAGGCTGCTATCAAATCCCCCCTCATTCTTCTCTTCTGCAGACTAAACAAGCCCAGTTCCCTCAGCCTCTCCTCATAAATCATGTGCCCCAGCCCCCTGATCATTTCTGTTGCCCTCTGCTGGACTCTCTCCAATTTGTCCACATCCTTTCTGTAGTGGGGGGCCCAAAACTGGATGCAATACTCCAGATGTGGCTTCACCAGTGCTGAATAGAGGGAAATAATCACTTCCCTCAATCTGCTGACAATGCTCCTACTAATGCAGTCCAATATGCCGTTAGCCTTGGCAACAAGGGCACACTGTTGACTCTGTCAAGGCTGCTTCCCCACTCTGAACTTTAGGGTACAGATGTGGGGGCCTGCATGAAAACTTCTAAGCTTAACTACCAGCTTAGATCTGGTCCGTTGCCACCACTCCCAATGTGCTAATTCCCTTCCCTGGGTAGCCTTGAGAGAGACTTCACCAATTCCCTGGTGAATACAGATCCAAACCCCTTGGATCTTAAAACAAGGAGAAATTAACCATCCCCCCACCTTTCTCCCACCAACTCCTGGTGGATCAAGATCCAACCCCCTTGGATCTAAAAACAAGGAAAAAATCAATCAGGTTCTTAAAAAGAAGGCTTTTAATTAAAGAAAAAGGTAAAAATCATCTCTGTAAAATCAGGATGGGAAATAACTTTACAGGGTAATCAAACTTAAAGAGCCCAGAGGACCCCCCTCTAGCCTTAGGTTCAAAGTTACAGCAAACAGAGGTAAACACCCTAGTAAAAGGTACATTTACAAGTTGAGAAAACAAAGATAAAACTAACACGCCTTGCCTGGCTGTTTACTTACAAGTTTGAAATATGAGAGACTTGTTCAGAAAGATTTGGAGAGCCTGGATTGATGTCTGGTCCCTCTTAGTCCCAAGAGCAGACAACCACCAAAACAAAGAGCACAAACAAAAGCCTTCCCCCGCCCCCACCAAGATTTGAAAGTATCTTGTCCCCTTACTGGTCCTTTGGGTCAGGTGTCAGCCAGATTACCTGAGCTTCTTAATCCTTTACAGGTAAAAGGATTTTGGAGTCTCTGGCCAGGAGGGATTTTATAGTATTGTACACAGGAGGGCTGTTACCCTTCCCTTTATAGTTATGACAGACTCATATCCAGCTTCTTGTCCACTGTAATCCCCAGGTCCTTTTCTGCAGAACTGCTGTTTAGCCAGTCAGCCTGTAACGGTGCATGGGATTCTTCCATCCTAAGTGCCAGACTCTGCACTTGTCCTTGTTGAACCTCATCAAATTTCTTTTGGCCCAATCCTCCAATTTGTCTAGGTCACTCTGTACCGTATTCCTACTCTCCAGTGTATCTACCTCTCCCCCCAGCTTAGTGTCATCTGCGAACTTGCTGAGGGTACAATCCATCCCATCATCCAGATCATTAATAAAGATGTTGAACAAAATCGGCCCCAGGACCAACCCCTGAGATACTCCACTTGATACCGGCTGCCAACTAGACATCAAGCCGTTGATCACTACCTGTTGAGCCTGACAATCTATCCAGCTTTCTATCCATTTTATAGTCTATTCATCCAATCCATACTTTTTTTTAACTTCCTGGCAAGAATACTATGGGAGACCGTATCAAAAGCTTTGTTAAAGTCAAGATATATCACGTTCACTGCTTTCCACAAAGCCAGTTATCTCATCATAGAAGGCAATCAAGTTGGTCAGGCATGACTTGCCCTTGGTGAATCCATGTTGATGGTTCCTGATCACCTTCCTCTCCTCCAAGTGCTTCAAAATGGTTTTCTTGAGGACCTGCTCTATGATTTTTCCAGGGACTGAGGTGAGGCTGACCAGTCTGTAGTTCCCCGGGTTCTCTTTCTTCTCTTTTTTAAAGTTGGGCACTATATTTTTACAATCGTCCAGGACCTCCCCCATGTCCCGATCCCCAGGCTTCAAACCCTGCAATCGCTGTAAAAAAATGATGCCCATCAGCAGTTCTCATAGCAGAGGTGAAAGTAAGCCAGTACGGTACAGTGTACTGGTAAGAAAAGCCGACCTTACTGGCAGGGCTGCTGATGGGGTTTGGGGGGCAAAAGGGGCAGCTGCCCCGGGACTCGGCGATTTAAAAGGACCCAGAGCTAGCGGCAGCGGCCAGAGCCCCCTGGCCCTTTTAATTGCTGCCAGAGCCCCGGGGCGCCACCCCAGGGCTCCAGCGACAATTTAAAGGGCCCAGGGCAACCGGCTGCCGCTGCTGCTACCATGGCAGCGGCAGGAGCCCCGTGCCCTTTAAATTGCCACCGGAGCCTCGGGCGGCGCAAGCTCGGCAGCACTGAAGGGTTGGCTGGAGGACTCTGGCCCCAGCCCCTTCTGCCAGAGGCCCCGCCCCTTCTGGGGGCCCAGAGCCACTCCCCCACCTTGCCCAGGACCCCGGCCGCCCTGCGTACTGGTAAGTCCATTAAGTTACTTTCACCTCTGCCTAATAGTAGCTGTCTAAGGTGCCTGGGCGAGACCCATATCAGTGACAAGTGTTGTATCTGTAAAGGGTTCAAACCTCGGACAAAAAAAGAGCGAGACATAAGTCTCTGGGCGCTCCAAAGGGAATCAGCGCTGACACCAGCACCGGAGCCGTCCAAGGCGGACTCTGCTCCCAGTACTGCTGCATCATTTTGAAACTTAAGCTAATTATATATATATTTTAAAATAAATTAAAGAACAAAAATGGTCAAAATCAAAACGAAATGCTCAAAAATTATTGACACACAAAGTTTCAACTGACCTGAATTGAAAATGTTTTCAGTTTGGTAGCTCACAAACATTTTTGAGGTTTTGATTTTTCATGCCAATTTGGGATGGGAATTTTTTTTAAATCATGGATATTTTCCCCCAATGGGAAAACAGTTTCCTGCCTAGCTCTAGTAAAAAAAATAAACACATTAAAAATATGGCATAAACCAGATACGTACCAGGCACAAAGCTAACCACATAATTTTCTGCCGCTCTTTTTTGTGTATTATGTCCAATTTGTGACGTTGGGTGAAGTCCTGGCCCAATTGAAATCATTGGGAGTTTTGTCATTGACTTCAGAGGGGCCAGGATTTTACCCCGTGTCTCCTTTTGTCTGAAGAATCCCTTGCACAGCTCACTGTAAAAATTGTAGTAATAATAATAACAGGCCGTTCTGTTTCTGTCCAAAATACAAAAGATGGTGTGATTGATGTTGCCAGGTTGTTTTATGTATTGCTATTTTTGCCTGTAACTGTGTTATTTATATGGTGCCTAAAAATGTGTTAGGCACTTTACAGACATATAAGAGAAGTGTTTGCTCCAAAGGACTTAAAATCTAAATGGGCCCCAGACAAAGGATGTGACAAGATTGTTTTAAGCTCTTGTCCAGTTGCCCCTATTATATTTCCACCTAGATCTCAACCCAAGTCTAATTCCTATCCAATACAATTAAAAATGTTTTGATATGTTTATAATTCTTTCATTGGGCCAGATCCTTGACTGTGACTGAGGAGGTTGGAAAAGTAACTTTGAAAAATAACTTTGTCTCCTGTGTGTTCCCCCAGTTTCGTGATGGCCATGTGCTATGCTGTTCCTCTGGCATATATTAGCATTTCTCTAATATATGCTGGTTGCCAGTGGTCCCAGTGTGATATTAGCCCATGGGAAAGGGAAGCCCTGGCCATGTGCCCTTTGCTGGCAGGTGATGGGAGTACAAACATGTAGGGTGGCTATGAGATGGTCATCCTAGAGCCATCTATACCAGCTCCAAGGGTGGCTTGCACCAGAGGTAGTGATCCTTGAAAGGTGTTGATAGGGCTCCAGTCTCTAGCACCAAAGAAAGATTCAGCTGTAGACTCAGCAAGTGCAGAATGAGTTGAATATGCTTTTGGTAGACTGAAAGGGCTCTGGTGTTGTTTGCTCACCAGATTGGATCTCAGTGTGAAAAATATGCCAGTGGTTATAGATGCCTGTTATGTCCTGCATAATTTTTGTGAAGCAAAGAAAGAGAACCTGCAGGAGGGATTGCATGGCAGAGGTGGAGGGGCAGCCTGCTGAGTTTGGACAGCCAGATACAGACGAGCTCAGTGATGAACTGAACATCTTAGGGAGGCTTTAAAAGAACACTTTAACCATGAACCACAGTAATGTGCTGTGGTGTACTCTGCTCAACCTGTTGCTGCCATTTGTGGGGCCTGTTAGGAATGCTGCACATCTGTCATTGATTGTGATTGTCGGGGGCTTTGCTGTACATTTATGATCAGTATATTGTTTGCCACTGATCCTATGGGTGGGAGTGTACAAGAAGACTATTACTTTCACTGCTAGCAGGATTATACAGGTCTGTCGCATCTTACGCACATTTAACACGCACAATTTCAACTTTACGCGGTCGGCAAAAACAAAAACAAAAAAAAGAAAAATAACAATTTTAATACTATACCTGTAGTGCGAGTGATTTCTTCCCGCCATTGAACTCAATGGAATTTTGGCTATACACGGTTTTCGCTTTACGCGCTAACCGCGGAACGGAACCCCCGCGTAAGATGAGACAGACCTGTACATCATGTGTTGTAAACTAATAAAGATGAATCACTTTAAAAATAAGAGATTTATTCAGTTATGAAAACAGCACCTAAAAAACAATCTGAAGAACATAATAGCAAATACATTATAACTTCAAAAAATTTCAGAACCTTAATAGATAAACAAGGGAAAGGAACATTGATGTTCATTGTAGCTACACATACATCAACCATGCCTCTCACAGGTCAGTGTATATGAAGCTGTGGTTGTCCATGCTTTCCCCCAGTGTGGAATGGTAGAGATAGGCCTGCAGGCCTGGGGAATGCTGGGGGAGAGGGCGGGGAGTGTAGGGAGGCACTATGCTACAGTTCTCCACCAACTGCAGTGGCAGTCAAGCCCGGTATTGTTGAACCTGAAAGTCCATAAGAGTCTGCAGCATCTGCATTTGCTGACGGAGAAGCTCCATTATATCCTGGTGCATCTCCCTCTCCTTTTCCTGATGGGACTCCTGGGCCTTTCTCCTCTCTGCTTTTTCCTTCTCCATACAGTCTGAATATTCACCCTCCAGGCCCTTTGTTCAAGGTCTGATGTAGCACTGGCTTGCAATATTTTGCTGAACATGTCTTCCTGCGTCCTTTTTTCTCCTCATCTATCTGGGTCAGTCGTTTCACTGGTGGTGGAGGGTATGCACCTCAAGACCAAAATGGCTGCAGCTACAGATAAAACACAGAGAGGTGCTGTTGTCAGTATAGTATGTACAGAGAGCAAGCTTAAGATTCAGGAATCCCCTTTCCCTTGCTCCCCTACACTGTTAAACAAAACCCCGAGCTGATTGGCCCTTCTGCTTCAAAGTGCTTGTGCACGGCACCACTCAGAGAACCAGCCATGGTGAGTATGACCCTTCAAGGGTGATGGAAACAAGAAGGGAATTGCTTGGTTGCATGAAACTGAGTATAGGGCACTGGCTCTGAATAGTGGCACCATTTTCCACGTGTTGGTGATTTTAGCTGATATCTCAGTCTTGAGGATAACGCAGGCAGAGAGAGCACAGCTGCTGCTGGCATCCCAGAGTCGCTCAGGCCCATATACCACCAGCCTGTTTAAGGTAATGGAACCTGCCGAAGTTCGCCAAATGGCATGGGAAAGCAGAAAAAGAAATAAGGCTGCCATTCCTAGAAACTTTTGGGAAAGGGTTGCAGTGTATCTCCATGGGATTTTCACTGTGATCTCTCAGGAGAATTCAAGGGATATCCTTGTGTACATAAACAAACTACTCCATACACCCCTTCCCCCTGCCTAACTCTACAGGGGACTGAGGAGTTGTTCCTCTACTTCTTCTAGTATGAGTACATTCATGAAAATTAGCTGTGTCCCGATAAGTTGGAGGAGTCACAACAGTAATGGGTAATTTATTTACATACTTCCCAGTGGTTCCTTCTCCTGCTTCGGGTTCGCCCATGCTTGACTGCAGGGACTGGCTGCGCTGCAGTGGAACCAAAAACAGGTTGTGGCTTGCGGCACAGCAGGACCCGTTTATCCATGGTCTTCCTCTCCTCTTCCTTGTCCACTCCTCCTCCTTGCTGGTCAAGGCAGGGACCTATGACTCAGGTTTCTCAGACATACCCACAGAGGCATGCGGGGTTATGGTCAGATCTCCACCAAAGAGAGCATGCAGCTCTTTGTAAAAGCAGCAGGTCTGCGATTACGATTGATTGTTGACCTTCTGGTGTGTCTGCCACAGTTCTTTGACTTTCAAGTGGCACTGCTGCTGGTCCCCGTTGTACCTGTTCTGCATTCCCTGAACAATCTGCTTATAGGTGTCAATGTTTCTATAACTGGTCCAGAGCTGTGCCTGCATAGCCTCTTCTCCCCACAGGCCCAGGAAATTATATCTCCTGTCTACTCCAAGCAGGAGCGTGTCTGGAGCACATAGCCAGTTTGGTCAGCTGGGCAGTTGCACACAACAGTGGAGAGGGGCTAGGAGTGCTCATTCAGCTGTACAATCAGGAAAAGGCATTTCAAAAATTTGCGAGGTTTTAAAAGGGGGTCTTTCAGTTTGTGACCCCTGGGCAGTGGAGTTAATAATTGTGACTGAAGCCGTCAGTGTCAGTCATTGTGGGATAGCAGCTGGAGGACTGTTAGGGTCAACATAGGTAAAGCAGTGTCTACAGTCGCATTGTGTAGACCTATGTGCCTTAACCATAGCCCAGCTCCACTTGGGGAGGTGGTTTTACTATGTCATTATAATGGGGCATTTACATCAGTGGGAGAAAACTTTAAGTGTAGGCCCATGTACAACTAAGTTGATGCAAGGCAGCTTACGTAGACTTAACTTTGTAGTGTAGACCAGACTTAATAGTGCCTTTCTGTGCATTTGCTTAATGTACTTTGGAAGTTTGCTAAGCTAAATTGTTTGAGGGCACTCTTAGGCCTAGTCTACATTGGGGGGTGGGGAGGGGATTGATCTAAGTTATGCAACTTCAGCTACGTGAATAATATAGCTGAAGTCGACGTACTTAGATCTACTTACCGCGGTGTCTTCACTGTGGTAAGTCGACAGCTGACGCTTCCCCGTCGACTCCCCAGCGCCTCTCGCTCTAGTGGAGTATCGGAGTCGACAGGAGAGCGCTCGGCGGTCGATTTATCGCGTCTAGACTAGATGCGATAAATCGACCCCTGCTGGATAGATTGCTGCCTGTCGATCTAGCAAGTAATGTAGACAAGCCCTTAGTGTGCAGTAAGTGTGCCCACACAAGGAGTTAGTGGGGAGAAGCTAGTGAGCTTTAAATTCACACCTTAGCTTACTGTGTGGACAAGGACTCTTGCTTCTGGAGGAGGTGGTTTAGATGATTCAGTAGATGGCACTCTCATGACTCAAGGCTGAACACCAGTGTAATGGTAGGAGATACAATGGTGTTGGAGATGTTGGGCCTGATTCTCCACTGCTTTACACATTGCAAAGGTGTAAATGACTATCCAAAGTGTGAAGTGGGTGCAAAATGCTACCACTGATGCTAATGAGTGGTGAAATCTGATACGATAGTGTTTTACACAGCTGTAAATGATTATGTAAGGTGTAAGGCAAGCGAATCAGTCACATTTGTCTTTTGAATGAGACATAAAATTTAAATCCGTATAATCACATGTTAATGACATCATAGAATTTTAGGGTTGGATAGTCCTCATGACACTTGTCACAAGAATAAGAGTTCACAGAGTTAGCCCAGCTATCCTGATGAAATTTCAGTTTGCTTAATTGCATTCTGTCTACCTAAAATTCTTCCTGTAAATGCATTTGGATAAGGTATTCATTATTCCCTGTCCTAAACTTGTCTTATTAAACAGCTGCTATATTTCATCCCAGGAAGTGGGTGGATTGATTCCTTTATGCACAGTATATAATTTATAAAGCACTTTGGAATCATCCTGAATGAAGGGCTAAATAATATGTTGGATACTATTATAATTATTTTAATAACAAACAAAGTCTGTTCTGGCGGTATGGGGGAATTTTTCAAAAAGCTAGAAGCTATCATGTGACCATTGGAATTTTCTTTCTTGAAAAGGATAGTCTTAAATACAGCACTCTCCCCCCCCCCCTTCTTCCTGCAGCCTCAAGATTTTGTCTGATTTAACAATTCTCCATTGAAGTAAATCTTTCTTGAAGGGAATGTGTTGTTAAGTATTTCTACAGCAATGCAGTAGTCACTTTATTCTGGAGGGCTGAATTTTCATACTCAATTGAAGTGATCATTAATATTTAGCAAAGGTCACTGGGGAACTGCTATGGAATTACTTACCAGTGCAACAGTCTACTCTTAGGGCCCAATCCTGCAAAGTGCGGGCCACCTTCAATTTAATTTGACTTTGACTTGGTGGGTATGTCTACAATGCAGCTGGGAGCATGCGTCCTAGCTAGGATAGACAGACATGTGCTAGCTCTTCTCAATAGGGGTGCCGGAATACCTGGTCGAAAAGGGACCCTGGCGGTGGTGCTGACTGGGCCGTTAAAAGTCCAGTTGGTGGCACAGTGGAGCTAAGACAGGCTCCCTGGCCAGGTCCATGTGGCTCCTGGGAAGCAGCCAGCATGTCCCTCCGGCTCGGGGGTGGCCACAGGGGCTCCACGTGCTGCCCGAGCACCAGGTCTGCGGCTCCCATTGGCTGGGAACTAAAGCCAATGGGAGCTGCGGGGGTAGCGCCTGCAGGCAGGGGCAGCGCTTGGTGGCCCCTGGCCCCCCTGCCTAGGAACCTGCGGGACATGCCACCATTTCCTGGGAGCAGCCTCAGGTAAGCTCTGCCTGCATCCCTCACCCCCCTCCCGTGCCCCAACACCCTGCCCCAGCTCGGAGCCTCCCCTGCACTCCAAATCCCTTGCCCCCAGCCCAGAACCCCCTCCTGCACTCCAAACCCCTCATCCCCAGCCCACACCCCAGAGCCCGCACCCCCAGCCAGAGCCCTCACCCACTCCCTCACCCCAACCCCTTGCCCCAGCCTGGTGAAAATGAGCAAGTGAGCCGGGTGGGGGAGAGCGAACAACGGAGGGAGGGGTTGGGGTCTCAGAGAAAGGGTGGGCAGGAGCAGAGCGTTGGGGGAGGGGTGTTCGGTTTTCTGCAATTAGAAAGTTGGCATACCTACTAGCTCACAATAGCAGTGTAGTCGGGAGTAGCACAGGCAGCAGCTCAGATGGGGAAGCATGTGTTAGGTACAGTGTTAGACATACTCAGTGTGAGTTGAAAGCACTCAGCACCACATAGGATCAGGGCCTAAGTGAGGCCCATCATAGAACTGATGGAATCACAGAATTCCAAGGTAAGAGAGACAAATGAACTTGCAAAACAAATTGTCCTTGTCTTTTCTAAGGAGAGAAAAGACTCTAGTAAAATATATATAATGGGTAGCCAAACTACCTCTAGTTATTTTTTTCTAAGTAGTCATGGTTGTTTATCCCTATATTTTGTGCTTGTCTAATGTGATTATTTTGTCCAATATAGCTCTTTCATCATAACTATGGTATGGATGGTCTAAATTAGTTCAAAAAGATATTAAGTTAATGCAAGTACTTCTGGCACTGAAATTCTGAAAAACAAACCTGTTCCACTTAAAACTTCATTTTCAACAAATCCCATTATTGAGACAGACCATTTGGTTCTTATTCAAATGTCTAACTTAAGTAAAACTGGAACTGTGAATGGTATGTTGTATCAAATAAGTACTATACTTCACATTTATATCAGGGGATTTCAGCACATACTACAAAAGTGATTACATTTTATCATTCCTATTTTACACATGGGGAAATTGAATACGGAGAGGTTGCAGTGAATTTTTTGTCAGACAGCATTACAGAAATAGAGGCTAAGACAGTGATGGAAATAGAACTGAGGTTTACTTCTTCCATTTATCTGGCCTAACCATTAGACAACACTCTTCTTATTTCAAAATGTAATTTGTGTTGCAAATAAATAGGATGTCTTGACATTTTGATGCAGTAAAAAAATCCACCACAAAGTTCTGTTATTTAAGATGAAGTGTTTCCTAAGAGCATCAAATATTAAATATACTCCATAATTTGTGTAATACCTGAAGAATTTCCTTCACAAAACTTCTGTTTGATGCTTCCAACAAATCATTATGTGCTGGATTTTAACAGTCAGGGTGAAATCTATCAGCCGTGCGAGTTCAGATGTTTCCATCTGTTCATTATACCATAAGTAGCTACTCGAAAGAGCAGATGTGCTGCCCCAGGCTTCAGACTAATTGCACTATCCAATTGCATCATTTATATTTAAAGAGAAGAGTTCGAAACCAACACAAGTATAACCAAATTAAATTAGGATTTCTTGTTCTGAACTGCTAAACACATCTGACATTTTTAAGATCTGGCAAAATGTATTAGAAAAATCCTTTTCAGAAAGGAATATCAGTTGCTATAAATCACTTGGGCCTTAATTCAACAAGGAACTAGGCACTTTAAGTGCATGATCAGTGCTATTGCTTTCAGTGGGAATTCTCACATACTTAAGTACCTCGTTCAATTGAGGCCTTATTGTAGAAGAATTAAGAAACATTCTGTTAGACCCAAAAATGTAAATAAAATTGAAACATTAGTACAAAGTATTTCATTTAAAATTATCACTAAAAAGCCCCTTATTCCCCTCCCCCCCCCAGCTAATGGACTGTAGTGTTTCCGTTACCCATCCTTATTTGGGCATGGAGGAGTTGTATCTTGGCAGTGAACATTTGCACTGTGCCTATTCTTGTCATATAGTAAACCTATTTAAACAAAAACTCTAACTATTATGGACCAAATTTCAAAATGCTGCCTTGATATTTGTATAGTAAGTGCAGAGAGTGATTTGTGAAAGTAAATGGAAACCTCTAAGTACCTGCTTCTCACAGGCAGTTTCCATTTGTAGGCATAAATCTGAACGTTAGCCCACAAAAATATTTCATGCACAAATTTAGAAATTCAGTTCAAGCTTTTTGGGAAATGTGATCCTATTAATAATAGTAATTATTAAGAATCATGTTTATAATATAGCACCTTTCATTCTGACATTTAATTTTAACCCACACACTACTGAAGTGCAGCCAAATATTTATATTTTCTTTAAACAACTCTTACAGAACTCTTACAAAACTTTGACTTTTTTTGAATCAGTGTTATATCATGTATTCATGGAGTGAAAACCTCAATGCTGAGTTTTTTCTAACACTTTTCAAGCATTCAAAGTAAAATTATTGACTAGCAAAGAAAAGGAAGAACTGCTATTATTCTATTATCAATAATTTTTAATTGTTCAAAGAGTGTGCTTTTCAGGAAGCAACACAACATACACATAACAAGCACAGATCCGAATTGTTTAAGCTAGATAGAAAGATTTACTATATAATGTATTTTATAAATATCTTTTCATAACAGGATTAATTAATCATTTAATTAAGTACCCATGATGTTATACTTTAACAGCTAATAAGAATAGAAGCTTATAAGAATATGGGCTCACTTACTTGGGATCTCTCAGTATTTTAAGAGGCCAGTGTACAATACAAACCTTTAGAAGCTGAAAAAGTGTCATGAAGAATAATGCCATTTACCATTTCCAGAGGGAAGACAGGATTTCTGTTGATTCACTGTTTTTATTTCTGATATAGTGTATGCAGCCACTTGACCAATCAGTCTGTTCAATATTCAAAAAAGAAGTGTCACAGTGCCAAGTCTCTAAACAAGACCTGAAGATTTTGAAAAGAAAAAGAATCTCAATTAGATCATCTGTCTCAAATCTAGGTTCATCTTTTTTTAAATGAGTATAAAATGAAAAGTAACTTGAGATTGCTCTTTGATAGACCATAGAACAGTCACAATGGGAGCGCTGAATTGTGACACTGAAAAAACAGTTGAATAACTAAAACAGCTAAGATTACATTTTCAGCCTCCCAGGGTTTTATTTTTGACTTTGGAAGGGGCAGGATCAGGTAGCTAGTGAGCCAATACAGCACCATAAAAAGAGAATCTCTGAGCAATTCATTAGTTTATTTTTTATTCCAGACTCTCATGGAATTTCAAACATTGAAGAAATCACTAAAGGCTTGCCAAAGGACTTGCCAAAATTTACAATATATTTGATTTTTTTCAAATTTTTATTTCAAACCTAAATCCTGACTCTGAGCACCTCCACCTTTGGGGAAGTTTGCATGTATATCTAAGTTTCATGGCTATCACGCAACTTTATAAGGGCCTGAGCCAAAAGCCTGGATCTGAGTAACACTGACATTTGGGGAAGTTTTGGATCTGGATCTGAGTCATGCAGCTTTGGCCCATCTCTAATTTTTAATAAAATACTTAGTTATCATTTGATTGTAGGATATTCAATGGCCTACATCACCATATTGTTCAAGCACCTCATAAACATTAATGGATTTAATCTCTGTTTTACGAGTGAGGATGCAGTAGCTTACAAAGGTTATATGAGGTGTTAGTGGCAGAGTAAGGTTTAGGACCCAGCCAATCCCAGTGCCTTAACTACAGAACCATTGTTGCATAACTATTTTAAAACAAACATATGAGTAGAGAAAAATATTAACATGGATGTTTGTTAGCATATAAAAAATATTTTGATGTCAGTGGTAATGGTAAATTATTCTAACTAAAGTCTTAGTCTGATCTTCCTGGTATAAAGTATATTGCATCTAAAGTCTCTTCACTGATTATATCACTTGTTAGAATAAATGGAGTCTGTACCAGTCAGATTCCTGGGTGACCATAATTCATTGACAATGCTAAAAAAAAGTTGAAAAAATTAACATGCAATCAATCAGAAACCACTCTACAGTGAAAACTTTATTTTTGCGGTTCTATAGATATACTGAATGCCTTGCCGTGGTTCTTCCATTGAAGAGGACTCTATTCTATTATATATACACCTCTACCTCGATATAACGCTGTCCTCGGGAGCCAAAAAATCTTACCGCGTTATAGGTGAAACCGCGTTATATCGAACTTGCTTTGATCCGCCGGAGTGCGCAGCCCCGCCTCCCCGGAGCACTGCTTTACCGCATTATATCAGAATTCGTGTTATATCGGGTCGCATTTTATATCGGGGTAGAGGTGTATATATACATTTTTGTACTGTGCTCATCATGAAGTATCTGAGTGCCTTCCAGTAGTGCATTAATCAACGTGACTACACATCTATCACATGTTTGTGTTCTCATCTTATCCCTAGACAAAGAACCATGTACAGTGTGGAATATCTTGTTTTGATAGGGTGTGGTTTTTAAAAAAATATAAATATACCTGTTGCTGCGTGATTATGTAAGAAAAGGCAAGGTTAAATAAATACATCTTGCATTTGGAGCAGAAGATGGTGAGGTTTGTGATGGTCCTTCATTTCTGGCAAATTCTTCGTACAGTTTGACCACCCCCCCCCAAAAAAATTCTGTCTCCTGTACAGACAAGCTTTACTCTTATTCTTGAGAGTTTCATTTTGCCAGAGGAATGCAATTGTCAACCATGGTCTTCATCCAAATGCTTTAGACGATCTTTAGATATCCTGGGCCCAGGCCATGCAGCGCATTAAAGATAAGGACTGAGACTTTGAACTTGATTCTATGGGAAGCCATTGTAGAGAGCAGAGGACAGGTTTGATATGTTTGCAGTAGCCTTTGTTGCTGAGGAAGACAGTTCTGAACTCGTTGGAGTTTCCTAAGTGCTGAAGCCTTCATGCCGAGGTATATTGCATTGCTGTAATCCAGCAGAGAGATGATGAAGGCATGAATAACTGAAGCCAGGTCTTCATCTGCCAGGATGGGATGGCATTTCCTAGCCAAGCAGAGATGGTAAAAAGTGTTGTTTGCAGATTTGTTATGTGAGAGTTCAGCATCAGCAAGAAATCCAAGAGTACTACTGACTGAATTGACCAGTTGTGGTTGTGTATCTTCAACTAATGGACGCTGCACCATGACTACAAGTTCTTCAAAGTACTTTCCTCTGTTCACCAGCATTACCTCTGTCTTTCTGGTTCAGCATCAACCAGCTGTTCTTCATCCAACAGCTGCTCTCATCCAACCACTAGGCCATCTTGGTGATAGTGAAGTGGTTGTTTGGATTCAGTCATGATTTACTGTACCAAATTACTGACCAACAGATTTTCCTTTTAAGCACTGGCCTCTAATTAATGTTCCAAATAGCTCCAGCATTTCCCATAAAATCTGAAGATGTATGTTCAGCAGGGATTATTGTCAATGGAGTCCTTTCTGCTCTGGCTAATTGTAATATGGCTGTAAATGTATGTTTTTCTATAGAGATAAATATGGTCACAACAATTCTTTGCTTTTGTTTTTTATCTTACAGTTTTGCTCAATTTAGTTTGCCTAATGCACCTGAGTTTTGAAGGAAAATTGCACATACACCTTAGACAAGAGTTAAATATTGTAATGAACAGGCTATTGCAGTGGTCCCCAACCTTTTTGTGGCCAGTAGCACATTCATGTTTTCAGAAGAGTGTGGCGGGCGCCAACAATTTTTCAAGGCTTATTTTGTATTTGTACATTAAATAATACAAAAAATATCATATTTAATATTACATAATATATGAATCCAGAGAGAAGAGAGAAGCTGGAGAGAAGCCGCGAGGACAGAGAACACCGGCGCCCACAGCCCCGGAGTACTCTGTCCCCAGCAGGTGCGGGGCCCTGGCTTCTCTCCCCTGCTGGGCACTAGGCGGGCCCCGTGCCTGCCGGAGACCGAGAACACTGGCGCCCATAGCCTGCAGCCCCAGAGTTCTCTGTCCCCGGCAGGCACGGGGCTGCAGCTTCTCTCCGGCT
>NW_020664393.1:23577045-23586512 GCF_002925995.2 Terrapene triunguis
CCGGTGCCCGCAGCCTGCAGCCCCGGAGTTCTCTGTCCCCGGCAGGCGCGGGGCCGCAGCTTCTCTCCCCTGCTGGGCACTAGGTGGGCCCCACGCCTGCCGGGAACAGAGAACACCGCGCCCGCAGCCTGAGTTCTCTGTCCCCATCAGGCGCGGGGCCGCGGCTTCTCTCCCCTGCTGGGCACTAGGCAGGCGCATGTAAATGCCCCAGCGGGCGCCATGGTGCCCGCTGGCACCACGTTGGGGACCATTGGACTAGAGTGTATGTGTACCACTTTCCTCTTCTGTATGGAATCAGAACTGCTTGACTGTATATCTTGGGTCTATACTGCTAACAGCTAAAGAAGACTCTCCTTTAGCTCAGGCAGTTGGGGTATGTGCTTTTGAACAGGGGATCTGAGATTTTGCCTTCCTGTTGAGTGTAGATAGTGGCATGGTGCTGATACCATTCGATAATCATATGATTATGATTAAGGCATTATAGTGTGTGTGATTGCAAATTAGATTAAAATGATTTTAAAGACAGATTTTTTTACACGTTTCCCCTCTTGTTATTACAGGTAGAGTTAAGGTTGTTTAAGTGTCTTAGCTGTTCATTTCCATACCTTTAAAATGGCGGGGGGTGGAGTTAGTGTTAGACATAAGTCTGAAATTCCTACGTTTGTAGCTCTTGGTGTTTCCCTATCCCCATGGTGTTTTTTTTTACACTTAAGTTATTGATTGTACTCTCAGCCTTAATTGCGTCTTAATGGGGGGGGGGTTGTTTTATTTTGTTCTTGTTTTGTTTTGGTTTTGTCAGGGAATTTCCTTGGTTTTAAAAAATTATTACAAATATCACACATGATCGCTAAACATGAAATGCAAAGAGAATGCTACCATGCAGTATTTCTAATGATTTGAAGATACATTCCTGAAATGATGCATTTTTAATTAATTTTAACATGAACTAATTAACTATTTACTGGTTAATTTACTGTAAATTCATTGTACACTCAAACAATAGATACTGCAACTTTGGATAAGATATGCTGCTTTTTCATACATACCAAAGAGGTTAAAACCCTGCTTTAAGTATAAAATTAAACTCAACTTTAACTATTGAGCCATGGCCAATGCTTCTGTAGTTATTTTTTTATGTTTCTAATCATTTTGTCACCTGTGTCTAAATTCCCTCAATATCTGCTCATTTCTCTTTGAGACAGGATGACCAAAACTGAGAATATTCTGCGGGCATCCTATTGATTTGCATAATATCATTAGAATATATTTTTCATCCCATTCCTTCTGAGTCCTATTTTTTTCCCTTTACTTGACCACTGGTACACATTCCGTAAAGGTTTCTGTAGAGATGTCTGCAACCTAGGCCTTTTTTCCTGTACAGTTAGTTAATTTAGAACCCAGTAAGGTGTGTGAATAGTCCAAAATCTTCCTTCCAAGTAAAGTGTATGAGTACAATAATACAATATAGGACAGGAGCTCATGACTTTATGTATAGTTTTTATTATACTCTTATCCAAAATCTGATTTCAAGGGCTAACAATTTTATATGTGCAATATTGGATTGTTTCCTATTTTTAAATTTACATTTCCTTTGTATTTCTAGGTATGGCATGAATTGCCTTATTCAGTTTGAGGATTTTGCTAATGCCAATGCATTCCGCCTCCTGAATAAGTATCGTAACAAATACTGCACTTTCAATGATGACATTCAAGGTAACAAAATATTCTCTTCCTACTCTATTTGGGTGGTTAGAAGATAGGAAGTGCTTGAAGTGCAATGGGCTGCAAACCCAGGAAATTAAATTTCTAAAAAGTTCATTGGGTCACTGTGGAGTGCACAGTTTTACTATTGCCTAGGGCAAAATCCCCTCTGATTGGCTTCTTTCCCTATTAGCCTTCCTCCTGGAAAAGCACAGTTGATCATGGCTGCTGCAGGAAGCAGTCAGAACTCTGTGTCCTCCCCTCAGCAGCTGACACCATTCTCACTGGAAGGTAGGGAGGAGGAGGGAACAGAAACAACCCAGCAGCTCAAGGTGGCTCTGCTCCCTGCTTCCTGCTCTCCTTCTATGAGCAATGGGACAGCTCTTGTCTGCTCCCTCCCCTGCTCCCTGCAACACACAGCCTGGGAAGGGGGAGGTGGACCCCAAACTGCAGCTACCCCCCTAGGCCTGGGAGAGATGGTGAAGAACCCCAGGAGCTGCTGGGGGGGCAGAGCTGATGTGGGGAACAGATTGAGAGCAGAATTGAGGGGGGACTGGTGGGGACAAGATCAGTTTGGAGATTGAGGGACAGAATTAATTGCTGAGCAGATGGACGGGCACATGTGGTGGTGATGATGATAGACCCCCACATGCACCTTTTTCAGACCACTTCAGGCACTGTGGGGGGTATGTACACCAGGCTTCCAGTGACATATTTTTATTCCTCTCCTTTTCCCTTTTAATTTACATACTACACTCCATCTAATTCTAGACATTAATTTCATTAACTTTTTAAAAGTTAAGGCTGTGTGATATAACTTCTCTTGCAATTTAACTTCAATTCTTCTTTGTGCTAATGTCTAGAGATCCATTACTCTGGATACTTCAGCCTGCTTGCAGCTTAGGGGCAAATCCAGACCTCAGTCACATGTAGCATGGGAATGCCCCACCTCCTGAAGGTTCCCTCCATTTTTTTCTGCCTCCACAACAGCTGACAGCTCAGCCAGGCCTTCCTGCTGCAGCACTTTTCTGAGGAGAAATCTAAGCTTTATTTTAGATTTTTAGACTAACAATATGGCACAATAATGTGTCTTATTTCCAGCAATATCCCAGGGCTGCATTTGATTATTATTATTATTATTATTTTTGCAGAGATTGTCCCCTCAGCTTTCCTTCCCCTTCTGAGGCATTTGTAGCTTCTGGTGCCCCTGGAGGCTTCAGGCAGAAAGCTTGGCCAAGAAAGGCCAGAGGAAAAAGGAAGGGTCTGTGCCTCCTGCTCCCTCAAGAGTATCATTGGGGAGCTCTGTAAACAGAATGCAGTTTCCCTGACAGCCCAGTCAAGGTGGTGTCACCCCACCCCACCCCTGGAAGGAAAAGAGCAAAGAAGGTTTGGAGTGGTTGCCTGAACTGGGCAAGAAGCAGAACAGAACACTGGCTTTCAGGGGTTACCTCCTGGAGTCTTACTCCTAGTCTGGATCCTCAACTGCAGTGTACCCGCTGAACCCTTCTGCTTGTTAGTTGGCCTTCTCTCAGGCAGGGCCGCCCAGAGGATTCAGGGGGCCTGAGGCAAAGCAATTTCGGGGGCCCCTTCCATAAAAAAAAGTTGCAATACTATAGAATACTATATTCTCATTGGGGCCCCTCCCCCCCACTTGCCCCCCCCGGGCAGCCCTGCTCTCAGGCCCACTTAAAGAGACTCCTTCACCCCTGCTTCCCTCTCCATTGGGGCCAGGGGGTAAACTCCAGCCTGTGCTCTGCCACCACTACTGTACTCTATTATAGTTCTTCTCTTCTCTCCCTGCACCCCACTTCTACTCTGGGCTTCTTCCCTTTATAGAAACCACCTGCCTCCTCTCCCAGCTGGGACTCCTCTTTAATTGTGCCTGGCCCAGCCTCCAGGTGCATGTAGGTGGTTAATTGGCCTCTTGGGCCCACATTAACCATTTCTCCACCTTTGTGGAGTGAACATCCCATTACATATGGTTCTCTCAACCTAAAAATTGCATGGCCTAAGGGCTTCTTCTTGGAAATAAAAATAAAAAGTGGGATTAAAATCTGTTTTCATGCAGGTATGTAGAGCTTTAGTCCTTGGGATCAGATGCTCAGACAAATCAATTCCCAGCTATCTTAGTGATAGTGGGAAACTTTATGGAAAGTTGAGGCTATTAATAGTTATCAGAAAAATTGACTTGCGGTCCTGACACTGTAGAAAGGAATACAGATGATATGGCAAGTTAAAGCAGTCCATGAAGTAAAACAGGAGAGAATACTTCTTTGCAAGTGATAGCTAGAACAAGTGGAGGGTTAGTAGCTTCCCTTTATTGCCTCTGAGCTATTTGCTCATCTCCCAACCAGCCCTGTTTGGATCAAATTTGGGATCAAAAGGGCTACCTATAGTTTTGATAAAATGAGGTCACTGGACATTGACCGGAAGAGGTACCCTATGGAGCTGTGAAAGAATTTCAGGAACAGTCAGCCTCACCTCAGTCTCTGGAAAAATCATGGAGCAGGTCCTCAAGGAATCAATTCTGAAGCACTTAGAGGAGAGGAAAGTGATCAGGAACAGTCAGCATGGATTCACCAAGGCCCAGTCATGCCTGACTAACCTAATTGCCTTCTATGAGCAGATAACTGGGTCTCTGGATGAGAGGAAAGCAGTGGATGTGTTATTCCTTGACTTTAGCAAAGCTTTTGATACGGTCTCCCACAGTATTCTTGCCGGCAAGTTAAAGAAGTATGGGCTGGATGAATGGACTATAAGGTGGATAGAAAGCTGGCTAGATCGTCGGGCTCAACGGGTAGTGATCAATGGCTCCATGTCTAGTTGGCAGCCGGTTTCAAGCGGAGTGCCCCAAGGGTCGGTCCTGGGGCCGGTTTTGTTCAATATCTTCATTAATGATCTGGAGGATGGCGTGGACTGCACAGTCAGCAAGTTTGCAGATGACACTAAACTGGGAGGAGTGGTAGATACGCTGAAAGGTAGGGATAGGATACAGAGGGACCTAGACAAATTAGAGGATTGGGCCAAAAGAAACCTGATGAGGTTCAATAAGGACAAGTGCAGTTCCACAGAAAAGGACCTAGGGGTTATAGTGGACGAGAAACTAGATATGAGTCAACAGTGTGCCCTTGTTGCTAAGAAGGCTAACGGCATTTTGGGCTGTATAAGTAGGGGCATTGCCAGCAGATCGAGGGACGTGATCATTCCCCTCTATTTGACATTGGTGAGGCCTCATCTGGAGTACTGTGTCCAGTTTTGGGCCCCACACTACAAGAAGGATGTGGAAAAATTGGAAAGAGTCCAGCGGAGGGCAACAAAAATGATTAGGGGGCTGGAGCACATGACTTATGAGAAGAGGCTGAGGGAACAGGGATTGTTTAGTCTGCAGAAGAGAAGAATGAGGGGGTATTTGATAGCTGCTTTCAACTACCTGAAAGGGGGTTCCAAAGAGGATGGATCTAGACTGTTCTCAGTGGTACCAGATGTCAGAACAAGGAGTAATGGTCTCAAATTGCAGTGGGGGAGGTTTAGGTTGGATATTAGGAAAAACTTTTTCACTAGGGGGGTGGTGAAGCACTGGAATGGGTTACCTAGGGAGGTGGTGGAATCTCCTTCCTTAGAGGTTTTTAAGGTCAGGCTTGACAAAGCCCTGGCTGGGATGATTTAGTTGGGAATTGGTCCTGCTTTGAGCAGGGGGTTGGACTAGATGACCTCCTGAGGTCCCTTCCAACCTTGATATTCTATGATTCTAACAGCTTTGTCACATTCCCAGTGTCAGTAAATTATGGAAAGTCCACAACCAGAATTGGATCATCCATCATCTACTTCAGAATGGACCACTGCAACCCACTCTCCATCCTATTTCTAGCCTTACAGAATTGGGGGATAAACAGAGCTGTCTGAAACATCTAAATAAATTCCTAATGGAGGCTTGTCTGCAAAGCATTCTCGTTTTACCATCCTCAGAGAATTCTTATGTTTTGCAGATGGATGGCAGCTTTTTTCTTTTCCAAGCTCTGACTATTTGATCTTACATATGCTCCTAGAGTCCCTCTCCAGGATCATGGTAACAATAATATTAGCTTCAAGAAAGAAGGAAATTCATTTATCTCTTCCTGGCCAATTTTTCTGATCAGGGATTTGTACAGAAAGTATTCATCCTTCTATGAGGCACAAGAGCTCATCTCAGAAGAATGCTAACAGAAGATCAAGATGGTCATAATGAAAAACAACTGGTGTCATAGACACACAAATCCAATTCTTATTGGAGCCTACTAGGAATTCTAATCTTATACACAGACATGCTGCAATGATCTAGTACCTATGATACCGATCCAGGAATTCCAAGTATCTCTTCCGTTTCTCACCCAATCTCATCTATTGGCCGAGATCTAGCTCCAATTGTATATTCTCCGCTCCCAAAACTGGTGAATGCAGAGAATCCAGTTTTTTAAGGTATCTACCCCATTCAGTTTAGGGAATGGGTACCAGAGAGAACACAGTATCTACCACAGTGATTCATTGAGGTCTCAGAGTACCTCTGCTCCTTCCATGGATAATAGACCAGTTCTGGTCATGACAGTTAATGTCTGATAGAGTTTCTTTATAACTGTCAAGAACACAATCAGCTGTACACCAGAGAAAAATTCTACTGTCCTCGGTGGAGCAAAGTTTCTTATCTCTATGTGCGCTGCCCACCAATAGCGAGATGAACACCAAGACTTATGAGAAGGAGGTCTGATTATCAGAGTGGTTGCTGCATCTAGAAATATTTTACTTATCATTGTCAGTTTGGTGGGCTGGTGATTGACTTCCTCATATCCGTACACAGTAAATAAAGTGCCCCTTGGCCTCTGTAGATGTCAGGATCTGGGATGTGAGGTGGTGAATGATATTTTGTAAAGCTGGCAAAGTCCTTACTATATGTTTTCCCTCCTTTTCCATTGCACTCCAGGAAAATGTTATCCGATAAAAGATAGGAATGAGAGAGTGGCAGTGATACGCTTATGTGTTTCTGGTATAGTAGAGACTATGGGTATGTCTACACTACGGGATTATTCCGATTTTACAGAAACTGATTTTTGGAAACAGATTGTATAAAGTCGAGTGCACGCGGTCACACTAAGCACATTAATTCGGCGGTGTGCGTCCATGTACTGAGGCTAGCGTCGACTTCCGGAGCATTGCACTGTGGGTAGCTATCCCATAGCTATCCATAGTTCCCACAGCCTCCCCTACCCATTGGAATTCTGCGTTGAGATCCCAATGCCTGATGGGGCAAAAAACATTGTCGCTGGTGGTTCTGGGTACAGCCTCACCCCTCCCTCCACGAAAGCAACGGCAGACAACCGTTTCGCGCCTTTTTTCCTGGGTGGACACTGCACTGCGGACGCCATACCACGTCAAGCATGGAGCCCACTCAGCTCAAGACAGCAGTCATGAACATTGTAAACACCTTGCGCATTCTCATGCAGGTTATGCTGAACCAGGACCAGAAAAACCAGGCGAGGAGGAGGCGGCGACTGCAGCGCGGCAACGAGAGTGATGAGGACATGGACATGGACACAGAATTCTCTCAAACCGCGGGCCCCGGCGCTTTGGAGATCATGTTGTTAATGGGGCAGGTTCTAGCCGTGGAACGCCGATTCTGGGCCCGGGAAACAAGCACAGACTGCTGGGACCGCATAGTGTTGCAGGTCTGGGATGATTCCCAGTGGCTGCGAAACTTTCGCATGCGTAAGGGCACTTTCATGGAACTTTGTGACTTGGTTTCCCCTGCCCTGACGCGCCAGAATACCAAGATGAGAGCAGCCCTCACAGTTGAGAAGCGAGTGATGATAGCCCTGTGGAAGCTTGCAACGCCAGACAGCTACCGGTCAGTCGGGAATCAATTTGGAGTGGCCAAATCTACTGTGGGGGCTGCTGTGATGCAAGTAGCCAAAGCAATCACTGAGCTGCTGCTACCAAAAGTAGTGACTCTGGGAAATGTGCAGGTCCTGGTGGATGGCTTTGCTGCAATGGGATTCCCTAACTGTGGTGGGGCGATAGATGGAACCCATATGCCTATCTTGGCACCGGAGCACCAGAGCAGCCAGTATATAAACCGCAAGGGGTACTTTTCAATGGTGCTGCAAGCACTGGTGGATCACAAGAGACGTTTCACCAACATCAACGTGGGCTGGCCGGGAAGGGTTCATGACGCTCGCGTCTTCAGGAACACTACTCTGTTTAAACGGCTGCAGCAAGGGATTTACTTCCCAGACCAGAAAATAACCGTTGGGGATGTTGAAATGCCTATAGTTATCCTTGGGGACCCAGCCTACCCCTTAATGCCATGGCTTATGAAGCCATACACAGGCAGCCTGGACAGTAGTCAGGAGCTTTTCAACTACAGGCTGAGCAAGTGCAGAATGGTGGTAGAATGTGCATTTGGACGTTTAAAGGGACGCTGGCGCACGTTACTGACTCGCTCAGACCTCAGCCAAACCAATATTCCCATTGTTATTGCTGCTTGCTGTGTGCTCCACAATCTCTGTGAGAGTAAGGGGGAGACCTTTATGGCGGGGTGGGAGGCTGAGGCAAATCGCCTGGCTGCTGATTACGTGCAGCCAGACACGAGGGCGATTAGAAGAGCACACCAGGAAGTGCTGCGCATCAGAGAAGCTTTGAAAACCAGTTTCATGAATGGCCAGGCTACGGTGTGAAAGTTCTGTTTGTTTCTCCTTGATGAAAACCCGCCCCCTTGACTCATTCTCTGTAAGCAACCCACCCTCCCCCTTCGATCACAGCTTGCTTTCAAAGGAAATAAAGTCACTATGGTTTAAAAATCATTTATTCTTTATTAATTGATTATAAAAAGAGGGAGAGAACTGACAAGGTAGCCCGGGTGGGGTTTGGGAGGAGGATAGGAGGAAAGGAAAAGGCACTAAAAAAGTTCAAAGTAATGACAGCCTTTTGGTTGGGCTGTCCACTGGGGTGGAGCGGGAGGGTGCATGGAGCCTCCCCCCCCTCCGCGTTCTTACACGTCTGGGTGAGGAGGCTATGGAACATGGTGAGGGGGGAGGGTGGTTATACAGGGGCTGCAGCGGCAGTCTGTGATCCATCTTGAGCGTCTCTCCTCTCCTCACGTTGGTCCCTTCTTTCCTCACGTTGGTCCCTCATGTCCTCACATTGGTCCCTCCTGTCCTCACGTTCACTGGCCTCTTTCCTGTACTTTGAAACCGTGTCCTTCCACTCATTCAGATGAGCTCTTTCATTGCGGGTCGATTCCATGATTTCAGAGACCATTTCGTGTCTCGTCCTTTTTTTTCGCCTCCTTATCTGAGATAGCCTTCGGGACGGAGGAGGGAGGCTTGAAAAATTTGCAGCTGCGGGAGGGAGGGAAAAAAGGGAGAGAAGTATTTAAAAAGATAAATTTTACAGAACAATGCTTATACTCTTTCACGGTGAACAACACTATTCACATTACATAGCACATGTGATTTCGGTAAAAGGTCGCATTTTGCATCTTAATATTGAGTGCCTGCGGCTTTGGTGTTAGACAGCACAGACGCAGGTCCGGGCAACAGAATTCGGCTTGCATGCGACCATGGCAAGCCATTGTCTTTCGGCTTCTGTAGCCTTCAGAAAAGCAGCGCCCTGCTTTCCCACATACCAAGCAAAGCCCGTTGAGTGCTGCGGTTTTCCTGTTAACGTGCAGCAGCAGAAACCAAACTACCCCCCCCGATCCAATTCTCTGGGATGATCGCTTTATCCCTCCCCCCCCA
>NW_020664393.1:23586612-23604055 GCF_002925995.2 Terrapene triunguis
CCCCCCCCCCCCCCCCCCCGCTTGGCTAACTGCAGGGAAGGATTTCTTTTCAGCCACAGGCAAACAGCCCAGTAGGAACGGCCACCTCTGTCCCCTTAATTAAATTCCCGTATTTCAACCAGGTTACCATGAACGATATCACTCTCCTGAGGATAACACAGCGAGATAAAGAACGGATGTTGCTTGAATGCCAGCAAACACTGGGACCATACGCTGCCAGGCTTTGTCATGCAATGACAAAGATTATTTGCTGCTAGCATGGCATGGTCAAATGTCCTACCATCGAGGATGGAATAAGGCTGCACTGCCCAGAAACCCTGTGGAAAGGATTTTGGTGTACCTCCAGGAGAGCTTCATGGAGATGTCCCTGGAGGATTTCCGCTCCATCCCCAGACACGTTAACAGACTTTTCCAGTAGCTGTACTGGCCGTGAATGCATCCCAAGTCCTCAGGGCAAATTAATCATTAAAAAATGCTTGCTTTTAAACCATGTTTTATATTTACAAAGGTACACTCACCAGAGGTCCCTTCCATGGCTTCATGGTCTGAGATAATGCCTTGGGAGGGTTGGGAGGGTACTTCAGTCAGGCTGAGAAAAAGATCCTGGCTGTTGGGGAGAATGGAGTGCTGTGTGCTCTCCGCGAGCTCGTCCTCCTCCTCCTCATCTTCCCCATCCGCAGAATCCTCAGGCATGGCTGAGATTACCCCCGCCTCAGAATCCACAGTCAGAGGTGGGGTAGTGGTGGTGGCCCCCCCGAGAATTGCATGCAGCTCAGCGTAGAAGCGGCATGTCTGCGGCTCTGCCCCGGACCTTCCGTTTGCTTCTTTGGTTTTCTGGTAGGCTTGTCTGAGCTCCTTAACTTTCACGCAGCACTGTAGTGAGTCCCTATTGTGGCCTCTCTCCATCATGCCCTTGGAGATTTTTTCAAAAGTTTTGGCATTTCGTCTTTTGGAACGTAGTTCTGCTAGCACGGAATCCTCTCCCCATATAGCGATCAGATCCAGTACCTCCCATACGGTCCATGCTGGTGCTCTTTTTCGATTCTCGGACTGCATGGTTACCTGTGCTGATGAGCTCTGCGTGGTCACCTGTGCTCTCCACGCTGGGCAAACAGGAAATGAAATTCAAAAGTTCGCGGGGCTTTTCCTGTCTACCTGGCCAGTGCATCCGAGTTCAGATTGCTGTCCAGAGCGGTCACAATGGTGCACTGTGGGATAGCTCCCGGAGGCCAATACCTTCAAATTGCGGCCACATTAACCCTAATTCGAAATGGCAATACCAATTTCAGCGCTACTCCCCTCGTCGGGGAGGAGTACAGATATAGATATTAAGAGCCCTTTATATCGAAGTAAAGGGCTTCGTTGTGTGGACGGGTGCAGGGTTAATTCGGTTTAACACTGCTAAATTAGAGATAAACTCCTAGTGTAGACCAGTGCAGATGTGTCTAACACTCATTGTAATAAACTGTGTTTGCTGTACTTTTACCTCATACAAAATTCCCCAGTCCTGATTAGCCCAGATTTGTTGACTTTGAGGGCATCCTGCAGAGTTCATTTGTTTCACCTTGCCTTTGAGGAGAAGTAGAGGGAATGAGGTACAGACTACATACAGGGCTGCTAGTATTTATTTATGTGTTGCTGCTTGGCAGAAGTGTGAGATGCTTGCAATGTATTATGTTTTTGTAATTGTAAATGGGAGATCACTCAGAGCCATGGGCACCTTTTAATTTCTTCTAAGTCAAAATGAAATAAAATCCATAAAAATAAACCCATCATCCTCCAATTTGTTTGTTTCACTCTCCTATTGTATTTTGTTGTAACCTAGATTGTAAACTCTTTGGGGCAGGGACTGTCTTTTTAGTAAGCATTTCTACAGTGCCTAAAGCAACAGAGTCTCAATCTGTGATTGCGAAACTTAGGCTCTGCCCTAAAACACACACTAATAATAAGAAGTAATAATATACTAACATGCTTCTGGCTCAGGGCTGCTGCTGATAGCAGTAAAAGGAACTGCAACAGAAACTTGGGAAGATTACAAACAACTCAATAAAGTAGGGTTTGCTTCCAAATTTCGCACCTGTGATGTTCCGAGTGGGTTAGAATTTAGCTGTAATAGGGGATTTATCCTCTCTGCTAGAAAACTCTGTTTCAGCATGTTAACTTTCACAACTGCTTACAACCCCCCCTGAAAAATGCCATGTTCTGTTGTCAGAACTTTCAGAGTTTATTTTTCCATAGTCTTTGTGATGGCATAAAATAGCAGTAGAGTTCTGCTCATATTCTGGAATATTCACAAGATCATTTTATGTTTTGGCACTTGCCTGGTGCAGATTGTGTTTTGATTGTCTTTCCAGAAACTGCAGCTGATGTGCACGGTGAAATTTAAGGTCATACCATTAGTCACAGCAGTTCCGGTTAAACAAATCTGCTATTCACACTGACCTTTTTTCCTCTTTTCATGAAGAACAAATAAGGCAAACTGCTGAAGAGGAGTGATGACAGTTACTGCCAACAACAAAGAATGATAGTGAGCTGGCTACTCTAATAGAACTAGATCATTATCATTTTACAGAAAAATGGCTGAAGAAAACAGAAGTGGAGTTCTTTTACAATAGTTTGTTTAAAACTGTTGTCCTTTTGTAAAATTAATAAGAAATGTAATACCTCAGATCTTATTACATTACTATAGTGACACTTATTTGTGCCACTTTAATTAGAAATCTATCGATAATCATACTGTACAATACAAGCAAAAATGCCCAGGGCAAAAATGTAAAATATTACTATAATAGTATAATTTTGAAAACTCCTAACTTTTTCATTTAAAATAGAGGATTACAGGGAAAACAGAATTCACTAGAGGTTACCAGCTGTAATTGGTACACCAGCAATGCATAATTATAGTTTGAAACTCAGTAGATTTGCCTGCCTAGTGTCTTAGCAGCAGAGTGTCAGGCACTCTGATAAGTAGAATCCCAGCATTCTGGTATGTTCACATCATACACACAGAGAAACTAGGGAAAAAATATTCTAAATACTCTTGTTACGTTGCTAGAAGGTTGCACTGTAACACTACTTTATTTCCTAGAATTCAAAACAAGAACCCCAAAACAGGCTGCTCCCTAAGGCAGCAAGGCACAACTCACCTTACCTTGCTTACAACTGATTTTTTTTTCCAGACTGATTCATCTCTTGTGTTTCCAACCTCAAAACTTGTGTTTTCGCTGATCACGTGTGAACAGTAGCCCAAAAATTACCAAATGACAGTGTGCTTCAAAAAGCCCAATTTTTTGACATTTAAAAAGAAATCACTGAGATTGGCAACACTGTCCAGCAGCTGCTGTTCACTCACATGTGGGACTTTTCTCGGTTTATACAGTGCCCCTGCATCCCCATTGGCTGCTTCCCCACCCCATTTGATACATCCTATGGTCAACAAGAAGCCCCACTTTGGGGTGGCCTGCTCTGTTCCCAATAGCACATATGCCACATGGCTTCTGCTGGCCAGTGGAGGCGGATTTGCTCCAGTTGCCTGTGGCTCAGTTGCTGCTCATTCAAAAGGCTATCAGATAACTGCAAACATAAGAATGGCCAGACTGGGTCAGACCAAGGGTCCATCCAGCCCAGCATCCTGTCTGCAGACAGTGGCCAATGCCAGGTGCCCCAGAGGGAGTGAACCTAACAGGTAATGATCAAGTGATCTCTCTCCTGCCATCCATCTCCGCCCTCTGACAAACAGAGTCTAGGGACACCATTCCTTACCCATCCTGGCTAATAGCCATTAATGAACTTAACCTCCATGAATTTATCTAGTTCTCTTTAAATGCTGTTATAGTCCTAGCCTTCACAACCTCCTCAGGCAAGGAGTTCCATAGGTTGACTGTGCGCTGTGTGAAGAAGAACTTCCTTTTATTTGTTTTAAAGCTGCTGCCCATTAATTTCATTTGGTGGCCCCTAGTTCTTATATTATGGGAACAAGTAAATAACTTTTCCCTATTCACTTTCTCCACACCACTCATGATTTTATATACCTCTATCATATCCCCCCTTAGTCTCCTCTTTTCCAAGCTGAAAAGTCCTAGCCTCTTTAACCTCTCCTCATATGGGACCCGTTCCAAACCCCTAATGATTTTAGTTGCCCTTCTCTGAACCTTTTCTAATGCCAGTATATCTTTTTTGAGATGAGGAGACCAGATCTGTACGCAGTATTCAAGATGTGTGCGTACCATGGATTTATATAAGGTCAATAAGATATTCTCCGTCTATTCTCTATCCCTTTTTAAATTATTTCTAACATCCTGTTTGCTTTTTTGACTGCCGCTGCACACTGCGTGAATGTCTTCAGAGAACTATCCACGATGACTCCAAGATCTCTTTCCTGATTAGTTGTAGCTAAATTAGCCCCCAGCATATTGTATGTATAGCTGGGGTTATTTTTCCCAATGTGCATTACTTTACATTTATCCACATTAAATTTCATTTGCCATTTTCTTGCCCAATCACTTAGTTTTGTGAGATCTTCTTGAAGTTCTTCACAGTCTGCTTTGGTCTTAACTATCTTGAGCAGTTTGGTATCGTCTGCAAACTTTGCCACTTCACTGTTTACCCCTTTCTGCAGATCATTTATGAATAAGTTGAATAGGATTGGTCCTAGGAGCTCTTGCCTCATTTAGTGTGCATCCTGCCAATGGGAGTTGGCATTTCCCATTACTGGCCATGTCTCATCTTGCTCAGCTCCTGAGATCTGATCAAATGACTCTCGGCACTAGGTGGTGTGGTTGGTAAGATAGAGTACATGCTAACACAGCTGAGGTTAGAATCAAGATCATAATCTGTTTTATTTTACTTTATTCTGAAGTTATTCTTAGTTTCGTTTATCTCTTTGATTTAATAAAAACAAAATAAAGCAAAACAAACAAGACTCCCAATCTATATTGTAATTGCTAACTCTCAAGTATTTGCATCTTTTAGCTATATGAATGCTTTGAAATCATTGATAATTTTTACTTAAAGCTTTGCAATTACTATTTCAAGAGTAGTCAAAAGAATTCATTTTGTTTTTCAGGAACAGCGGCTGTGGCTGTTGCAGGTCTTCTAGCAGCTCTGCGTATCACTGAGAACAAGCTGTCAGATCACACTATACTGTTCCAGGGAGCTGGAGAGGTATCTTTATTATACAGCAAGGAAGCTTCTCATGTGAAAACCTTGCTTTTATTTCAGAACAAGTTACATGTATCTGATCCATAAGAGGATACTTATTAGGTTAAATAATAACAATCACCTGCAAAAAATTTATTTTCTTCAAATGTAAACTTTGTTGAAACTCCTTTAGTTCATCTGATCAAGATGGGTATTTTCATAGGATGCTTTGGGCAAATGATAGTCCGCTATTAAAACATCAAGTTCTTCTTCGAATGATAGCCCCTATGTGTATTTCACGTTTGGGTACCCATGAGCACCATGCACTTGAGTCTGGAATTTCTTACAATCAGTATTCATTGGCCCACATATGCTCAGTAGCTCTTGTTGTGCGCTGAACTGAGGGCATAAAGGTTGCTGCATGCCATTGCCTCTCCGGTTCATTCTTACTGCTGCATGGTCTGAATCTTTGGTGTCCTGAGATTCGTTTCTATTATGCCATTGCCGTAAATATATTGTATTTTTGTATATAATTGTTTTAGTAGTTTTTATATTGCAGCATAGTAGATAGTTATTTCCCCCCTTTTCTTCCCCAGGGAATATTCTCCTCCCCCCACCCCCAAGAATGCTGGGATGATGCCAGGGTTCTGGGGTTCAAAAACTGCTTCTTGCCCTCAATTCTTTTCTGTGCCCAACGAACATCAACACTGCTTCTGTTGCCTGGGGGAGGCTCTCATTTCAGCCAAGTGCAGCATCTGCCACTCCTTTTCCCCCAGAAGTTGTGAGGGTCAGGAACTGAGGCTAATCTGATGGAGAAGGCAATGAGACCCCAATCAGGTCCAGGCTGGGGACTGACCCCATACATCAGTCTAAGCAAGTAGGCAGTGCCTCTTCGAGCACAAGCTCAGAAATAGAGGCTAAGAGTTCTAAGAAAAGCTTCCCATGGAAGTAAGGGGTACTGTGTTAGGGTGTCTACCTCACACGAGGTCTGAAGGGGTATATTAGGCCAATTAACCTGTAGGTTGTACCTGGAGGAAAGGTAAGGTGTGCTAAAGCCTAATTGCTGATGAAATCCAGCTGGGGAAGGACCTAGGCGGCATTTATAAAGAGAGGAATTTCGCAATAGATGGGGACTACAATGAGGTAAGCCTGCAGTCACGCTCCCTGATGCAAGGGGGAGAACAGAAGACTGAGAAAGAGCAGGGTAGGGAGCAATCCAGGGAAGGAACAGTACATTCTGAGAGGGATAGACCTGAGCTGCTGGTTTGAGGGTCTCTGGATCGTAACCCAAAATAAACGGGGAGAGCTCATGTTCCCCTACCAGTCACTGCAGGAGCAGTGCAAGCAGCTCAGTGGATATGGAGAGGGCCTGAGTCTTTGAGGAAGGAGATTATGATAATACTTAGGAAGGGGAGGATGATGGTGACTTGGCCAGAGGGCTAAGCCACAAAGGAGAGGCTCTGCAGCTCCTGACCAGAACAATGGGTTGAGTGTTCACCTCACAGGGTGCGGACAGTGGTGAGCTAATTCCCCAGATGAGCCATGAAGAGGTGCCACTGAGCAGTAAGTAGCCAAGCCCGACTCCGTTACAGGCACTCTCATAGACATAGGGACAAACCATCTTGGTCCAAGATTGCCCTGAAGAGAAAGGAAGCTTCCCTGATCCCATCAAAGTCAGGAGAACCTGCGTGTATGGGCGTTAAGGACTTAAGCCCGAGTAAATCTTCTTGGCAGGAGAAAGTGGCACGCAAGGATATGTATCTGCTGGTCTGGCATCGATTTCCATGGTAAAACCTCAAGATAAACAGCTTCTGGTGTTCCCATCCACATCTAGAGCTGTTGTTGTACCTACAGCAACACGTCTCCAGATGGATCCAACTTCCCCGTGACCAGGGAAACTCTGGTTTTGACTACTCCACCAGGGCGAACTGAGGTTATCTCCCAAGAGGACATATTTGCTGTCCCTTACCCACATTCACTCCTCTTATCAGGACCATCTCTATTCAGGTATATTGTTACACCAGAGGAAGAGACTATCCCAAGGATTCGGAGTAATTTTCCTATCTCATCCACCAGCGTCCTTACACAGCTATCAGTACCATCAGTTATACTGGTAGTCCAGGATCTGGCCTTTTCTTCCAGTGAGTCGGAAGCTACACAGGAGGCCCTGCAGCTCCGCGTAAAGGTGGCCCTGGACAGAAGCCCTAGAAGATCAGGATGCTGGCCTGCAGCCAGACATGATTAGACAAGAGACAAGTGGTACTTTATGCCATGGAGTCCTCTCCCGCCAGTTGATCCATCCTACTGGAGGCTATGGAAGCCCTACTCTGGATACCTGGGATTGGTGCATAAGCCTTATTTATCATTGACCATCTGTCCCCAACCATACCTGTCGAGTATTTTGAGGAAGGTGGTGAGCTGGTTCTGATAGTTCCGGGAGCGATTTCATCGTCTTCACCAGATGAGGCAATTACTCCATCTTCTCTGTCTCTGCCAGATCACCAATATCAGGAGCTCATGCATAAGATGGTATCAGTGCTGGAGATTGAGCATGAGGAAGTCCAGGAGCCTCAGCACAGATTAGTAGACATTTTTCAGCCATCCGGTCCAGGTTGAGTGGCCCTCCCCATCAATGAGGCCATCACGGACCCAGCAAAAGACAGTTCGGCACACTCCTGCTTCTTGTGCTCCTATTCCTAAGAGGGCCAAGAAGTGTTACTTTGTTTCATCTAGGGAGGGAGAGTTTTTATTCTTACCCCCATAGCCTAACTCCTTGATGGTGCAGGTGGCTACAGAGAGATCCAAGCAGCAACACCTCAAGGCTACTCCTTCTGATAAGGGACACAAGCAGGTCGACTTCCTGGGGAGAAAAGTCTTCTTTTTCACCTTCCTCCAACTCAAGATCTCAAATTATCAGGCCCTCTTTGCCAAATATGATTTTACCAGTTTCTAAATTTTAAGGACAAGCTCCATGCGAAGGATAGAGCCCACTTCTAGGCATTAACAGAAAAAGGCAAATTGGTGGCCAAGACTTCCACCCAGGCAGTGCTGGACGTGGCAGATATTGTGTCTAGGGGAATGTTACAGCCATTGCTATGAGAAGAGACTTGTGGTTAATTCTCAAGTTTCCCTTGAGAGGTTCACAGTGCCATCCAGGATCTGCCCTTTGATGCTATCAATCTGTTCCATAAGAAAACAGATGAATCTCTCCACTCCCTCAAGGACTCAAGGACAACTCTTTGCTCACTTGGCATCTATACCCGTCCCCAAGAGAAAACATCACACACAGGGGTAGAGGGTGAGGCTGCCTCCTCAGCCTTTTTATCATCAACGTCCTGGGGAGCCATCAAGTAAAGACAGAAGATTTGTAAGCCCAGGAACCCAGCCTCTGCAACGTCCACCACCACATCTTACTCTAACCTTCAGTCAAAGTTTCTTTTGGCAGGACTGTCTAGACCTGCATCCCTTTCTTGAATCCTCTTCATTCTCTGCCTCAGCTTTTTGGAAGTTGCCTTATCTAATTTGCTGACAACTGGAGGGCCTTAACTACTGATAAATGGGTACTAGAAGTTATTCACGGTGCTAGCTGATCAAATTTCAGGCAAATCCTACCCAGAAACACCCTTCCCACTTCCCTTTCAGGGATCACTCTCACAAGGAGATTCTCTGACGGGAATTGGACTCACTTCTCCTCTAGGGAGCCATAGAAAGGGTTCCACCTCAATATCAAACATCAGTTACTCCCCTTACTTCCTGATCCCCAAGAAAAATGTGAGGTGGAGGCCGATGCTCAACCTACGAATGCTGAACGTTTTCATTTGAAAACTAAAATTCCACATGTTCTCTTTGACATCAGTAATTGCCTCTTCAGAGGAAGGTATGTGGTTCATGGCTCTTGACATGGAAGACATACTTTCAAATAGACATACATCCATCCCACAGATTCCTCTTCGGTCAAGACCATTACCAATGCAGAGTCCTCCCCTTTGGACTGGCCAGAGTACCAGGGTCTTACCCTGTTTTTTCAGTAGTGGCAGCTTTGGTGAGAAGAGGGGGATTTACTGTGTTCCCATACCTTGACAATTGGCTTCTGATGGGCAGCTCCTATGAAGAAGTCCAGCAGGCAACCCAATTTCTGTCAGTCTGATACCTTGCCTAAGCGTCTACCTCAACCACAAAAAAATCCACATTTACCTCCATGAGGTCCATAAACTTCATAGGTCGATGTTGGACTCAACCACATCAAGAGCTTATCTACCTCTTGAGAGGTTTCAGGCCATGAGTGCTCTCACACACCAAGTCACCATCAGACTCTGCACTTCAATCAGAACTTTCCTTTCCCTCCTTGATGGGCGTCATGCACACACATGATGCCATTTACCAGGTTTTATCTTCATTGCCTACAAGACTGGCTTCCCTCCGTGTACTCACCAGAGTGGGGCAACATCAACAACAAGGTGACAATTCCGTCCAGGGTTTTGGACTTTCTCATAAGGCGGAGAAAGTTGGGTGGGGATCCCTTTCCTCACTCTGACTCCCAAGGCAACCATCATTACTGATGCCTCCCTCTTAGGTACGGGTGCTCATAAGGGTGGTCATATGGTACAGGACATCTGGACCCCTTAGCAGTCCAGAATGCATATCAATATACTAGAACTCAGGGCAGTCCATCGAGCCTGCAATGCCTTCTTCCTACTAATCCGATCCAAGCACATCCAAATAATGTCAGACAACGTGGTTAGTAGTGATCAGACGACTAACATAATGAACAGTAGTGTAAATGGGGTAGGATCTGAGGATAAAATAGGGAACAAATAATAAGGTGATAAGTAACAGTCAACATGGATTTGTCAAGAACAAATTGTGTCAAACCAACCTAATATCCTCATTTGACAGGGTAATAGGCCTTATGGATGGGGGGAAGCAGTAGATGTGATATCTCTCTACTTTAGTAAGGCTTTTGATACTGTCTCACCTGACCTTCTCATAAACAAACTAGGGAAATATAGCCTAGAAGAATCTAACATAAGGTGAATGCACAACTGGTTGGAAAACTATATTCAGAGAGTAGTTATCAATGGTTCACAAGCAGGTTGGCACATCAAGTGGGGCCCTGAAGTGATCTGTCCTGGGTCCAGTTCTATTCAATATCTTTATAAATGATTTGGATAATGACATAGAGAGAACCCTTATAAAGTTTGAGGATGATACTCAGCTGAGAGGGATTGCAAGTGCTGTAGAGGATAGGGTTAGTAGAATTCAGAATGATCTTGACAAAATGGTTTGAAGTAAACAGGATGAAACTTAATAAGGACAAATGCAAAGTACACCACTTAGGAAGGAACAATCAGTTGCACATATACAAAATGGGAAATCACTGCCTCGGAAGGAGTACTGTGGAAAAGGATCTGGGGATTATAGTGGATCACAAACTACAGATGAGTCAACAAACATTCTGGAACGTATTTGCAGAAGTGTTAGGAGTGGGCAGCTCCTATGAAGAAATCCAGTGGGCAACCCAATTTCTGATCAGTCTGTGCCTTGCCTAAGTGTCTACCTCAACCACATTCTTTCACTCTACTCAGCACTGATAAGACCTCAACTGGAGTACTGTGTCCAGTTCTGGGCACCACACTTCGCTAAAGATGTGGACAAATTGGAGAAAGTCCAAAGGAACAGTAACTAAAATGATTAAAGATCTAGAAAACAGGACCTACAAGGAAAGATTGAAAAAACTGGGTTTGTTTAGTTTGTAGAAGAGAAGACTGAGGAAGTACATGATAACAGTCTTCAAGTATATAAGAAGTTGTTATAAAGAGGAAGGTGATAATGTGGAATAGTTCTCCTTATACACTGAGGACAGGATAAGAAGCAATGGGCTTAAATTGCAGCAAGGGAGATTTAGGTTAGAAATTAGGAAAAACTTCCTAACTGTCAGGGTAGTCAAGCACTGGAACAAATTACCCAGGGAGGTTGTAGAATCTTGGATTTGGAAGTTTTTGAGAACAGGTTAGACAAACACCTGTGAGGAATGGTCTAGTCTAGATAATACTTAGTCCTCCCTCAGTACAGGGGACTGGACTAGATGACCTACTGCGATCCCTTCCAGTCCTACATTTCTATGATTATTCTGACTTTAACGGAAAATAAAGCCACTAGCACCTACCAGATCAGATCAGGCCCACATAGAGCATCAAGATCTGCATCTGTGATCTGAATGTATTGAAGACTTTAGAGATGCTTTCAACCTTGATGCACAAAGATCATTCCCCAGCTTTTGCTCCATATTGAGCAAATGGAAGAATCTCTGGTTAAATATTTTTCTGTTTAGCACTGTCATTGTGCTTGGTGCTGTACAAATGCAATGGAAGACACAATCTCTGTCCCTATGAGTTTGTTCAGAATAAAACTATATATTTCTAAAGCAAAACCCCAAACAATAAACTGTTGTTGGGCAGGAAAAGGGGGCGCCATTTGATTCTCAATGAAATTGCATAGTGAAGAACAAGAAGCAAACTGGTTAGTGTTTCTATTGGGTTGATATTCAAAATTATTCAGTATTCTATTGGTTTTTTTGTGATATAATTCAAAAGAAATATAACTAGAATCCAGTAATAATACATGCATCTGGACAAAGAATTGAAAAATGGAACTTTTTTCCGGGAGAACAGTCAACAGTCTACAATTACAGAATACATGAGTAGTAGATAAGAGAAGATATGCCTTCTTGATGGGCACTTTTAAGGATGATTTGAAATCCAAATACTAATGAGATTGTACATTACTTAATAAAGTGCAGTATGTGTTGTGTAGGTTCTTGAAATTTAAAACAAAAATAAAGGTTTTCTATAGGAAAATAAAAATCCTACTGCATTCTCAAAGATGTTGGAATAAATGTTAAAACTCATCTTAAAAAAATCAGTGTTAGTATTTATTTTCAATAGTGTCCACAATGTGCAAAGAGCTGTATAAACACAAAAGAAAGCGTGGTCACATCAGTCAAAATTTCACCAGTGTACTTTGGATTCTATAAAATACTATTTAAATTGTTATTCTTTAAAAGGAATCTTGAGTATCGTTTGGATTTGTTTGTTTGTTTGTTTTATATTAGCTTTGGGTTTATTTTATTTATTTATATTTATTTTTGCTGTTTAAACTGTGTTGTGAAAACCAGATAATCATGTAAGGTTAGTGAATTCTTCTTCAATAATTAATGCGTTTGTGCCTGAATGCTACCTAAGCAGAACTGAAACATCTTCTAATCTGAGCTGAACACCTAATAAAGTCTGAATATCTCAAACCCTACTTGAGTTACAGCCTGTACCACATTGTACGTACCACATAAGTAATCATCTGCTTCTCCCTGGCTTTCTCCATTGTCTAGATAATACATGTGTTGGGTTGCAGTGCTCAGAGACCATATTCACTTCAGTACCACCCCTGCACTCCACTCTATACAAATATATAGGGCTGATTTTAAAAAAATTCAATAAACTTATTTTTATTCAAACCAAACTTTACTGGTGGTAGTAGAGTAGTCACATGGGGTTCTGATTCTCTATCATATTTTATTGTCTAAAGTAAAACGCAGATTCCATTAATTATGTGAGGAGGAGAAGAAGCGTAAACATAATAAAACTCAGCCATGAATCAACTCTTTGTTTTTTATATGATGTCTATCACCACCATATCTAGCATTGTAAAAGATACATTTTCTGGTGTTTTAAATTTATGAAAATATCATTGTACAGCTTTAATTGCTACTGAAATTAAGAGTTTTAAAATAATAGAAAAAAATAGTATCATATGTTGTTGCATTCTCTTTCTTTTCCTGTTTCATATATTAATTTTCTTTTCCCCTGTCTCCTTTTAAGGCTGCCCTTGGGATAGCAAATCTGATTATTATGGCTATGCAAAAAGAAGGGACACCTGAACATGAGGCCATCAAAAAGATATGGATGGTTGACTCAAAAGGATTAATAGTTAAGGTAATACAACATTTTTCATTGCTATAAGTGCAGTGCTAAAATTATTCTCATCACTCTGCATCAGCCAGATGCAGAAACAGCTTTATGGATATGATGAAACTATTAACTATCTTTTCTAATACCTACATACTTAACATTTCTAGGTATAGGTCTGTCAAATTCTGATCAGTTCGAAGGTGCAATCCAGCCCAGTAAGGGATGTGTTACTGTCTGCCCTGTAACCCTGGGTGTTTCACAGTGCTTTTCTTCTGTAGCTTCCAACCTGGGCCGCTCACAAGCAGCCTACCAGCATGCAGGTCACACCCTAAGTGTTTGTGTGCTAGACAGCCCAGGTTCAGCAGCTCTGACACTAGCAGCATTTCTACAGCTCCATAGCTCTGTGCTGGCTTCCACCAGCCTTGGTTACTACTAGCAGAGTGACCCCCAACACACTCCCAGTCCTGAATTTCCCCAAAACTGTGCCTTCTTCAATGTCCAGCCCACTCCTGGACAGTTCAGAGAAGTAATATGGTTAATTTGTTCCTCTAAAGACACAAATACAGATCACAGCTTATTAACTTAACTGGGGTGAATACACCCTTCCCTTTAAACACCGCTCTGAGTTGGTTCATAATAAAATAAAACAAACATGTTATCAATAGGACATAGGTTAAATGATGCTAAGTAAAAGAAATAAAGGGTTACAAGGAAATAAAAGTGAAAACATGCATTTAAAAGTCTAAATATTAATTTAGCTAGTTACAGGCCTTGTTCTAGATGTGTTACCAGTCATTCTCCTTCCCAGCCATGGCTGACTTTCCCAGCCAAGTCAGGACCTTCCACAAAGGTAGAGGGTGCTGGTTTCCCTTTTCTTCTTAGGTGAAAGATCTTTGCCTAAGCTGGTTTCTCACCTATATTCGATTCCATAGACTTCAACACCACTCCACACCTCTCCCTTGCTTGAAGGACCCATCTTTCTCAGCTTGCAGGAACTCTGGCCTCTTGTGTCTGTCTAGTGATGAATGCCAAAGCTGGCTTCTGTCTTTTCTTACATCCTCCAAAGGTCAATTAACTTGTTTCAAGAGGCAGGATAACCTCATGCTCGTTTTCCGTTCTTGTGGGCATCCCATCCCCCTGTACAATTTCTATGTAAATGGGGCTTTCATTGTTTCTGATCCCACCAGGCTTACTTTACATTGGAGACAGTTAGATAGCTGTGACAGTTCCTCCTGCATGGGTAGACTGTACAGCCTAATATCCAGGAGTATCTAGAATTCCTGATGTAGTGTTAGTACATACATTTCACAGTGATATTAATTACCAGTGTCATTAGTTTTCAGAAAAGACTTCATTCTATATACTTTTATAATGCAGTAATATTGTATACAATCAGTTGATTCAGTTGCTTAACAGGTGAGGTTCAGCTCCTGTCTTGATAGACCAGTAAACGTTTGATATGGATTCTTCTGAGGTTACCCCTCAAAGTAAAGTTTATTCAAGCTGTGAGGAAGGTGACATGGAGTCTGGTGGTAAGGAAGCTTCATGCTCTTTCTTCTCCCACTTGTTAGCTAATAGGTTTATTTACCCAATGTGTAAAAATAGATTTTCATTGTCTTTGCCTGACGATCGGGCTGGTCAGAGAATCTAATGTACATTCCTTTGTCTAAGCAGGCCTGTTTACCAATTCCCCCTGACATGCCTGGCTTGAACAGATTTTAATAATCATTCCAGCATATGTCCATTATTCTTAATACCCACCACTTACTTACATCACTGAAGGCTATTAATGATCAGTGAGTTATTAGTTTTCAAATTATATCTCCCAAGGCATTTTTCCACACCATCCTCCAGATCATTAATGAAGATATTGAACAAAACCAGCCCCAGGACCGACCCTTGGGGCACTCCGCTTGAAACCGGCTGCCAGCTAGACATGGAGCCATTGATCACTACCCGTTGAGCCCAACGATCTAGCCAGCTTTCTATCCACCTTATAGTCCATTCATCCAGCCCATACTTCTTTAACTTGGTGGCAAGAATACCGTGGGAGACCGTATCAAAAGCTTTGCTAAAGTCAAGGAATAACACATCCACTGCTTTCCCCTCATCCACAGAGCCAGTTATCTCATCATAGAAGGCAATTAGGTTAGTCAGGCACAACTTGCCCTTGGTGAATCCATGCTGACTGTTCCTGATCACTTTCCTCTCCTCTAAGTGTTTCATAATTGATTCCTTGAGGACCTGCTCCATGATTTTTCCAGGGACTGAGGTGAGGCTGACTGGCCTGTAGTTCCCCGGATCCTCCTCCTTCCCTTTTTTAAAGATGGGCACTCCATTAGCCTTTTTCCAGTCATCTGGGACCTCCCCCGATCGCCATATTCTGCTGCTCTCCTTTCTTCCTTGTGTCAGGATCCTAAACTCGACCATCTCATGGTCACTGCCTCCCAGGTTCCCATCCACTTTCGCTTCCCCTACTAATTCTTCCCTGTTTGTGAGCAGCAGGTCAAGAAAAGCTCTGCCCCTAGTTGGTTCCTCCAGCACTTGCACCAGGAAATTGTCCCCTACACTTTCCAAAAACTTCCTGGATTGTCTGTGCACCGCTGTATTGCTCTCCCAGCGGATATCAGGGTGATTAAAGTCTCCCATGAGAACCAGGGCCTGTGATCTAGCAACTTCTGTTAGTTGCCGGAAGAAAGCCTCGTCCACCTCATCCCCCTGGTCTGGTGGTCTATAGCAGACTCCGACCACGACATCACCCTTGTTGCTCACACTTCTCAACTTTATCCAGAGACTCTCAGGTTTTTCTGCAGTTTCATACTTGAGCTCTGAGCAGTCATACTCCTCTCTTACATACAACGCAACTCCCCCATCTTTTCTGCCCTGCCTGTCCTTCCTGAACAGTTTATATCCATCCATGACAGTACTCCGGTCATGTGAGTTATCCCACCAAGTCTCTGTTATTCCAATCGCATCATAGTTCCCTGACTGTGCCAGGACTTCCAGTTCTCCCTGCTTGTTTCCCAGGCTTCTTGAATTTGTGTATAGGCACTTAAGATAACATGCTGATTGTCCCGCTTTCTCAGTATGAGACAGGAGTCCTCCCCTCTTGCGCTCTCCTGCTCGAGCTTCCTCCCAGGATCCAATTTCCCCTCAGGGCTTTGGTCTCCTTCCCCCGGTGAACCTAGTTTAAAGCCCTCCTCACTAGGTTAGCCAGCCTGCTGGCGAAGATGCTCTTCCCTCTCTTCGTTAGGTGGAGCCCGTCTCTGCCTAGCACTCCTCCTTCTTGGAACACCATCCCATGGTCGAAGAATCCAAAGCCTTCTCTCCGACACCACCTGCGTAGCCATTCGTTGACTTCCATGATTCGACGGTCTCTACCCAGGCCTTTTCCTTGCACAGGGAGGATGGATGAGAACACCACTTGCGCATCAAACTCCTTTATCCTTCTTCCCAGAGCCATGTAGTCTGCAGTGATCCGCTCAAGGTCATTCTTGGCTGTATCATTGGTTCCCACGTGGAGAAGCAGGAAGGGGTAGCGATCCGAGGGCTTGATGAGTCTCGGCAGTCTCTCCGTCACATTGTGTATCCTAGCTCCTGGCAAGCAGCAGACCTCTCAGTTTTCCCGGTCGGGGCGGCAGATAGATGACTCAGTCCCCCTGAGGAGGGAGTCCCCGACCACCACCACCCTCCTCCTCCTCTTGGGAGCGGTGGTCGTGGAACCCCCATCCCTAGGACAGTGCATCTTTTGCCTTCCAATCGGTGGTGTTCTGCTCCCTTCCCTCAGGTGTGTCATCTAGTCCACTCTCCGCATTAGTACCTGTAGAGAGAACATGGAAACGATTGCTCACCTGTATCTCCATGGCTGGTACATGGACACTCCTCTTTCTCCTTCTGGAGGTCACATGCTGCCAGACTTCTTCACCATCCTTCTCTCCCTGCTGCGCCTGCTCTGAATCTTCAGAACGTTGTGGCCGTAGAAGCATCTCCTGACGTCTGTCCAGGAAATCTTCATTTTCCCTTATGCAACGCAGAGTCGATACTTGTTTCTCCAGACCTCGAACCTTCTCTTCCAATATGGAGACCAGCTTGCACTTTGTACAGACAAAGTCGCTTCTGTCCTGTGGAAGAAAGACAAACATGGCACAACCTGTGCAGCTTACAACAGCTGATCGCTCACCTTCCATATCACCTTCCTCTTAAGAGCTTCCTCAGCTGTTGCAGTAACTACTCAGAGAAACCTGCAGATGAAAGCCTCAGTGAGCTCTCCCCAGGCGAACTCCCTCTGTTAGCCTCAGCTGGTTCGCTGCTGACTGCCCTTATATACCAGTCAGGCCCAC
>NW_020664393.1:23604065-23674412 GCF_002925995.2 Terrapene triunguis
AGCAACAGACACTCAGATACTCACCAACACAGCCCCCCAATGCAGCACTTAGCGTACCTCCTGTCAGACAGATCCCAGGCAAACTCCCTCTGTTAGCCTCTGCTGTTCGCCGCTCCATGGGATGATATTCCAAAACCCCTCACTATACCTGAAGAAGACCTACACCAGCAATGCAGGGCACTAGAGACAGTGTTGACATGCGCAATATTGATGCGAGTGATTTAGGGGATGAACTGAAAGCCCTTTCAAGATACATTTCAGCAGGATCAACTCCAAAGGCTGGTCTGGAATATATGTGAACAAATAAGATGACCATCCTCTTTCCAAAGGCTTTTGTTGCTCTGCGCATACTCCTAACACTTCCTGTAACAGTTGCCAGTGGAGAATGCAGCTTCTCCAGGCTGAAGTTAATAAAAATACATCTACACTCCACAATGACACAGGAGAGGCTGGTTGGTCTTGCAACCATCTCAATAGAGCATGAGCTGGTCCAGACTGTGGACCTTCAGGAAGCAGTTCAAATCTTTGGAACCAAGAAGGCATGGAAAGCACCACTTTGATTATTCAAACTGATAAAAATGCCAGTGTTTACTATGCAGACAAGAAAAGTTACATTTGCTGTTCAGGTGTTTGAAAGTTAAGTGTTACTTAAAATTTTTGAATAAGGCATTTTAAGTTGTTAGTTCTCCTTTATTGGAGTAGGTAGAAGAGCAGTACCCTGAAAGGAGTAGAACAGGAAGAAGGCAGAATTGAGACCTTTCAAAGTTTTGGCCCAAGCGAGCGGGCATGGGGGCGTCATTTGAGCTCCCCGCCTCAGGTGCCAAAATGTTGTGGGCCGGCCCTGGATACTGTGATAGCCTTAACTAAGAATTTCTTTGTTTTTATTGTCTCAACCTTCACATAACTTAATATTTTTGTAATTAAGCCATTAATTTACTTATTCTTTAATTGCTAAGGAAAATGGTGTGAGAGATCAAATGTTGTCTGCCCAGATTTATTCCTTTTGTGAAGTATTAGTGGCTCTGAAAAATCACCCTTCTCTGACAGAGCAGTTCTATCAAGCTCAAAGAAACTGATATCTGGCCCAGAAGAGCAAAGTTTATTTAGGAAAGCTGGCAGTGGCTGTACTCCACCTGAACTCTCCAGCTAGAGGCTGCTTTTTTCCTCCTATTGTTGGTCCTGTCTTTGGCCAGCTGATTTTTTTTTACTTCCTCCTCCCTCCCCATCTTAACAGCAGTAGAGGTGCCAAGTTGGGAGCCCACTCTTTGGTCCATTGGCTTTGGTGTCCAGACATGTCTTTTTTAGATTATAAATCTTTCAGACAAGACTGTCATTTACTATACATTTGTACAGTGCCTAGCACAATGGACCCTAATCGGGTTGAGGCCGGTAGGTTCTACCCCTATATAAATGTTACATAACAACATAGTAGCACATCCTCTGATATGAGTGCCTGAAAAGTGTCCTCTCTAAGTTTCAAGTGTGAAAGTCCTCTCTATTGTTAATGGGATGCAGCACTGAGTCACAGGTTCAAAACTTGGAATATTCCATGTATATCTTAATATAATGAATGTTTAATAATAGTGAAGGATAAAGGCAGAAGATTAGCAACTAGACCTAAAGTCTATAAAGGTCATTGTTCAGTGTTCTCCAGGGAAACAGCATCTTCATTACTGAGGAACTATCCAATTGAGGGGTCAATAGAGGAGGGTTTGGAACAAATTGATAAATTAAATAGTGATAAGTCACCAGGACCAGATGGTATTCACCCAGGAGTTCTGAAGGAACTCAAATGTAAAATTTCAGAACCACTAAGTGTGGTATGTAACATATCACTTAAATCAGCTTCTGTACCAAATGGCTGGAGGATAGCTAATGTGACACCAATTTTTAAAAAAGATTCCAGAGGTGATCCTGGCAATTACAGGTCGGTAAGCCTATCTTCAGTACCAGGCAAATTGGTTGAAACTATAGTAAAGAGCAGAATTATCGGACATATAGATGAACACAATTTGTTGGGGAAAAGTCAACACAGCTTTTGTAAAGGGAAATCATGCCTCACCAATCTATTAGAATTCTTTGAGGGGGTCAACAAACATGTGGACAAGAATGATCCGTGGACATAGTGTACTTGGACTTTCAGAAAGCCTTTGACAAGAGGAAGAAAGGAGAGCAGCAGAATACAGACCCTAGACTTCAGAAAAGCAGACTTTGACTCCCTCAGGGAACTGATGGGCAGGATCCCCTAGGAGGCTAATATGAGGGGGAAAGGAGTCTAGGAGAGCTGGCTGTATTTTAAAGAAGCGTTATTGAGGGCGTAGGAACAAACCATCCTGATGTGCAGAAAGAATAGCAAATATGGCAGGCGACTAGCTTGGCTTAACAAACAAAGCTTCAGTGAGCTTAAACACAAAAAGGAAGCTTACAAGAAGTGGAAACTTGGACAGATGACTAGGGAAGAGTATAAAAATATTGCTTGAGCATGCAGGGGTGTAATCAGGAAGGCCAAAGCACAATTGGAGTTGCAGCTAGCAAGGGATGTGAAGGGTAACAAGAAGGGTTTCTACAAGTATGTCAGCAACAAGAAGGTGGTCAGGGAAAGTGTGGGACCCTTACTGAATGGGGGAGGCAACCTAGTGACAGATTATGTGGAAAAAGCTGAAGTACTCAATGCCTTTTTTTGCCTTGGTCTTCACAGACAAGGTCAGCTCCCAGACTGCTGCACTGGGCAGCACAGTATGGGGAGGAGGTGAGCAGCCCTCAGTGGTGAAAAAACAGGTTAAGGACTATTTAGAAAATCTGGGCATGCACAAGTCCACGGGACCAGATGCAATGCATCCGAGGGTGTTGTGGGAATTGGCTGATGTGATTGCAGAGCCATTGCCCATTATCTTTGAAAACTCATGGCGAGCAGGGGAGGTCCCTCTATTCGGCACTGGCGAGGCCACATCTGGAGTTTTGCATCCAGTTTTGGCCCCCCCCACTACAGAAAGGATGTGGACAAATTGGAAAGAGTCAAGCGGAGGGGAACGAAAATTATTAGGGGCCTGGGGCAAATGACTTATGAGGAGAGGCTCAGGGAACTGGGCTTACTTAGTTTTCAGAAGAGAAGAGTGACAGGGTGTTACCAGAAGATTTGAACCTAACTATCTTTTTAATTTGCCTATTCTGGTATTAAAGGTTGTGGCCTGCCCTACCGATTTTCCAGAGAAAAGCCGCTAACCATGGCCAGCTAACTTCCCCCCTGAAGGATACGGATACAGCCCTCCAATCAAGAATAGGCAGCAAGCAGTAAATTCTTCAAGAACAAAAATAGAATTTATTTAGAAGTGAAGGATTACAATAAAAAAGGAGAAAGAAACATAAAAATAAAATAAACAGTAAAGGTTACAGATACAATGTAAAGGAAGCGGTGCGATAAATAAAAACACAACACAGAAATAACAATTCCACTTAACTCTATAACATATAATAATCTAACAATATAATCACTTACTTTATACTCTATAACAATATAACAATCAAGCATATAACATAAACATGTAACAATACATCGATTAACTCTAACATCCAGTAAGCGCTGGCCTTACGGTTACTGAATGCGTAGGAGGAATGTCACTCAAACCATAGGCATCCAGCTTTATTTACATTTGAAACCCATACGCCCCAGGACGTTAAATAGAAAAATTTAAGACTTAGGGTACGTCTATACTTACCTCCGGGTCCGGCGGTAAGCAATCGATCTTCTGGGATCGATCCCGGAAGTGCTCGCCATCGACGCCGGTACTCCTGCTCCGCGAGAGGAGAACGCGGAGTCGACGGGGGAGCCTGCCTGCTGGGTCTGGACCCGCGGTAAGTTCGAACTAAGGTACTTCGACTTCAGCTACGTTAATAACGTAGCTGAAGTTGCGTATCTTAGTTCGAAGTGGGGGGTTAGTGTGGACCAGGCCTTACAGAGGCTTTTATAAAATCCCTCTGACTCGTCACCAGAAAAGTCCTTCTGCTCTGTCAATTTTAGTGAGCGACGTTTGGGAGCGTTGTCTGATGATGGGTTATGGGCTACTGGCTGCTGGGTTGTCCGCTGCTGCCTCTTCCTGAGGTAAAATATCTCCTCAGGTAAGAGAGACAGAAGCCCGTTGGTTGTTGCTGCTGGCCAGGTGCCAGAAACGGTCATTGCCAAGGCAACCCTGAAACCCTAGGTGGGCTGCTGCTGTTGCTGTAACAGCCACTGGTTTTCAAGCAGCTCTTCCTTTGCTGGATTTCAATGTAGCTTCTCAGGTGGCTTCTCTTGCGCAGGTGTCATCTGGTAGGTGTCCGGCAGTGTTCCACTCTCTTGCTGGTCCCTATCCCTACAAAGTTTTAGCCTGCTGGCTGTGGCCTTTATATGCAATTCCAGCTCATTAGCTATTAATTTATTATCATAATTCAGCCAATCATCTTTCAGGGATTTGCGTATGTTAATTAATGTCACGTGTACTGACATGTGACACTCAAGCTCAGCCAATCAGATTCCAGATATTAGCACATGCTAATTACCAATTAGTCCTCAAAAACACATTTGTAGACTGCAGTGACATCTGCTGGAGAATTTAAAAACAGCAATCTTCAAAGTCCCATTGACTGTGCACTAGCTTCATCATGGACATGCCAAAAGTGGCTAATTTTACTGCACCTGTGAGAGGCGCTGGATTTTATATTTTACCCAAAAAGGAAATCAGGTGCATGTATCTCAGTATTTCTGTGATAGTAGTTCTAAGAACATACTTAAATCCCATATAAGCACATGAGGACATAACCCTCTCCACTTAAAACACTGTATTTCAGTCATTTAAGAAATCTGTAGAAGTGGATAAATCTGTGAAAATTCCCTATAATCAAGGGTGAGAGAAGAGAAACTGGTATCCTGTAAACCAAAGCAGCTCAGTCAGTTCTAACCACATGACAGACCTGCACAACTTCTTGTGGTCTCCCCTGGAACCATTTCCTCCTGCTGCAGATGAAAAATGGCCTTCTATTATGTATGCCAAGTCTTGTGGTTACTGTCCAAAGAGGAGGAGGAGCAGAGTAAGTGCAGTGATGTAATTTGCACCAAACCACAGCCTTTTTGTGTAAAACGTTAAAGCAATTTTTTCTTAAAAATAAAAAACCCAAAAATATAGTTTTTGAAAAGTAGAACGAATCCACTGTTAGATCCAGTTTTAAAATACATGAGCCAAATTTGTCCTTGGTGAAACTCCTTAGGCTTCAATGGAGTTACACCAAGGATGATTTTATCTCAATAATTGTTGCTAACTTGGAAAGATGAAGGAAATTTTCCTCTATGGAGATCGGCAATGCATGGTTGGAAAAGACATCAGTAATATAGTATCCAATTGAGCATGTAGTCAAGGTTCTCTCAAGCATTTCCATTTTAAACTGCTCAGGTGAAATTTTTAGAAATAAGTGCTTAAGGATAGTGCTTTCTCCATATTTAGACACCTCAACAAGTGGTCTGAGAAGTCCTGAGACCCCAGCAGCTCCCATTGATTTCAAACTATAGCTATAGGCCAGGTAAGCTGTACCAGTCAAATCACAGCCTGTAGCGCTTTTGCCTGTCTACATTAGGGCTTTCGCTTAGTGCAGTTCGACTGGTGGCTGGACAGAGATAGCTGAAATCCCTAATGTACACAAGGCCTCAGATGAAAACTTAATTGACTTACAACTAACATAAGTCATTTTTGTTACTGGAAAAATGTTTTCATTGGTGCCTGGTTAGAGATGTTTATCCCAAGTTATTAAAAAAACTAAAATTTTGCATATTCCATATTTTAGATGACTCCTGATCTTTTACACAAGAAAAGACTTGAAGCTTCTAAGAGAGAGTGTTTTTGTTTGAATAATACTTACGGAAAATGCATAGTCCACAGTAGCATTATTTAGTCCTATACCATGGGTTTTATAAACAAATACATTCTGAGCCAATAGTATGTCACTAAAGATAACTAAACTCTGTTATCATTAGGTCAGATTTTTTATTATTAAACCAATTTTCAAAGTATCAAAATTCAGCTACTTAAAATTGTACAAGGTTGCAATATTACATGAATTATTTGTTTCTTTTAAAGTGTGTACAATTGTTCAGCTTTTAGCAAAATTATAAAGCAAATGTAGTGCATGATTTTTGACAATTTGTGAGTAGTTAATGTTATGGTGGAATGAAATTGTCGGTTTTTAAAATGTTCACATTCCAGGTATTTACATTTGGACAAATGGATTTATTGTCCTTATAAGAGCATGATGCAATGTACAATTTTTAAGACATTTTGTTTTCTAACATTTTGTTATTTGCTAATACAAGTGCCATACACTAAACATAACAGTGATAATTAATTACCAGAATATCTCTTTTTGAGGTGTGTATCAGTTTGCATAGGGAATATCATGGTCCCAGCACATTTTTAATAAATGCATTTTTTGCTTTTGTTCACTTAGGAGCGTTCCTCATTAACAACCGAGAAAGAAAGGTTTGCCCATAAACATGATGAAATGAAAAATCTGGAAGATATTGTTAGAGCTATAAAACCAACTGTACTTATAGGTAATTATTTATTCAAATGATATATTTTTAAGGAGTGAGACTTTGTTTTATTGTTTGTATACACTATGAATAACGTATAAAGGGAAGATTATGAGCTCTTCTGAACAGGTAATTCTTAAGTATTTGGAATGTACCTAGCACATTGTGGATGCTACTGCAAATAAACATTAAATAAGAAGAAGAATGTGGCAAACATATAACAGTGCTTTCATTCTAAAGCCTACATATTAGTGGTGGAATTATCCATGTTTTCTTGAACTTCTGTTGAGGAAGCACATCTTCTTCCCAATATTACTTCTGAATTTATGTACTGTACTGTACTATACTATAGTATAAATAACCTCAGAAGTTAGAATGAGGAAAGTGGAGCATACATACATGTATGACAGTACAGTCACCTGCATTCTCCATCTGATTATATAGATTCCTGGTGTCATATTTGGGTTCTGATCCTGCAGTCTTTGTTTAGGCAAGACTGTCATTGACTTTAAAAGAACTGCAGGATCTTGATCTCATTGAAGTAACCAGCTGAAAGGATGTTTCAATTCTCTATACAGCAGAGTTAAAACAGTTTTCTACTACCTGTTTCAGGAATGAAAAGGCAAATGTTCTTGAATATTTGCAGTATAAGTAACCTTTTAAAAATCTATCTATTCACTAAAACTGTTAATTGGTGTTAGAAAGTGTGAACATATCTTACTCTGTGCCAACTACCACAACATTAAAAAAATATTTTGAATTTAGAATACCAATTGGATTACTGTCCCAACCTATATCTTGTAAGCCTTCAACAAAGAGGACTGAATTTTTGAAAGCATTTTCACTGTTTCACTTAGTGATTAATCAAATAAGCGGGACTTGACTTGGTTTTCTGAAACATTTCCTTTTTTTCACTGATATAGTCAAATGCTGCATAACCATTTCAAAATGCTATTCCAATTAAAGCTATGCAAATAACTGATTTTTTTTTGTTTGCTGGCAATTATGAAAATTTGAAAAAAATTGTTTGGGGTTGAACCAAAACAGAAAGTTTTCAAAAATTTTGGCAAATTAAAAAAGAAAAAAGGACCAAATGAAACATTTAGTTTCAACTAAATCAAAAAGTCTCATTTCAATATTGACTACTTTAAACGTTTCCAATTGTTTTTTAATAAAATCAAAGGAGGTTTTGAAATGAAGTCATTCCAAACCAAAAAAATCAAATTTTTCATTTTGAAAATGTTGAAATGTTTTTTTTTTTAAAGGGGTATTATTTTTACCATAATAATTTGGTGAAACTGACATGAATTCGCAACACGTTTCAGTGTTGTCAGATCTCCATTTTTCTCCAAAAAAGTTCTATTTGAAAAAATTTACCCAGTTCTAATCCCAATCTGTAAAATAAGATTTGTGAATTCACCCTTATTTTTCTTCAGGCCAATAAAGCAATTGACATGCAAAAGAGAGACACTATATCAACATCCAAGATTGAAACCCAAAATCACATAGTAGACAAAAAGTGTTTAGAGAAAATAAGGCTAAAAAAACAGTTAAATTGAAGATTAGAATAAAAGATCCATGATATGCATCCAGCTAAAAGTATCTGTATGTATTAAATACTAACACGACATGCAGTAAGTATCAGTATATCATTACAATATATATCCCATTTACCATCTATTCTTGACACACACCCAATCTCTCTGGTTGTCCAAGCAGTGACTAAAAGAGCCAGACAACAGCACCCTCATTCTACACCACCTGACAAGAAGGGGAAGCATTTGGACCTTTTGGGGCATAAGGTCTTTTCCTCATCTAGTCTCCAATTCAGGATTTCATACTGTCAGGGATTACTAGCCAAACACGACTTCCTGAATTACAGAAAATATGAGGAATTTACTGATAGCCTCTCACAACGGGACTGGACTCGTTTTCAGGTGCTCATTGAGGAAGGGAAGCTGGTAGCCAGAACAGAACTCTAATTGGCAGTGGACGCAGCAGATACCTCCTCAAGGGCCATGGCTATGGCTATAGTTATGCATAGGGAATCTTGGCTCCACTCCTCCAGTTTCCCTAGGGAAGCGCAAAACACTACTGAAGAGCTTTCCTTCAATGAATCCCATCTTTTTAATCAAAAGATAGATGATGCACTATATACCCTCAAGGACTCCAGAGCCACCTTTCGCTCACTGGATATCTACACTCATGCCCTGAAGCATAAATTCAACTGCCCACCATCCACCCAATGCTACAGGTCCCCCCAATTCTACCCTCATCGACCTTATGAGCCACCGAGGAAGTGAAAGAAAACCCAAAGATACTACCTCCCCGGACCTCCTTCACAGGCTTTCACCTCACAGCTACAACCGCCGACCAAGAGATATTTTTGAGACTACCTCAAGAGACACCAACCATCTTGCATACCACCTCACAACCCCCCTACCTCTTTGGGGGGTCATTTAGCACTCTTCCCCCAAACTTGGAGTGCAAAAACAATGGCCAAATGGGTGCTGAACATCATCCATCATGGCTATACAATTTAATTCATCACACTACCTCCTCCAAAAAAAACCCTCCCTATCCCATCTCAGGGACCACTCTCATGATAGCATTTTCACCCAAGAGGTGAATTCCTTACTATAACAGGGCATGGTAGAATGTGTTCCCCGGAATACCAAGGAACATGATTCTATTTGACTTACTTCCTGATACCAAGAAGAAAGGTGGGTGGAGACCAATTCTCAATTTCTGTCATCTCAATCGCTTCATCCACAAACTCAAGTTTCATAGATTCATAGATTCGAGGACTGGAAGGGACCTCGAGAGGTCATCGAGTCCAGTCCCCTGCCCGTATGGCAGGACCAAATACTGTCTAGACCATCGCTGATAGACACTTATCTAACCTACTCTTAAATATCTCCAGAGATGGAGATTCCACAACCTCCCTAGGCAATCTATTCCAGTGTTTAATCACCCTGACAGTTAGGAACTTTTTCCTAATGTCCAACCTAGACCTCCCTTGCTGCAGTTTAAACCCATTGCTTCTTGTTCTATCCTTAGAGGCTAAGGTGAACAAGTTTTCTCCCTCCTCCTTATGACACCCTTTTAAATACCTAAAAACTGCTATCATGTCCCCTCTCAGTCTTCTCTTTTCCAAACTAAACAAACCCAATTCTTTCAGCCTTCCTTCATAGGTCATGTTCTCAAGACGTTTAATCATTCTTGTTGCTCTTCTCTGGACCCTTTCCAATTTCTCCACATCTTTTTTGAAATGCGGTGCCCAGAACTGGACACAATACTCCAGCTGAGGCCTAACCAGAGCAGAGTAGAGCGGAAGAATGACTTCTCGTGTCGTGCTCACAACACACCTGTTAATACATCCCAGAATCATGTTTGCTTTTTTTGCAACAGCATCACACTGTTGACTCATATTTAGCTTGTGGTCCACTATAACCCCTAGATCCCTTTCTGCCGTACTCCTTCCTAGACAGTCTCTTCCCATTCTGTATGTGTGAAACTGATTTTTTCTTCCTAAGTGGAGCACTTTGCATTTGTCTTTGTTAAACTTCATCCTGTTTAACTCAGACCATTTCTCCAATTTGTCCAGATCATTTTGAATTATGACCCTGTCCTCCAAAGCAGTTGCAATCCCTCCCAGTTTGGTATCATCCGCAAACTTAATAAGCGTACTTTCTATGCCAATATCTAAGTCGTTGATGAAGATATTGAACAGAGCCGGTCCCAAAACAGACCCCTGCGGTACCCCACTCGTTATGCCTTTCCAGCAGGATTGGGAACCATTAATAACAACTCTCTGAGTACGGTTATCCAGCCAGTTATGCACCCACCTTATAGTAGCCCCATCTAAATTGTATTTGCCTAGTTTATCAATAAGAATATCATGCGAGACCGTATCAAATGCCTTACTAAAGTCCAGGTATACCACATCCACAGCTTCACCCTTATCCACAAGGCTCGTTATCCTATCAAAGAAAGCTATCAGATTGGTTTGACATGATTTGTTCTTTACAAATCCATGCTGGCTGTTCCCTATCACCTTACCACCTTCCAAGTGTTTGCAGATGATTTCCTTAATTACTTGCTCCATTATCTTCCCTGGCACAGAAGTTAAACTATCTGGTCTGTAGTTTCCTGGGTTGTTTTTATTTCCCTTTTTATAGATGGGCACTATATTTGCCCTTTTCCAGTCTTCTGGAATCTCTCCCGTCTCCCATGATTTTCCAAAGATAATAGCTAGAGGCTCAGATACCTCCTCTATTAGCTCCTTGAGTATTCTAGGATGCATTTCATCAGGCCCTGGTGACTTGCAGGCATCTAACTTTTCTAAGTGATTTTTAACTTGTTCTTTTTTTATTTTATCTGCTAAACCTACCCCCTTCCCATTAGCATTCACTATGTTAGGCATTCCTTCAGACTTCTCGGTGAAGACCGAAACAAAGAAGTCATTAAGCATCTCTGCCATTTCCAAGTTTCCTGTTACTGTTTCTCCCTTTTCACTGAGCAGTGGGCCTACCCTGTCTTTGGTCTTCCTCTTGCTTCTAATGTATTGATAAAAAGTCTTCTTGTTTCCCTTTATTCCTGTAGCTAGTTTGAGCTCATTTTGTGCCTTTGCCTTTCTATTCTTGCCCCTGCATTCCTGTGTTGTTTGCCTATATTCATCCTTTGTAATCTGTCCTAGTTTCCATTTTTTATATGACTCCTTTTTATTTTTTAGATCATGCAAGATCTCGTGGTTAAGCCAAGGTGGTCTTTTGCCACATTTTCTATCTTTCCTAACCAGCGGAATAGCTTGCTTTTGGGCCCTTAATAGTGTCCCTTTGAAAAACTGCCAACTCTCCTCAGTTGTTTTTCCCCTCAGTCTTGATTCCCATGGGACCTTACCTATCAGCTCTCTGAGCTTACCAAAATCTGCCTTCCTGAAATCCATTGTCTCTATTTTGCTGTTCTCCCTTCTACCCTTCCTTAGAATTGCAAACTCTATGATTTCATGATCACTTTCACCCAGGCTGCCTTCTACTTTCAAATTCTCAACAAGTTCCTCCCTATTTGTTAAAATCAAGTCTAGAACAGCTTCCCCCCTAGTAGCTTTTTCAACCTTCTGAAATAAAAAGTTGTCTGCAATGCAGTCCAAGAATTTGTTGGATAGTCTGTGCCCCGCTGTGTTATTTTCCCAACATATATCCGGATAGTTGAAGTCCCCCATCACCACCAAATCTTGGGCTTTGGATGATTTTGTTAGTTGCTTAAAAAAAGCCTCATCCACCTCTTCCACCTGGTTAGGTGGCCTGTAGTAGACTCCTAGCATGACATCTCCCTTGTTTTTTACCCCTTTTAGCCTAACCCAGAGACTCTCAACACTTCCATCTCCTATGTCCATCTCTACCTCAGTCCAAGTGTGCACATTTTTAATATATAAGGCAACACCTCCTCCCTTTTTCCCCTGTCTATCCTTCCTGAGCAAGCTGTACCCATCCACACCAACATTCCAATCATGTATATTATCCCACCAAGTTTCAGTGATGCCAACAATGTCATAGTTGTATTTATTTATTAGCACTTCCAGTTCTTCCTGCTTATTACCCATACTTCTCGCATGTGTATATAGGCATCTAAGATACTGGTTTGATCTTTCCTCCCAGTTTTGTCCTGACCCTCCTTTCTCTCTGCCAATATAGCCCACACTCCCTTTCATATGGTCACGTTGGCAGCTATTATCCCATCTCTAGAAAAAGGCATGTGGTTTACAGCTCTTGATATGCAGGATGCTTATTTTTACATTGATATCCATTCGGCCCACAGATACTTCCTAAGATTCATAATTGGCACCCACCATTTCCAGTATAGGGTTCCCCTTTCAGAACAGCCAGCACTCCCATAGTCTTCACCAAAGTTTTCTCTGTCGTAGCAGCCTATATCAGCCGTTAGGGGCCCTCGTGTTTCTATATCTCAACAACTGGATTCTAGGTCCACGGTCCAGGCACAAAGCCCAAGCGTCAACCTCCATGTTACTCAGCCTTCTTTTGTCCCTTGGAGTCAGCATCAATGTCGAGAAATTGATCCTAGACTCCACACAATACCTGGACTTTATAGGGGTCACAATCAATTCGGTCACAGCATGGGCCTACCTGCTGATGGACAGATTCATCATCAACAATCCTTATGTTCCAACCAGTACTTGTTTGTCCCTCCTTGGCCACGTAGCTTCATGTACATACGTGACTGCCTTTGCTGCCTCCAAATTTGGGCCCAGTCAGTTTACTTACCAAAACATCACACTATGGACAGTCCCCACCAGGGTGCTGTCCTCCCTTCAATGGTGCACAGACCCAACCCATGTATGTGTAGGAGTTCCCTTCCTGCCCTCCTCACCGGACAAGATGATCATTACCGACACATCTCTCGTAGACTAGGGAGTACACATGGACAATCACATGACAGAGGGAACATGGTCTCCCCGAGAATCCAGGATGCACATCAATATCCTGGAACTATGAGCTGTAAGAAAGGCATACCAGTCCTTTCTCCCATTCATCTGTTCCCATCATGTTAGACAACACTACTGCTGCTTTCTACATCAATGAACAGGGAGGAATGAAGTTGACCGCTTTATGTGCAGAAGCGGTCAATGTCTGGAATTGGTGCATCAATCACCAGATCCTCTTGTCCACAGCCTATCATCCAGGGACACAGAATGTGCTCGCAAACTTGCTCAGCTGACATTTTGAGGTCAACCACAAATGGAACTTCATGATGCAGTAGTACACGACATCTTTACACAATGGAGGATTCTGACCAGAGAATTATTCGCTTTGCATATAAGAACATAAGAATGGCCATACTGGGTCAGACCAAAGGTCCAGCTAGCCCAGCATCCTGTCTTCCAACAGTGGCCAGTGCCAGGTGCCCCAGAGGGAATGAACAGAACAGGTAATCATCAAGTGATCCATCCCGTGTCGCTCATTTCCAGCTTCTGGCAAACAGAGGCTAGGGACACCATCCCTGCCCATCCTGGCTAATAGCCATTGATGGACCTATCCATGAATTTATCTAGTTCCTTTTTGAACCCAGTTATGGTCTTGGCCTTCACTTCCACTTCCCACACTCCTTCCCCTCTGCTATGGATCTATCTGATTCATGGTGGAGAAGGAACTGGAAATGCGATCTGTCCGCCCTGCCTTTTATCACCTCAGACGGAAGCACAAGGTGAGCCAGGGCATATGCATGCACCAACAGACACTACTTTCAAATTCTCCAACTCCAGGCGCATGGTGCGCCTGTGTAAGCCCTCCCGTGGAGTACAGATAGGGACCACACATCTCGAAGAATCTCCAGTTACAGGTAAGTAAGCTCCTATTCAGAAACGTCCCAGTTTATTGCACATGGCAGTAGGACATAGAGTGCATCCTATTCTCTCTTCATTGAGATAATATGCATATCAAACAATATATGCCAGCTCTGTTCTATTCTATGTAAAAGTGAAGAGAGAAATTCACAAAGCTGGATTGTGGCTTGTAGCTGGATTCTGCCTTGCATTGAGGATGATGATACATGAGTCTCACTGCTGCAGATGGAGCTGCAGGAGCCAAAGTGCCTCAGGGCCAGTTAGACAGGCAGTACTGCCAAGGTCTCAATGTGTGGATGAGATGATGGTGTTAGGAGGAGGGATTTAGGTTTATTAGAAACTGGGGAACCTTTTTGGAAAGGAGGAGCCTGCACAGGAAGGATGGACTCTACCTAAACAATAATGGAACCAGATTGCTGGTATGTAAAATTTAAAAGGTCGTAGAGGAGTTTTTAAACTAATGGCTGGGGGAAAGCTGACAGGTGTGGAGGAACACATGGTTCAAACAGAGACATCCTTTACAGAAAAAATTATTAAAGGGGATACTCTATATCCTAATAAAGGGGAGAGGATAGAAGTTGATAAAGTACAGGTAGGAACTGAAGAGAAACAGACAAAAGAGTCCCATTCAGTTACATCACATGAAGGCAGACAACTAAATATTGACAAATTTTATAAGTGCTTGTATACAAATGCTAAAAGTCTATATACTAAGATGGGTGAACTTGATTGCCTGGTATTAAATGATATTGATATAATAGCTATCAAGAAACTTGGTGGAATGATGATAATAAATGGGACATGGCAATACCAGGGTACAAAATATATACAAATGACAGAGTAGGTCATGCTGCTAGGGTAGTGGCACTATATTTGAAAGACAGCATAGACTCAAATACTGTAAAAGTCTTAAATGAATCAAATTGTATTACAGAATCTCTGTGAATAGAAATTCCATGCATGTATAATAAGTATAGCAGTAGAAATATAGTACCATCCACCTGTGGGAGATTAGAGCAGCTATAAAAACAGAAAACCAATCATAATGAGAGATTCCAACTATTCCCATGTTGACTGGTTACATATCACCTCTGGACCGATGCAGAGAGAAACTTTCTAGACACCATTAATAACTGCTTCTTGGAGAAGCTAGTCCTCTAACCCACAACAGGAGAGGCAATTCTTGATTTAGTCCTAATTCTTGATTTAGTCCTAAGGTGGACTATATTCACCTCTAGTCCAAGAGGTGAATATAGCTGAACCATTCAATAATAGCAGCCATAATGTAATTAAATTTAACATCCTTCTAAGGGGGAAAATACCAAAGAAGCCCACCACGGTAGCATTTAATTTCAAAAAGGGGAAGTACATAAAAATGAAGAAGCTTGTTAAATGGAAATTAAAAGGAATAGTCAAAGGAGTAAACGCGTGAAATACCTGCAATCTGCATGGAAACTATTTAAAAACACCATAATAGAAGCTCAAATTAAATGTATACCCCAAATAATAAAAAACAGCAAGAGGGCCAAAAAAATGCCACCATGGCTAAACAATAGAGGAAAAGAGGCAGTTAGAGACAAGAAATCATCTTTTAAAAGTTTGTAAGTCAAATACTACTGAGGAAAATAGAAAGAAGCATAAATTCTGGCAAGTCAAGTGCAAGTACAATTAGGCAGACCAAAAAAGAATTTGAAGAGCAACCAGCAAAAGACACGAAAACTAACAGCAAAAAAAAAATTAAGTACATTTGAAGCAGGAAACCTACCAGTCAGTGGGGCCACAGGCCACTCAAATTGCTAAAGGAGCACTCAAGGAATACAAGGCCATCACAGAGACGCTAAATGAATTATCTGAATAAGTTCACTGCAGAAGCTGTGAGGGACATTCTCACAAGTGAGCCATTCTTTTTAGGTGATAAATCTGAGGAACTGTCCTAGACTGAGGTGTCAATAGAGAAGGTTTTGGAATAAATTGATAAATTAAACAGTAATAAGTCACAAGGACCAGATGGTATTCACCCAAAAGTACTGAAGGAGCTCAAATATGAAATTGCAGGAGTACTCACTATGGTATGTAATCTATTGCTAAAATCCGCCTCTGTACTAGATGACAGGAGGATAGCTAATGTAACACTGATTTTTAAAAAAAGACTCCAGAGGCAATCATGGCTATTACACGCTGGTATGCCTAACTTCAGTACCAGGCAAATTGGTTGAAACTACAGTAAAGAACAGAATTATCAGACACATAGATGAACAGAATATGTTGTGGAAGAGTCACCCTAGCTTTTGTAAAGGGAAATCATGCCTCACCAATCTGTTAGAATTCTTTGAGGGTGTCAACAAACATGGACAAGGGTGATCCAATGGATATAGTGTACTTGGACTTTCAGGAAGCCTTTGACAAAGTAAGTCCCTCACTAAAGGCTCTTAAGCAAAAGAAGCAATCATCAGATTAAGAGGGAAGGTCCTCTCATGGATAAGTAACTGGTTAAAAGACAGGAAACAAAGGGCAGCGATCGATCCAGCGGGGGTCGATTCTAGACGCAATAAATCGACCCCTGAATGCTCTCCCGTCGACTCCTGTACTCCACTGCCGCGAGAGGCGGAGTCAACAGGGGAGCGGCAGCAGTCGACTCACCGCAGTGAAGACACCACGGTAAGTCGATCTAAGTACATCGGCTTCAGCTACGTTATTCACGTAGCTGAAGTTGCATAACTTAGATTGACCCCTACCCCCCCAGTGTAGACCAGACCAGGCCAAAGGGTAGGAAAAAAACAATCACTTTTCACAGTGGAGAGAGGTAAATAGCGGGGTTCCTCCAAGGATCTGTACTCTGACCTGTGCTGTTCAACATATGCATAAATAATCTGGAAAAAGGGGTAAAACAAAGGGGCAAAGTTACAAAATTACTCTAGATAGTTAAGTCCAAAGCAGATTGCGAAGAGTTACAAAAATTAAATGTAGATAAATGCAACTGTACACACAAAATGATGATGTCTAAATTAGCTGTTACGACTCAAGAAAGAGATCTTGGAGTCATTGTGGATAACTATCTGATAATTTCTGCTCCATGTGTAGCAGCAGTGAAAAAAGCTAACAGAATGTTAGGAATCATTAGGAAAGGGATAGATAAAAAGACAGAAAATAGCATAATGTCACTATATAAATTCATGGTATGCCTATGCCTTGAATACTGCATGCAGTTCTGGTCACCCTATCTCAAAAAAAGATATATTAGAATTGGAAAAGGTTCAGAGAAGGGCAAAAAAAATGATTAAGGTTAAGGAACAGCTTCCATATGAGGAGAGATTAAAAAGATGGGGACTTTTCATCTTAGAAAAGAGATGACTAAGGGGGGATATGATAGAGGTCTATAAAATCATGAATGCTGTAGAGAAAGAGAATAGGGGAGTGTTATTTACCACATAACACAAGAATCAGGGGTCACCCAACAAAATTGATAGGTAGCATGTTTAAAACAAACATAAGGAAGTATTTCTGCACACAACACACAGTCTACCTGTGAAACTTGTTACCAGGGGCTGTTGTGAAAGCCAAAAGTGTAACTGGGTTCAAAAAAGAATTAGGTAAGTTCATGGAGGAGAGTCCATTAATGACTATTAGCCAAGATGGTCAGGGATGCAACCCCATGCTCTGTGTCCCTAAACCTCTGATTGCCAGAGCGGGAGTGGACAACAGGGGATGGATCATTTAATAATTACCCTGTTCTGTTCATTCCCTCTGAAGTGTCTGGCAGCAGCCACCGTCAGAAGACAGAATACTAGGTTAGGTGGACCATTGGTCTGACCCAGTATGGCCTGTTCCTATGTTGTTGAGCTCCTGGAGCTCCCTGGCATGCAAAGGAAATGTAGCCCTTGCATTTTCCCCAAAGGTTGTCTGAAGTAGTCTTGCTACTGTGGAGTGCCAGGGCATGGCCTTTCCCAAACCCCAGCTGTCCAATTGGGCTGGTTAATGCCACACAGCCCTTACACTAAATTGTGTAGAAAGTGTGTGTGATTGTGCTTGATTTCTGCTCAAGGTTGCAATGAGGGGAGAGGGGGAGAAGCACCCTATCAAAAATATACATGGCACTTCATTGGTTTACGTCATCAAAGCATTAGACAAACATTAGCTAACTAGTATTCTTCGAGTGCTTCTCTAAATTAGTTCTGCTTCTGGTGTGCAGGCGTCCCATGACCTAGAAATCGTAACTTGTTAGCCAGCAGCGTCTGTTGGTCCTACTTGCTCCGTTGATGCCCTTGAGCCCTCCCCCTTGAATGTATAAAGGAGAAAGAACAACCAACCTACTCTCAGTTCCTTTGAATCATTCCTGGGTGTGAGACGGACCCAGCTGGCAACATCCATCTTTTTTTTCTAGTTGCATATTTAATTAGGTTTTTAAAAATACTTTTAGTTATTTATATTTAATAATTAGGTTTTAGCTTTATTTAGTTTATTTTCTGCCCTGTACGGGAGAGGTGTGTGTGTGTGTGGGGGGGGGGGTCTAGCATTATTTCATGACTAAAAGCCCCGGGGTTTCAATTTTGAGAGTAACTCCAGCTACTGAACTGGTAAGTAACAGGTAAGTAACTTTCCTGTTGTTAGCAATTGCAGACATAGAGTCCTGAGGTTATGCACATGTAAAAGTTACTCCTTTGTTTTTATCACGGAAGTAGGGAAAAAATCAACTAAATGTTAATAGAGAAGTTGTAGTAAAAGAAAATGTTATTGTATTGTTACTCCTTTTCAAAATGACATTCATGAATAACTTGAACAAACTGCATTCCCTACATTTTCTGTCATGTGTTTCTCTTCTTTTATTTAGGAGTTGCAGCTATTGGTGGTGCATTTACAAAACAGATTCTCAAGGATATGGCTTCCTTTAACAAGCAGCCTATCATTTTTGCCCTAAGTAACCCAACCAGCAAAGCGGAGTGCTCTGCAGAGCAGTGCTACCAAATGACTGAGGTAATGGAAGGTTAATGTATATAGTCACTAAATGTAGTGTTAGAGAAAGAAAAACAAACAGCTATCAACAATTGCTTTGTTATGTTTTAAAATTGTATTTGTTTTAGGTGAATGTAGAAGCTCTAGATTAGAAATAACAACTAGTTAATTCTCTATGTGGAAACCAGTTAAATGTGTAACATCACAAATCTGATAATTCCATTGAAGCAAAACAAAACACCAAACAAACAAAATGATCTCTGAATAGCTTGATTTTAATTTGCATTTCAGAAATACTAGGCAGAAAAATATTTCACCAATTTTTAATATTAATACATTTCATGGGGCTATGAAACAGCCATTTTTTATTCTAAATTAAACGGCAAAGAAATGAGAGGAGCCTTATTGAAGTGTTTTAGTGCTTTTAGCTAACTGTTCCTGTGTACTGCAGTTAGCGACAGAGAATGTCCACTCTATATTCCATCTGCAAGAATCTCCCCACCAAGTTAGGATAGAGCAGCATTTAGTAGGTTGGCAGTGCATTATAGCCAGCCTTTAGATGCTTGTCTAATACTCTCCGTCCTTCATTACTATACTTAACATATCAGTAGTTGTCAATTATGAGACTGTTAGTAACATATGTTATGTTTGATTTAGTTCCACCTTCTGTGTGTCATTTAAATGCACAGTGACCTGTTTTTCCTTAAAGATATGTTTTGTATTTATAAATATTCAGTAAGATAGACATGCCTTCTTGCAGGAAGCAAAATACTAGAAATCATTCTGTATTGAGAATGGGGCCCCAAGATCAGTGACCTCTGTTACTCAGATTTCCGGTAACTAAAGACACAGGTGAAAAGTACAGAGAACTGGTTATGTGCGAATAAAATTAAGAACAAAGAACTACAGTTTGTTTTTTGTTCATTTTTTTTAAAGTTCTATGGTTCTGGAGTGAGTGTTAATAACCACAGCAGCAGTGTGAGTAACTGATGCATTTGCCTTTTGCATTGGATCATGGGTTCTGTATTGGATTTCTCCTCTTGTATAAGGAAGCTTGTACTGTCATACAAACAAAAATGTAGCATGTCCCATTCCTCTACTGAAAAGTACATATGACAGTGCAATGCAAGAGTCAAACAGGAATGCATGCAATATGAACGGTTGATTATAATGGGCAGCTATATCTGGTAACCAGAGCTAAAGATATACTGGAATATCTCTCACCAAAACATATAATAAACAGTCCATGATAATACTGCATGACACCAGGCTAAACAAAATATCCTTTTGAAGAACTGAATAGGAACATTGGTGTGTTTTAAAATACACATTTTCAGTTTTCTAAAATAAACTAACATTTTGTGCTACAAGGAGTCTCTCAAAACTATTGAACAGTAAAATTAATCATTTTAGCAATTTTAAAGGGGGCTGGACAAAGGACCTCTTGTAGGGCTGAGCATAAGCATCCTGCCCCTACTTGACCTTACTATTTAAAGCCTAAAGTACTCTCATCTCAGCAAGGCAAGGCTCAGAACTATAGGTAGTTCAAGTAGAGCCTCTGGAATTTCACTTATCTCATTATTCTGAATTTAGATTTTTGTTTCTTACTATAGATCGGGGTCGGCAACCTTTCAGAAGTGATGTGCCGAGTTTTCATTTATTCACTCTAATTTAAGGTTTCGCGTGCCAGTAATACATTTTAACATTTTTAGAAGGTCTCTTTCTATAAGGCTATAATATATAACTAAACTATTGTTGTATGTAAAGTAAATAAGGTTTTCAAAATGTTTAAGAAGCTTCATTTAAAATTAAATTAAAATGCAGCGCCCCCCAGACCAGTGGCCAGGACCCAGGCAGTGTGAGTGTCACTGAAAATCAGCTTGCGTGCCGCCTTTTGCACGCATGCTATAGGTTGCCTAACCCTGCTATAGATCATCAGCTACATGGGGAAAGCACTAATAAGATAGGGCTCACAATTGCCTCCAAGACAACTCCTCAGACATCCACAAAAGGCACTGGAGATTGGGTGTCACCAGTGCTCTCAGCCTTTGCTAAGACTGAATTTCATTCCTTTGCAAAGGGTCAGCACAAGGACTATACACTACTTAAATCCTCCTTAAGCCCTATTTTGAGGATTTAATTGGTTCATATGGTTTGTGCTGGCCCTCTGCACAGGGTGAACTTCAGTTTAGCAGAAAAGTGAGACACCTAAAGTCACCTCAAAACTAAAGCTTACATTTGGCAGCATGACACTAATTGAATTTTACAAATATAGACGTTTCCTCCCATATTTCCTGATATTTACACATCTGTATTTCCCATGATGATAAAGGAATTGATCATTAACACTGGCTTACACTTTCCCTTATCTTTTCTCTAAATCACATTCATGGCTTCTGAATAAATGTATATAATCTGTTGCTTCCTAATAAGCCAGTATCTACTACATAGCATAAATCAGCCACACAGGATACTCTGTAGATACAATGATCAGCATTCTGTCATCCAGGACATCTGTCAGGTCAAATAAATCTAGTATCCAATGAAGAGTGCCAAGAAGATTAGTTAAGATTATAAGTGAAATATTGTAATACATTAAATATTTAAATAGTTATGTAAAACCTTCATGAGAACAAGTTTCCTCTCAAACAAACTAGTAACACTTTCAAAATATATTTTGTTTTAGGGGCGTGGCATTTTTGCAAGTGGAAGCCCCTTTGACCCTGTGACACTTCCAAGTGGGCGCACTTTCTATCCTGGACAGGGTAACAATGCATATGTGTTTCCTGGAGTTGCCCTTGGTGTTGTTTCATGTGGATTGAGATACATAAGTGAAGAAATTTTTCTCACTACTGCTGAGGTGGGTACACTATTCAAAATAATTTTTAAAAGCCTTTCAAATCAGTGATTATGTAATAAACACTAAAATAAATATCCAAATGCTATCTTTCAAATCAATATTTGAAAACAATATTTCCTTTTAACATTTTAGCTCTTTATTTGTAAGGTAATATAAGTTTTCTACTCCTATAAATACATTTATATATTTTAAGCAGTTATTTTGATAAAGAAGTTAGTATTAGTTGGGTTCAGATGTCCAGTATGAAATTCACTTCATCATTTAATATTTTGCACTCTGAAATCTGGATACAAGATGACACTATCTAGACCAGGGGTTCTCAAACTGGGGGGTGGGACCCCTCAGGGGGTCACAAGGTTATTACATGGGGGGGTCGCGAGCTGTCGGCCTCCACCCCAAACCCCGCTTTGCCTCCAGCATTTATATGGTGTTTAAATATATAAAAACGTGTTTTTAATTTATAAGGGGGGATCACACTCAGAGGCTTGCTGTGTGAAAGGGGTCACCAGTACAAAAGTTTGAGAACCACTGATCTAGACCTTTAATCACATTTGAGGAGTTGATCCAAGAGCAAGCTGGAACAAAAGGTTTAATTTCTAAGATGTATACAATTTTGACTGAAAAAGATCTTGATAAGTAAACAACCCCGATGAAAGGATGTGAGAGGGACCCGGACAAAGAATTTGATCTGAATGAGTGGGTCTCTGTGTGGGAAAGGGGATATATATCTTCAATTTGTGTCTGTCATAAAGCAAATTGTTATAAATTACTGTTTAGATGGCATTTAACTCAAGTTAAAAACAGTCATATTTTTGCTACTAGGAAGGCGCTCTGTTGGAGTGGTTGTGAGGAAAGGTGAACATACTTGCAGATGTGGTGATTGTGGAATTAGACAGTTTTGGGAAGAAATTTTTAGCAATTCATCTTTATGGCCAAATAGTACCTTCCTAGAGATCCCCTGACCTGCTTACTTAATGGTCCAGTAAAGGATCTACATTTTAAACAGAATGACAAATTATTTTTTTATTGTTAGCAGCAAGACTTTGTATTTCACGTTATTGGAAAAATGTGACTTCTCCTCCTATGGAATTGAGGTATAAATTGTTGTTGCAATAGAAAAGCTTTCAAGCCAAGTGTGGCGTTGTGCAGTCTATATGGTTTTATAAAAATTTGATAATAAGTGACTATAATGCAAATGGGATATGCTTCGTGCAAAAGGTCTCTTGTAAGGTATCATTACAAAGCTCATAATCTACTGAGTGTGATCATCCTATTTGTAGAAATGTACCACTCTTGTATCTAAAACTAGAAATATAAAATGTAACTCTGAGGGCCTATTGTAATTATGTAAAGTGTGGGCCATTAATGATGGTTTGGAATCTTGATGACTCCCATTGTCTGCAGATGGCTGTTTACCTGTGAGTCTCCCTGTATATGTGTGTGCTGGCAAGTGAGTAATGAAGTCTTGCAGTGACATGTGAACCGGTCACCTGAACTGGAATCCATCTTTAACCTGGTGCTTTTCCAGTGGGGGGGGGTGGAAACCCAGAGAGACAAAGGGTTCCCGCCTTATGCAAAAGATATATAAAGGGGTGGAACAGAGGAGAGAGGGAGGGAAGCCATCATGAAGAATCCCCTAGCTATGACCTGAGCTGCAACAAGAGCTGTATCAGGGGAAAGAATTGTGCCCAGGCCTGGAAGGTGTCCAGTCTGAGAAAAACTTACTGAAGCATCTCTGAGGGTGAGATTATCTGTATTTAGTTTGATTAGACATAGATTTGCGCATTTTATTTTATTTTGCTTGGTGACTTACTTTGTTTTGTCTGTTACTACTTGGAACCACTTAAATCCTACTGTCTGTATTTAATAAAATCACTTTTTATTTAGTAATTTACTCAGAGTATGTATTAATACCTGGGGGAGCAAACAACTGTGCATATCTCTCTATCAGTGTTATAGAGGGCGAACAATTTATGAGTTTGCCCTGCATAAGCTTTATGCAGGGCAAAACGGATTTATTTGGGTTTAGACCCCATTGGGAGTTGGGCATCTGAGTGCTAAAGACAAGCACACTTCTATGAGCTGTTTTCAGGTAAACTTGCAGCTTTGGGACAAGTGATTCAGACCCTGGGTCTGTGTCTGGAGCCAGACTGGAGTGTCTCGCTCAGCAAGACAGGGTGCTGGAGTCCTGAGCTGGCAGGGAAAACAGAAGCAGGGGTAGTCTTGGCACATCGGGTGGCAGCTCCCAAGGGGGTTTCTGTGATCCAACCCGTCACACCAAGTACATACTATGATGTTTTGGAGTCCACCCAGACCAGTAAGGGGTTCTGACGCCACCAGCCATGTAGGTTTAGGGGTCTTTAGGCACCTTTTTGCTATGCAGCTGTGGTTCAATTCTCTGACACCAGTAGCCTGCCCACAAACATAAGGTCTCACCAACCAAGTTACTCTTTCTAGGGTGACACCAAAAGCCCCCCCTCCCCTCCAGTCATAGGTCTCCCGAAATACGTCGTCCTCACATTCTTAATTACCAGACACTTGGAACATTCCCCTCCAGTTTGTTACCCATGGAGGCAGGAAACCAGCCTGCCAGTTACCAGCTCACTCTGGCATATATACTCCATGCAGTTTGCACACCAGAGATCTGCTTGGGATAAAAATAAACAAAAAGTTTATATATAAATTTATTTAAAAACTTATTTATAAAAAATAACCCACAGGTTCAAAAATGAAATAGTAAGGGAAAACAAACATATACACATTATACAGAAAATAAACATAAAGACGCCACCTCCGGCTTTACACTTTCATATTAGCTAAAATCCCTTTTCTAAGGGATTATTTTCTAAGAGTTATCTATTGCTTTAAAGCAATTCTCCAGCATGCCCCCCTAGCTGTCAGAGGTATCCAGCATTCACAGACAGCCTCCTGTCTCAAGGCTGTCCCCCAAGTTCTGATTGGCCTTCAGTTCAAACCCTTTCCATTTTCATAGAATCATAGAATATCAGGGTTGGAAGGGACCTCAAGAGGTCATCTAGTCCAACCCCCTGCTCAAAGCAGGACCAATTCCCAACTAAATCATCCCAGCCAGGGCTTTGTCAAGCCGGGCCTTAAAAACCTCCAAGGAAGGAGACTCCACCACCTCCCTAGGTAACGCATTCCAGTGCTTCACCACCCTCCTAGTGAAATAGTGTTTCCTAATATCCAACCTGGACCTCCCCCACTGCAACTTGAGACCATTGCTCCTTGTTCTGTCATCTGCCACCACTGAGAACAGCCGAGCTCCATCCTCTTTGGAACCCCCCTTCAGGTAGTTGAAGGCTGCTATCAAATCCCCCCTCATTCTTCTCTTCTGGAGACTAAACAATCCCAGTTCCCTCAGCCTCTCCTCATAAGTCATGTGCTCCAGACCCCTAATCATTTGTGTTGCCCTCCGCTGGACTCGTTCCAATTTTTCCACATCCTTCTTGTAGTGTGGGGCCCAAAACTGGACACAGTATTCCAGATGAGGCCTCACCAATGTCGAATAAAGGGGAACGATCACGTTCCTCGATCTGCTGGCAGTGCCCCTACTTATACAGCCCAAAATGCCGTTAGCCTTCTTGGCAACAAGAGCACACTGTTGACTCATATCCAGCTTCTCGTCCACTGTGACCCCTAGGTCCTTTTCTGCAGAACTGCTACCTAGCCATTCGGTCCCTAGTCTGTAGCAGTGCATGGGATTCTTCCGTCCTAAGTGCAGGACTCTGCACTTATCCTTGTTGAATCTCATCAGGTTTTTTTTGGCCCAATCCTCTAATTTGTCTAGGTCCCTCCTTATCCGATCCCTACCCTCTAGTGTATCTACCACGCCTCCTAGTTTAGTGTCATCTGCAAACTTGCTGAGAGTGCAGTCCACACCGTCCTCCAGATCATTAATAAAGATATTAAACAAAACCACCTTTATTTAAAAGGGTTTGCATTTTTTTCAGTCACTATAGATATTCAAAGTGGGGGAGACTCCCTCCTTTCTTGGGTTCCAAAGATGAATTTTTCTTTTCAGTTTCAACTGTTCCTGTTTGCTTGGATGGTTCCATATTGGCTTTTTTCTGGGCTGGACAATGGCTAGGTGCTCAAAGCCAGACTTGTCTGGTTGGAGAGGTAGCCTCTTCCTGCCTGATTCCTTTACCACCCTGTTGTGAGGTGATGCTGAAGTTGCACCACAGTTACCATTAAATTTTTTATATATACACACACACATATCTTGTGTACATATCTCATAATGATTATTAAGTTCAGTGCATTATAAAATTTCATAAAAGATCTTGATATCCTCTTACAGGAAAACAACATAGTATTCAATCGGTTGCTTTAATTGCTTTTATTTTTAGGTTTAAACCTTCTGTTCTCCCCCTGGGGCGTCTGGACCCTGATTGTCACATGTACACAAGAGAAACACCAAAAAGAGGATACATATTTATAAATTTGGTCACCCTTTTTAGCATACTCCTGGGAGGGGAGGGCTCCCCAGCCAGCAAGCCAGATTCTTTGAATATTAACCTGATCCTGAATAAGTAATATATGATGTAGTATGTTAACATTTTATTGTAAATTTGCCTTAATAAAAAGTATTTTAAAAGGAACAAAAAGTTCTCTTAGTACTATATCTACATATGCTTTTTGTGCATGTATGCAGTATACTCTGTTTGCTTTGTGTGTTACTCCTGAGGAAATTCTGCGCCACTGTGCATGCGCAGAATTTATGTACCCTGCAGATTTATTTGCTTCCCCACAGAAAAATGACTTTCTGACAGGGAAGCAAAGGGAAGCCACAAGAGCGGTCATGCAACCCTTCCCAGCAGTATGTTTTGGGGGCCCAGGGCAGTCAGCAGAGAGCTAAGTCACTGTGGGGCAGGAGGTGGGACTGGGGAAGACCCAGCTGGTGGCTCCTACCCTGCACTGGGCTCAGCTGCTAGTCCCGGCTGAGCTGGGGAGGACGGGACTTCCTCTTCCCCTACATGGCATCCAGGGCCAGGTCAGACCCACTCCCAAATTTCTCCCCCGGCTGCAGGAAGTTCTGCAAAGTCCTCTCCTGCTTCCTGTACCCATCGCTTCTCAGCTGTAGGGGGAGGGATCCCTGTACAGGGAGCTGCTCCCCTATTCGCCCAACCCCCGTGCATCCAGACCCCCTCATACCTAGACCCTCCCACCGAGCTTCACCCCCCACACTCAAAACCCCCCTGCCGAGCACCTCTCCCCCTGCACCTGGACCACTCCGACAAGCCATCCACACCTGGATCCCCACCCCACCGAGCCCCAACCAGCTGCACCTAGATCCCCACCCCCCCAGCATCTGGACCCCCCACTGAGACCCCACAGCTAGACCTCCCTGCCGAGCTCTATCTCCCCCACGCCCAGATCCCCCCCCCGATCCCCAATCACCTTCACCTGGACCCCTCTGCAGAGTCCCAACACTGTTGCACCCAGAGTGCCCCAACAAGCCCCAATGCATCCAGATCCACGCCACACCTGGATCCCCCACTGAGACACCCGCACCCAGATTGCCCCACACAGAACACTCACAACTTGCACCTGGATCTCCCCACACTAAGCCCCTCCACACTTGGATCCTGCCTTGCTGAGCCTGCCTGGCCATATCTGGTGCCACCTGGCACAGATGGGTAAGGACCTGGGGTGTTTCTGGGGCAGGACTGGTCCTTGCGCTGTGTCAGGGTTGGGTGCAGCCTCACCGTTGAGTCTATGTCCCGGGGGGAGCTGCACGGTGATCTCCCATATCTGTGCAGCCAGTGGCCTATGCTCCCCAGTGCCATGCTGGAGCCACCACATTTATTTGACCAACAAAATTGGCAGAATTTTAAAATGTGCGCAGAATTTTATTTTTTTGGTGCCGATTTTTTAATTTTTTTGGCGCTGAATGCCCTCAGGAGTATGTGCATCTATCTATCTATCTATCTATCTATCTATCTATCTATCTATAATGCTATACAGAGAGACAACCATAGGGAGATACTGATATAAGTCTGGACTAAAGGAAACTCTAGCAAATACCTTATCCATATTTGGATGTGTTTATTATTGCCTTCATTATTATTTGTAATTCTTTCAAGAGTATCTTTATCTTGTTAGAGTCTTTAGCACAAGGGTTTTTAGCATTTTTTGTAGTGGAGTTCTCTTGTGAGAAATTGGTGGAAGGGTTCCCTTATAATGTTTTTCCTTGTGCCATGCTCTGCTACAGTTACCACCATCTTTTTTTTCTTTCCATTTTCTCTCCTGACCTTTTCTGCCTCTGTTCGTTTCTCTTATGATTATCTTTTATTCTCTGTTGTATTTTACTTTCTAATTTTTGTTCTTTTTTGCTGTCTTGGTGCGAACTTTCCCTCCCTGCTCTCCACTTAACAGAAGACTATATGTGACTGGGAGGTTTGGGAAGGTCCACCATTGGTGGTGCTAAGAGGTCAGTCATACATAACTGAGAGTCATGGGAGCAAAGGAGAAAAGTTTGGGACTATGAGCTGCTGTCGGAGCCTCCTACCTGCACATGTGAGCTTGCCCTGTGACCATCTGCATTAGCTGCCACTGTGGGAACAGGGACAAAGAGCCTCTCATTGCATTACCCAGTCATATTAGCAAATTTAGAGTAGGAAGGAGCAGGTTGAGCATTATGGAACTTTCTCCACTCTTACTGTTGTCCTCTCTTCCTACTGACTTTTCTGGAGCTTAGGTGGCTCCTCTCTCGGCATTCTGGCTTCTTATGTTCTCTTCCTTAAGCACCCAAGTCTCCCCAAGCCATTTATGGGGAGCCTGGGCACCTAACTCAGAACTGAGGATTCCACTAGGCAGCAGGGCATAGAAGGGGTTAGGCATTGCAACAACTAAAGTACCTTTGTGTACTTAGCCCTCACTGCTATGACCCCATCACTCCAGTCCCTGAATCTCTCCACTGGTGTCTTTTCATATTAATTTCACCCTCCTTATCCTTCATAATCCTAACCACAACTTTGCTATTATTTGCATCTATACTGTCTTGACTTATTACATTCCTATGTAACCTCTGCTACTATGTTTGGAATAGTCTCGCCCATCTTCCATGTACAAAGCAAAGCTTCCTCTTCACCTTCAAATACCTTCTTTCTTAGTCTTCCTACATTGCTGTCCAGCCACTAATGTTTCTATTCTTTCTTGCATGTGAATGCTTGTCTGATATATTGTATTTTTCTTAATTAGATTAAAAACTCCTCAGGGTATGGACCCAGTATTTCTACATGTTTGTAAAGTCTGGTGCACATTTATGGCACACGTTACATAAATAGTCAAACCTTTTGCACCAGAAATCAATTTTCCCAAACAACTAATCATCTATAGAGGCACCAAACAAGACACACAGAGACAAAATATGAAGAGACAAAAGAGACAAAATATGAAAAGATTCAAAAACTAGAGCTCAAAACTCCATAAACCTCTTAGCATCACCGAAGTAGGTAACACCCAACGAATGAACCATATACTACAAGTGCATACCAAAGCATTCAGTGAAAAATAGACTCCTTCTGTTCACAGCTCCATGAGGAATGAAATATTTATAGATATAAGGCTAAAGCACAGCTGATGAAGAGCCAATGAAAGAGACCAAATATTCTAGAAGAAATGGCAAATAGAGAAAATAATTTTCCAAATTCATAGATTCTAAGGCCAGAAGGGACCATTATGATCATCTAGTCTGACCTCCACTATAACACAAGCCACAGAACTTCCCCAGAACAATTCCTAGAGCATATCTTTTAGAATAATATCCAATCTTGATTCAAAAATTGTCAGTGATGGGGGAATCCACTACAATCCTTGATAAATTGTTCCAGTGCCTAATGTGTGCACTTACGACTCCTTATTTTTTGCTTTCCATAGAAATCAAAAATGTAACCTCTGCAGTTTTCTATGAAACTTAGTTTAGGGTTTCAGCCCTCTTAAGATTTCCTTCTCCATCATCTCCTCCTGCTTAGTTTCAGTGATTGTTTGGAATTTGTGACTTCACAATATTTTCCATGACAGACCGTGTATGTTACACGTACACGCTTTGCTTCATGATCCGTCAGAAAAGAGTACGATTTGTGATTGAGAAACTCTTATTCAAACCAAGTATGTTTAATTATTGGCAATAGCTAAAATCAGACATTTAAAAAGAAAAGATTAATTTAAATTATTTTCTTTTTCAATCTGCAGCCATTTTTCTCAGATTGTGGACTCATAAATTAAAATCATATTGAACCTGATCAATACTTGGAAGGGAGACCTCCAAGAAAAAATTAGGTTCTGAAGGAAATAAGACTAGTGAATTAGTAGGTGGCATTCTTTCTTTTGAGTCAGTATTCAGGCAATGCCCCAGAATGCAATTAGGGTTAGAAGACCGTTTTGCTGTAATCTAGTCTTTCAGATTAGATTTCACATTACAACCTGATCATTGAAAGTTATTAAAGATCCCGTGGAACTTTCAAAAAAATAAGCAGGTGTTATATCTAATGTACTGGGCAAACTTCAATGTATTATTATTGCTACAAGTATTTACAGGGTTTTACTGTGCTTTCTATGTACACCTTACACCAAGTAGAATCTAACAGCTTCACAAAAATGTGGAGCACAGTTCAAATATCCACAGCAGCTGACTGAGTTTCTTTGAGGACATCTAAGACAGTGGGTAGCATCCAGAAGATTTAAAAACAAGTGAATCCAGCAAATATTATGGAAAACCTAGATGAAAAGAAGCTACATTTCATCCTGATTGTGAGGCTCAGACACATTCCCAACAGCTCGAGAGATTAGAATACCCAGCTCCCAACTCCTCCAAGCTTTTCTTCTTCCTCCTGCTGAAGTTGTCTTGATGGAGCAAAGGCAGGAAAGTGGGCTCAAACAACTGGGACCCAGGCTATTCAGCACCTTGAATTTCATCTGCAAGATAACTAGAAGCAAATGTAATATGTTGCTCCTTTGGTCTACAATACTTACTGGTGGGCAGCTGCATGGTGTACCAGCTGGAGTTTCCAACGCTAGTTTTGTTAAGCAAGATATATTCTGGCATCTTTAAAAAGTGCCATCAACTTGCACTCTCTCTGAGGGACATTCACAATTTCCATCAGTAAAATTAGTAAAAGGCCAGACTGTTTCCATTGGCTTTAACCATCCAAGAAGGGCAATGATCCATCTCATAGGACTTTGGATAATTACATCCTGCCTGCTCAAATCCTCCCCTGTAATTTCAATTGGATATGGTATTCTTCACTTACTGTCCTAAACTGCTGCGTGTTGTTAAACAGTTGCCTCATTTCTTTCTAGAAGTAGCTTCATTTTGGTTTGGGTTAAGTGATTCCCATATATAGTTTGTAAAGTGCTTTGGAATACTGCTGGATGAAAGGTTCTATATACATGAATTGAAACATGTCTTAAGTGGCAGTCCAAAAGACCAGCAAAAACTGGTTGCTGACAGAGGCAGTTTTAACTAGCAGTCAAACAACATTGTTCTGGAAACTGGGCTGATACAGTACTTTTAAATCTCTTAAAACAGGGTCTGCCTCCTGAACGTTGTTTTTAGTGCAGATTTTGCTGTATAAGTTATTATGCAGTATGAAAGTCCCTCATGAAATTTTACATGAGCAAATATCTTTACCCTATATAGTCAGTCTTGGTAGCTCAGAAGTTAATACACAGCCATTCATGATACTTATGGGGATAGAATACTCACAATTGGTCTCATACTGCAGGCACTAATTGCACTGGAAACAGCAGCATGTTTGAATCTCGAGTGAGTGTGGGAGGAAGCTCACCACTCTGTATTGAACTCTGTGAACAAGCAAGAGCTAGGAGTAGCATGGATGGGCTACTAAGGGAACCCTCACCAAAAAAGGTCACAAATGATTGAGGGTAAGAGGTGTTAAAAGTTTCCATTGAAGTCCTGAGGGAAGGGGAGAAAAGGGGTATAAATCTTCCATAAAGGACTAAAATCACAGTATACCTTGCTTTTCATGTAGGTTTTGAAATAATTATGATATTAAAAGCTGAAAAACAATTGTGAACGGAAGTGCCAAGCAAGCTCCAGATTTTAAAAGACTCCCAAAACATAACTGTTAAATGAAAAGACCTTCTTAGCATGTAATGTAGGCTTATCTGTAAAAGAGAGCTATTGAAAATATGAAGCCAGGCTGCATGCCTGCAACTATTGACCTCTTGCTTTGCCACCTCTTCAATTAATTCTGATAGAAGGAACAGTTCACTTATTGTAAGTACATCAGATTCTGTTTTCAGGTGTTCTGCCCTTCATATCAAGTAAACTAGAATGTAACTGATTTTGGATGATAAAGCTAAGGTACTGTGAGCTATAATGCCTCCTAATTGCAGGCAATTTCTCTGCAATGACAAGGAACATTACCTGTTCCTCTAAACTTTACCAAGCACAACAAAAATGTTCAGAATTATAAACTAATGAAATACTCTTGACGCTATAAAGCCTACAGTTAATTCACTTCAGAGATAATCCTGTTAAACCTTTTCATTAAAGAAAATATGTTCCCAAATAGCCAAGATGTCTGCACCTGGTTGATACCATGTGCTCAGTCTTGGATGACATCCATTTAAATGCTGGACTATTTCCCTATTAAAAACATAAATTAATTGAAAATGCTTTTACTTATAGTACACTTGAAGAATGTGAAATTTCCTTTGAAAATATTAGTTTGTGGTTGCGTTTATACACTGTTTCAAATGCCTTGTTATAGAAGTACAGCACAGAAACTCTTTTGGATTCTGTGTGAGCTAAGGTTGTCACTGGTCTCATCCAGAATAGTGTCCAGTTTTTATTCTCCAGCTTGCTTCCTGTAGTCTCCTGCTACAAAACAAAACATTTCACTTCTGAATTTTCTCTGCGATGCTTTAAGCTAACAGCAGCTAATTTCTTCAAACCTTGTGTCCCCAGCAAAATCCTAACCTGTTAAATCCAAGAATAAATCAAATTAGAAACAACAGATCTCACTTATTCTTCTGACAAATATAAATATATGTCCTGTTTTATCAAAGAGCTTGTTTACCCTTGGGGGGAGGGGGAAGCAAACAACCACTAGTTGTTAAGGGGGAAACCAAAATAAAATAAAATAAAACAGGATTAAATTTTCTATTCCTAATTATTGTGGCTCCCTCTAGTGGATTTTTAGTGGCCAATACGCTTTTCAAGATCAATTTAAAATGCTGATAGTTTGATAGCAATAGTTTGCATGCATGTGAATGTACTGGGTATATAACCTGCCATTGTCTTGGCCAGCATTCCCTCTTCCAACAGAATTTAAAATAAGGCTGTGTGTAAATGACAGTTAAGCACGATTCCTCGATTTACTTAGAGTTACTATAACAACGTCACCTCTTTTTAGCCTGAGTGGTTAGCCAATATTTAGGGTCTTGGAGGTTGTTTCCACTAGGGCTATGTCTACACTACTGCAGTAAGTCTACCTAGCTACGCAACTCCAACTACGTGAATAACGTAGCTGGAGTCGATGTACCTTAGGTCGAGTTACTGCAGGGTCTACACTGCGGGGCGTCGACGGGAGAAATTCTCCCGTTGATTTACCTTACTCTTCTCATCTGGAGAACGATCTGCTGTCGATTTGGTGGGTCTTCACTAGACACACTAAATCGACCGCCGGTGGATCAATCTCAGAGCTTCGATCCCGGCTGTAGTGTAGACATAGCCCAAAAGAAAAAACTGATGTTAGATATTTCTTTGATGCAATCTTGTTTATTTACAAAGAATGTATACAAAATCCTGTTTCCCTGGACACAGTAGGAATCAAACAACAGGAGAAAGCGTCTTTGCTCACTGTTCCTACAAGTCACTTTCCAGCCAGCACTCAGCCTAAAGAGCACTCACTCTGGGCTTTCTGCTTCTCTTGTCTCCTTGGAAAGCTGCTTTCTCTGTCTTCTTCTGACTCACTGACACACATAGCTCCACCAAACAATATTCCACCCTCAGCATTTGCACTCAGACCCCATGGTTTAGTGCCTACTGTCAGCCATGCCATGATGGTCTGTAATATGGATAGTGGCTTCTGTTGTGTCAGCTATCTCTAAACAAAGGGGCATTTAACTACTCCCTCATTTAGCTTGAATGGAAGGCAGTAATCATGCTTAGTGGCTGCAGTGAAATTTTTAACTGCCCATAGATCAAAGAGACACTACCTGTGGGCTACCCAATCTACAGCATAACAACAACATTTGAAAGCCTACTGTTATCTAAAATCAAATTCAATTCAATGCTATGACTCAAGACACACAATAAAGCTCTAGAAAGGCAAGGTGAATGAAGTAATATATTTTATTGCACCAACTTCTGTTGGGGAAAGAGATAAGCTTTTGAGCTACCCAGAGCTCTTCTTCAGGTCTGGGAAAGGTACGCAGAATATCACAGCTAAATACAAGGTGGAACAGATTGTTTAGCATAACTAGTTAACACGGACATATTCTAACAGACCATTCAAGGTGAAGTGGCCTGTTAACATCCCTGCAGTCATAGGTCAAAAGAGGGAGATTAGTGGGTTACAGATTGTTGTAATAAGCCCTAAATCCAGTGTCTTTATTCAGACCATGATTTTTAGTGCCTGGTTAGGGTTGCCAATTTTGGTTGGACGTATTCTTGGAGGTTTCATCACATGACATAATCTTTAATTAAAGATTAATCTTTAATTCCTGAGGACTCCCAGGAAAATCCTGGAGGGTTGGGAACCCTTTAACTTGGCAAAGTTATGAATTTAAGCAACCAGGCTCATCTTTTGAAGGTGTTGTGCCGGTTTCCTTTGAGGACAAGGATTGAGAAGTCAGATATGGAGTGATTGTTTTGTGAAAAGTGTTCACCCATGAGTGATATGGTATTTATCTCTTCTATTATTTTTCTGTGGGACTTCATTCGAGAGCATAGTGATTGTCTCATTTCACCCACATAGTTGTTACTGGGGCATTTAGTGCACTGGGATAGGTACACCGCATGTGTAGGACCCATGGTTTTTGAAAGATGTGTTGTGGGGGGTATTGATCATTGTAGCAGTGAAGATATGTCTGCATGTTTTGCATCTATTGTTATGCCAGGTTCAGGTGCTACTTTGAGTTGCTGGGTCTTGGTCTGTGGAGAGCTCGCCTCTGTTGATGAGGTTGGGGGGTTGTTTGAAGGCAAGAAGAGGGTGTGTGTTCAGGAAAGATTTATTTCAAGGTGTGGTCTCATACAGTATAGGTTACAGCTGTTTAATGATACCCATATGAGGATTCCAGTGTGGAGTGGTAGGTGACAACTAGGGGTGTGCAGTCGGAGGGTTTTTTTCCCCCTTGTATTGAAGCAGGTTCTCTTGGGGTATTTGCATGGCCTGTTCCATGATGTGATTTACTTCTCTGGTGGAGTGTCCTTGTTTGGTGAAGGCAGTTTTAAATGTGTTAAGGTCTGTATCCCAGATTTTCTCCTCAGAGCATATTCTGTGGTTTCTGAGGGCCTGGCTGTAGATAACAGATTTCTTGGTGTGTTTGGGGTAGTTACTGGATCTGTGGAGGTAGTGTGATGATCCATGAGATTCTTGTATATAATTGTCTGTAGGGTTCCATTGTTGAAGCTGATTGTCGTGTCCAGGAAGTTGATGCTAGTGTGGAGGGTTCTAGTGTTAAATAAAGCTCTAGGCTGCTTTCTTTTTCGGGTATGTGTCCATGTGGATTCCACTGTAGGTATGCATGTGCCCCAAGCATGTGAATTTGGAATCTTCGCATTGCAATGTCCAGCAGGGCAGGGTATGCACCCTGAGCCTCCTCATGCTTCAGTGTGAGGATATAAAGGGTGAAGCAGCCCTGACCCTCCCTCAGTTCCCTCTTGCCAGCAAGACAGAATCTGGACTGTTTCTAACCTGCTTCTGATTTTCAGAATTCTTCTCCAGTGAAAACCATTTTTCTTCATTTCTTCATTATATTAATTTATTTGTTTGATTTTTGTTGCATGCTCCCCCACTCTACCCTTCAAAAAAGCAGTAGTCAGGACAGACATGGGGAGACCCTGTGTGTACAGTAGGTCAAGGCACTTTGCACTAACTGCTAGCTGTGGCAATTTCAAAACCTACCAGGTTCAATCCCGTCCTTCCTGCAATGGACTAATACCTATCATAGATGAACACAGCAATGCCTGTTCTGTCTCGCAGAAGCACATCTCCCAGACAAGCATGCTATCTGCTGCTCCTTTTCAGCATTCACCTAGAAATCCCGAGAGACAAGGCTCAAAGTACACCATAGGAGCAATCCATGAGGGTAGCCACAGATCCAGGAATGGAGACATCCCTTGTCTCTGTGGAGTGTCCCACTGACTGTGAACCACACGCCCAGTACCAGCAGGGAAAGGAAGATGAAGAGGGTGCACACTACCTGAGCACTGAAGGCCTCAGTGCCGACTATGGCACCAGCTCCAGGGAAGAGAAACTCAGCACCGTCTTTTGGAGCAAAAAGGCTTGTCTGCACTGAGTGCAAATGCAACTGAGAATGGGCAACATATCCATCCCGCAGAGAGGACTCTGGGCCGAGAAAGAAGCTCTCAAAATCTTCAACACCAATGAAGGATAGCATCAAGATTCCAGTAGCAACACCTAGGTTAAGGAAGACAGACTCACCTGTGCCAACATTGACACCAAGACCAGTGCTGGCCCTGGACCCAGAGATCCCAATTTCCTGATACTGAGAACTCTTAGACGAGCTTCCTTCACTGCTCTTCTCGGCACTGGACCCAGAGACAGAATCCTTTCCAGTAGTGAGATATGCCTCTGACAAGCCCACCCCACTCCCCGCTCTTCTCAGCACCGGATACGGCACTAGCACAGGCTTTGATACAGGCCCCACTACCAATGGAGCCAAAGCCACATCCACTGCCACAGAGAGATTTCTCCTCCCATCATCAGGCAATTCTTTTCCCCAACTTGAGCAGGGAATCATCATCTGAAAGGTGTGGATAATGCCTGCAAGGATATTTGGAAGGCATGTGGTACTGAATCCCAGTTCAGGACTGGCAATAGATAGGCCACCCATGATTGGGCTGGTACCAACACAACCTGCCAACATGGCAGTACTGGCCCTAGCAAGGCCTGCCCTCCAACAGACTTTGGCGCGGAACTCCTTCACATGTCTGGATTAAAAGAAGGAGGCCTCGGTCACCACCAGCATTGCTGGCTAGAGCTTCCTCACCAGAACAGGAGGGATCCTTTGAGAACATGGTGGAAGCAGCAAGGGAGACACTCCAGCTTCCTTCTGCTCTGAAGTAACTGGCAGTAAGCAGTAACCTTTTCAGAACAATGGGTATGAAGAGTATCAGCTGCATCAGTCCAACAGAGATTGGATACAGCTTTCCAAAATTTTGCATCTGATCTGGCAGCCAAGTCCAGTGTGTAATGCTTGAAGACACATGAGCAGCTTGCTCCATGAAGCAGCTTTGCAGATCTCAGATATTGGTATGTTGTGGAAGCCTGCTGAGGATGCCATTTGATCTCTGGTGGAGTGAACTCTAATAGTGAGAGAGGTACATACATTGTGTTATCCATTTTAAGAGTCTCTGGGATGAAAGGGCTTGACCTTTGGACCAGTCAGCTATAACCACAAATAGACGTGGGGCCATTCTGAAAGATTTGGTCCTGTCAAAATAACACTGAAGAGCCCTGGACATATCCAAGCTCTGAAGCTTCTTCTCCTCTTGTGTGGCATGTGGTTTTGGAAAGAACACAGGTAGGTTGATGGATTGATTCTAATGAAATTCTGAAACCACCTTGGTAAGGAATTTGGCTTAAGGTCTCAGTACCACATAGTCTCAGTGAAATGCTGCATATGGAGGAAGATAACAAAGAGAAAACAAAAGCACAGGAATAACTAAAAGTCAATACATATTTAAAGAAAATATGAAAATACATGCAAATATTTAACGGCAACTTTATTTTCTACAAAATATTAGATTTAAGAACTGTGAACAGCAGTGCTATGCAGAGAACTTTGTATCTGGCAAAATCAGAAAGTGTACTTACTATGAAAGTTGCTTTTGAACTGATTTACTGTAAAGTAGGCTTGTGGGTTTAAAATAAATCTATCTTCTGCTTTATTTCTAGGTGATAGCTCAACAGGTTTCAAAGAAACATTTAGAGGAGGGTCGTCTATACCCTCCATTAGTCACTATTCGAGATGTGTCACTGAAAATTGCTGTGAAGGTAAGTGATTTCAGTTCATTCTGCAGCCACTCTCCACTACCCATGCACTTTGCATGTGTTAAAATTAGATTAGCTGAAGTAAAATATTTTCAGGATTCATTAGTCATTTTAAATCAATCTTGGTATGAAGCAAGCCGAGTGTTTTTTAAAATTTCAAATTCTTACAGTTCAGGCATAGGAGTGAAGGAGCTGAAAATATGATATACTCAGTGTTTAATTACAGGTGACTACAGTAGAATGATGTTTCTACTGCTTATTCTGTACCACCTGGTTAGTTGCTTGTGCTGTTCCTAGCACCTGATCCATGAAGTTTGGAACCATGAAATCCTATACTGTCAATAGTTTCCTATCCTTTAGTTGCCTTTCAGGAGAATAAATGCCTTCTCACATGCCAGCCTCCTCCTTCCTTTGGCCTGCTGCTGCTTGATTTTGTTCCAATCCTCCTTATCTTGACCCATCAAAACAAATAGTTTTTTTGTGAAGTCAAATATATGTTTTTCATGCATGGATTTTGCCAAATTGACTGCACTATGTCAGTAGCTTATAAAGTGCCCAAAGTAATTTGATAACCCATAGATTTGGCAGCACTGAAAAACAACAGACTTAGCCCCATTTCTACATTCCCTGTGGCTTTTTGTCTCCCATGAGTTCTCCGTTTTATTTCTGAGTGGGTTATCATGTTATAGATAATCCCATTTACTGAACAGCCTTTTGGAAGAGCAGTGTTGTCAATAGCTCCCTATCTGTGGAATGGTTCCCTTTGATTCATTTGGTAACAGGATCCCAGGTACATATAAAAAGCCTTGTTTTAGTTCACTTCTTTTCAGGCTGATAATAGCTGTGTTCCATAGATGTCAAAACATCTCTAAGCAGACTTCTCAGGCTAAAATCAGATTGCCTTTGTGCTTGGCAAATCCTTTCAGAAAGTGCTGGAAACTTTCCTCCTCTATTCACTGTGACAGAATTAATCTTTTTAACTTAGGTGCAAAATTTAATGGAAAAAAATGGAAAATTTGTAACTTGATTAATTCATTTCTGGTCTGATCTCTCTCCTAGTTGGAGATATGCTCTAGGAATTATTTTGGGGAAGTTCTATGGCTTGTGTTATACAGGAAACCAGACTGGGTGATCACAGTGGTCCCTTCTGGCCTTTGAATCTATGCTGTGCCTGTTTTGGGCTGTGCCTGTTTTCCAGCAAATATTGAAAGCAGTTCAGGCTTGTATACGGGGCTCCAGGGCTTGGCCACACCTTTCTGCCTTCAAGCTAGATGAACATTTCCAAAGATATATTGAAATACTGAATTTCCATTAGGAGAGAAATTTAAACTTTAACAGTAATGACTTATTCAATGGTGATAATTATATGCATGGACCCAAAGAGGAGCTCTTGTGGAAATACCCAAAGAACTTCAGAGGGGGCAGGTTGAGGTCAAGGTCAATCCCTGAAAGCAAATTACAAGGTAACTTTTCCATTTGGGATCATAGCCTCTCCCCAAGACTAAGAAATTTGTAATATAGAGAGGCAGTGCTAAGAAGGAGAAAGAAGATGGTTCGCCCTATTTCTAGGGAAGGAGGTTTAATCTGTTTGGGGAGTAAAGAATGCTGCATCTTGGGGGTCGGAGGAAGAGAGAGAGAGAGAGAGAGAGAAAGAGCATGTGCACAAACACACAGATTTTTTTCAGCCAGCTGATGCCCTTTCTGTTCAAGAGGCCACTGTGGAAAATGAGTGGGTTCAGATTTCTTCTGAATTCAGTTTTTCTGTAGCCACATATGCTTTGGTGATGCACAAGGCACTTCATGTTTTCTTCTTATTTTAAATTTCCCAGGAATTTAATGAGGCTTATAACAAAAATTGAAGCACGGGTGAAAATTGGTGTGGGGGGAAAAACTTCAATTTTCTGGGTTAATATTGGGGGATGGAAGGACAGAAAAGAAGCAACAAACAGAGAAAGGTAAGACTATTCTGACCCAACTCCCTCCTCCGGAAGGAGAGATGGCAGCTTGGTAATCTGGGTGGCCTGGTTTACTAAACCAAAGCGGGCCTGGAACTGGAGAACATAAGGGCGCCATCTTCTAAGGCTCCCTCCTCTAGTCTTCTGCCTCCGGGCCCGCTCCAGAAGGAGAGATGGTGGCTCTGGTACCTGGGCCATCCAGGTTACTGAGCCACCATCTCTCCTCCTGGGAGCAGAGAATTGGGTCTGGGAATTTCAGCAAGTTTGGGGGGTGGGGGGGTTAGGACTCAAGCACTGATATACCCATGGATGTGCATGTGTATCTTCCATTATGTTGTCTTACTTTAACTGGCTCACATTTACACTTTGACTAATTGATTAATAACAAAAATACTTCTATTCAATGTAGTGTATTAGATTTTCTTAACATGATCAGTATTTTCGTGTATGTGAGAGGTCCAAAATTTGGGTTACAATTGGTAAAAAATACAAATAACTTTTGTATAACCTGGGAATTTTACCAATAACGAATAACCAAAAACGAAAGGCCTTAGTAATATAGCACTTGATTCAACTAACTATGGAGAATTCAGAAGCTTTTAATCAGGTGCTTTTCCCAATCATCACTAAAACAAAGCCCACACGCTGGTGTAGGATCAAAACTCGCCATTTCTTGGAGATTTAGCTTTACTAAGAAAGATATTGTCAATTATGGCAACCTTAACAGCTCTGGTCACATCTAGTGGCCGTTGAGCCTTTAAGCAAAATGAAGCAAGAAATATTTCATGTGAGGCTTGGAAAGGAAGAGTTAACCTTGGCAAAAGATGATCAAAGTACAAAGAATTACACATCTTTTCTACATGAAGAAGGTATCTTCTTAAAAGGAAAGATTTCACTTCTTTCTTGCTTGTGTGAAGGGGGGACTAATTTGCCCACTGCTGCCATAAAAGCTAGGATGTTACTGAATAAAAGTGAGCAATCCATTTGCACCACCAGAGATAAACTTCCAAGAGAGAACTCCTTATGTCTGGCCTGGGGGAATTCAGGGCAAATAATCCAAAATTCTGCATTTTTTGTCAAAATAATGCAATATAATCACAGCAGTTTCACTTATTTTGGTAATTTATTTAAACTACCATACAGAAAAAAATCACAACAACTGTTCAGCATTTCCTAAACACATGAAGGTTACAAATACTTGGTAACCAATAACCTGCATTCCAGTTATAATCCTGGATTTCCATTTAAATTACCTTACTTTTATTTTGGTGTTTAAAGCGACATTCTACTTTACAGAACACCAAATTGCTCAGACTTTCATACATGAAAGTCATACAGTTTTCCTAATCATTGTCCTGCATTTTTTTTTAAATGGATAAGTAAAATAGATCCCAAGCTGTAATCTAATACCATTGTGCCTCTCTGGCACAGGAAAAAAAGTGAGAAAGCCCATAGACCTTCCTAGCTGAGGATTCAGTTACTGTCATTTACAATAAGGCTCCTTTACACCACTCTAAAACAATGAGGAGTCCGGTGGAACCTTAAAGACTAACAGATTTATTTGGGCATAAGCTTTCGTGGGTAAAAAACCCACTTCTTCAGATGCATGGAGTTAGTCTTAAAGTGCCACCAGACTCCTCATTGTTTTTGTGGATACAGACTAACAAGGCTACCCCTCTGATACTTTACATCACTCTGGCAAGCTAAAGGAGCCTTAATTGACTAAGGCCTGGTCTACACTAACACCCCAATTCGATCTAAGGTACGCAACTTCAGCTACGTGAATAACGTAGCTGAAGTCGACATACCTTAGTTCGAATTTACCGCGGTTCACACGCGGCAGGCAGGCTCCCCCGTCGACTCCGCGGTACTCCTCTCGCTGAGGTGGAGTACCGCTGTCGACGGCGAGCACTTCCTGGTTCGAATTATCGCGTCCAGACCAGACGCGATAAATCGAACCCGGAAGTTCGATTGCCAGCCGTCGAACTACCGCGGTAGTGTAGACATACCCTAAGAATGGGAACAATGAACTAACAATGTGAACATTAGCAACCTGCCAGCTTAGTTGTTACATTTGTGCTCTGCCTCAGGGACAGAGCCTGCTTCACACAGCCCTATGCCTCCAAGCCCGGAATGCAGCAAGAGGGAGCAAGAGGGACAGAGTGAGTCTCTCTCACTCTTTCACAGGCAGGCACCCAGCCCTACCTCCTTAACATCTCTCCATGGATGCATGCTCGCCCAGCCTCCCTCCCACAGTGATCTACTCTCTGCTGCCAGCTGCTCCCAGCAGATGCACCCAGGCTGCTGGGAAAGGGGTGTGTGTTCCCCACAGATTTCTTTGCTCCCCCATTTTTCTGCAGGGGAGCCAAGAAATCTGCAGAAGGTATCAATTCAGGGCGCAGATTTCCCCTAGGAGTAAAGAGAGTGAGAAGGCCACGGGTAAAACTCATTTCAATGGATGCACCAACCCAGCTTTTCAGAAAATTTTGCACAACCTTTGTTAATCCCCTCCTCATGATATATTGGGCCAGATCCACAACTGATGCAAATTCATATAAATCTGTTGTTTAACACCAGCAGAGAATCTGGTATCGTTTGTTAAATTTTGAGCTATCATCATTTCTACTCTTACTTTTGGAACAGCATTGCAATAAACTTAATAGGTTGTAATTGTCAACTTGGTTGTGTGTTTCCAGATTGCAGAACAAGCCTACAGCAATAAAACAGCATCTTTCTATCCTGAGCCTGAAGACAAGGAAGCATTCATCCGCTCACAGGTTTATAGCACTGATTATGACAGCTTTGTAGTGGACTCTTATGTCTGGCCCAAGGAAGCCATGAAAATACAGACCTGAAATCTTTAATAGAAAATGAACAAGGTAGCAGTAGTTGAAAGAATTCAAATACCTATTACTTTTTTGTCTGTTAAATCTAAAAATTATTAGTTTTTTTTTAAATCTTTAATAGAAAATGAACAAGGTAGCAGTAGTTGAAAGAATTCAAATACTTATTACTTTTCTGTCTGTTAAATCTAAAAATTTAGGTTTTTTTTTTTAATCTTTAATAGAAAATGAACAAGGTAGCAATAGTTGAGAGTTCAAATATTTAGTAGTTTTCTGTCAAATCTAAAAATTATTTTTTTAATATGCTGAAAACTTTTACAATCAGACTAATTTTTTCTTTAAAACTTTGTACTTTTATTTCAAATTAGTTGATTAAGCTGCTAAAATAACTGTACACATAAGAATAAAAATCAATTTGGGCAATGGACTGGTGGCAAGTGTTTCCCTTTTTTGCTTATGATTTTCAGCTGGAATATTAGAGAATCACATCTCTATACATTTCTGACATGTTACAATGTATTGCAATAGAGGACTAAATCCTGCTCTCACTAATGCCACTAATTTCAATGAAATCAGGATTATGTCCAAACTGACAAAACAGTATGGCAGAGACTAAATAGCACAATCTGTTTAATTAAGGAAAGGCACAGTACAATTTGCATATAAAATAGCTATATTACCACCTTTAAATAAAAATAATGAAAACATTTTTGTTTTAAAACATGGTAAATGTAGAATTTTTTTCCCTAGGAAAAACTGTATGTACATTTGCAATCATGCAGGTGCAATGGCAGCAGTCAAGAGAAAGTTTTCTAATGAGAGAAGCTAATGAATGTCCCTTCAAAGCCTACATGTATCTCCCTCTAGTGATTGAGTGATTTTTTTTTACTAATATATATTAGCTATGTTAATCTTCAGTATTCATTTCACTAAAAAGGAAGTGTCCATAGCACATCTTAAATATATAACCATGTCTTCCAAAACGCTACATAGTTATCTGATTTATTTACCTGTTCATTTATGTAAACTTATATGTATGTTTTAGTTTTACATTTTTTTATATCTTTTAAACTTGTAAGACTTCATCCCCCTGTGTGAAATAACAGCTACTCTGATATTTGGTACACTTCAGTAGGAACTCCAAACCCCATGCATTTATTATTTTTTACAGTACCCAAAAGAATGCAAGGCATCTCACAGTTCAGATACAAATCTCAAATCCTTGGCCGGAACAGCTAAAAGCTAATATAACTGGGGGGTAACAAGACTGGAGATGGAAGGGAAAGTACAGAAAATTGATAACAGCAATAAAATTACATGGTTTTTGAGCAAAAGCTAGGCTATAAAGAAATAAATGGATGGTAATTTTTTCAAAATTTTGTTTTAGTAAGAAATAAAATGTTAGATGGCTCATTTCTTATGCACTTTAAAAAAAGATTTGAATGGAGTTTGAATAGAGGCTTTACAGAGGTCAGGGTGCTGTACAGACTAGAGCATGGAACAGAGTAGTCTATTTTTGTTGTTAATGCAAAATAATTGGAGTGTGCAGCCCCTTCATCCCTCCTCTTCCCCACCCAATCCCATATAAAAAAGTTACTACAGGCCTAGACCTGAAGAAACTACCAAGTGACATGTGGGTGAGGTGCCAGACAGACTACATAATTCTGAGTACTATAGTATGGGATTGTGCAATTCGCAACCACTGCCCTGGAATCTGCCTCATGGACCAAGAGGTGATAAATGCTGATTACATGGTTTCAGCTATAGATTTAGCACTCATTTACACAAATAAATATGTAAATCTCAAAAGCTTATGATTAAGGCCCTTTGTTTTTGCATTTTATTTTATTTCATTTTTCCCAGAAATTTGTGTTTATTACTACAACTACCAAAGGCAGATGAAAATCATTGCAAAAAACTATTATTAATTTTTTTGGGGTAATAGCAAGGTTTATTTCAGGGGATGGAAGCAGAGGGGAAAGTATTCAGTAAATTAATGCTCTGATGAACAGAATTCAATGTGGTTTGCTGCAGAACTAAAACAGCACTCAAAACACAATGCCACTTCTGAGTTTAACAATATATCTCTAAGCTCCAAATAAAATATTTCATTTGAATAAACAGTTTACTGTTGTAGACTTAGAACTAATAGCCTATAAATATTTACATTTAATTGGGCCACACCATTTGCAGCGCATACACTAAACTTCATCCTTTTCTCCTGTTCTGATTTTTTAAAACTTTTGATTACTTCCTTGTGTGCTGAAACATATTCTGATACAGATTTTAGTGTTAAATTTTTCAACCGTTATCTGCTAACAACTTGAAATGTGTACGTGGCGGGTGTGAGATTCATCAGTACGTTCAGATGCGCATGCACTTCAGAGCTTGCGTGCATGCCTGTTTGTTTATTGTGTGTGTATCTTCTACACTAATACATCGCCTTACTTTAACAGGCAGCTTTGCATATACACACAGACTAATGTATTACTGTAATACATATCTCATGCAATGTATTGTATTTTCCTAATAAAACAAGTTATTTTTTATATATTTGAATGATACAAAAGTAGGTCAAAAATCAGAAAAAAACAAGTAATGCTTTTAAAACCCAGTTTTTTTCCAGTAAAAATTGCTTTAAACTGAAAACGAAGGATCTTACTTATGATGTATTTAAAACAAAAGCAAAGGGTCTATCCTTGCACCATGATTTTCTTACTTTACATAGTTTCCCTTATTATAATAGCTATAAGCACAGTATACCAATTTCACTCAGTTTTTAATCGTATATCCATGGATGAACTTAAAAAAAAAATCATTTGTAACATTGTGCAAAATTAAAACTAGTTATACAATTGATCTGTTAATTGTCTGAATGTTTGCCTTCAACACCAAATAATAATTGAAAAATATGTCCACTTTGATGCTGTTTAAGGAATTCTAAGAATTGGCCAAGATCCATGTGATAGTCATTCCTCAGTCCATAATCACCATGTGCCTGGAACTGTAAATCTTCAAAAGTATGAAAGAGATTAAGCTTATCCCCATTTCCTTCAGTTTCCATACTCTCAACATGTTTGCAGGAAATGTGTTTCCAGTTAGGATATCTAATAACATGCCAGAACTCCTCACAGTTTTCTTTGAGCCCTTCCACACAGATGATACCAGGTTTCCCTGTTAGGCAGAAACCAGTCAAATTTAATTGCTTTGCGCAATCAAAGATTTTCTTTTTCAGTTCCTGTCTATATATATGATGGCTATAGATCCACATTCGATGAAAAATTATTTTTACTGCCTTTTCTTTTGGAGCAGTTTCAGAAGAGACGTTACTGTTCTGGAAATAAGATGCACTGTTGTCTCGTACCCACTGCACCGCCGCACATACACACAGTTCACCTAAATCCAAAGAACTGATGTGAGAAGTGAGATGTTTATTGAGCTGCAGTTGATTCTGTCTGTCTAGTGCATTTGATCTTGCAGATAGTTGCGGTGCTGAATGAGGGTAGCGGTGAGGCAAGGATACATGCAAGTCTACTTTTACCTTAAAATTAAGCGGGGAGGAAAAAGAGAAACATGAAATCAGATCTACAAGTACTGAAATGCATGTTACAGTAACAGGAATTTCAGGAACCATGTCCTGCACTCCCCATAGGAATGCCTGAGCTAATGAGAGTTTAGAAAGTTACTTACAGCAGTCATCCTCAGGGGTGGGGAGACTGCTGGTATGTTTCCATACTCAGCCCATAGGTCTCCTCCTCCCCTCCTCCCAAAAAGGTTTAAAGTGGACTCACCCTCCTTTCGATATGCCCTTCTCTGCCAAGGAAATAAGATATGATCAAATAAAATTGCCACAACCTAAAAAAATAGCATATTTTCTTCTTGGTCATGGATCCCTCCATCTCTTTTTGTCTGTTCCCTTTACTTTGTCCCATCTCACTGCGTCCATACCTGCAACATCCCCATCATGTGGTTGATCTTTCCTGCTTCATTGTCTAGAGTAATGTTGCAAGTCTGTAGTAGGCAAGTGGTTATCCCTGAAGAGAAGCTGTTCCTACTACTGCACCTGTTCTTAGGTGGCTGTGCTGAGCATTGCTAGGCAGAGCAGGCAGCTGCTTCAATGTAAACTGCAGTTCCAGAAAGAGTCATAGGGGCAAGTGACTTTCAAGAATCCTACTATTACTCTGTTTCTGTAATAGAGAAATGGCAAGCTCCAGGCATCTGACAACTTTCCGCACTGTCAGATGCTCTCTCTCTCTCTCTATCATTCACTCACACTCTACTTGTGAGAATGAGAAAGAACTTTCTCTGTTTGACAACTTGCATATGCAGACAAAACACCTGAGGGAAGAGTGGTTATGTAACATGATACTATTGTCACTCAATTTGACCTGGCAAAAAGAAAATGAAAGGTGATTGAAACCTCTCATTTCTCCATAAACAAAAAAGAGCCATGTGTGGTGAAGGAGTGGTGACTGCTATTCAGAGTAATATAGATGAGGCAATTGTAGGCCAACCAATTACTGGAATACTTAGTTCAAGGGATATTTCCATTGTGCAGAATTTTATTAAGATGATGTTAAAAAAAAAATAGTGAACAGAGTTTGAGCATAGAAGTTTCTGGTTATCAGGGAATAACATACAGATTATCGAGGGTGCAAAGTTTGGTTACTACACAAGTAAACAAATGTAAATAATTCATCTTAAAAACTTGACAGAGCAAGGATGGACAATTTTCTGAAACAAGAATATTCAAACATTGGAATGTTTTTAATATATGGTTGTCCTATTATAAAAATTAGCTATTATTCCCATTTGTTATCAGAGTATTTCTACCTTAATACCACAGAAGAGCTCTCCTGAGGGTATGGGCTAAATGACCCAAACATTCACAACTTAAATCTGTGGGTGATTCCTGCTATCCTGCAGTTAATCTGCTTCCAACATAATTCATAAACTTCCTTCCAATCACAGAATGATGTGGCATCATCTTTGAAAACACTACATAATCTGGATCTCCAATGTATATATGATTAGATGTTTATGACTCTCAAACTGGATTTTCTTATTTTTCTTTTATCATTTGAAACAACAATGAAATTTTTTGGACCTTGTGCTGAAAAATGATAAGCACTTCTATTTCCCATTCTTTTAAAAACTTGACAAAGATCTCCTTGCCCTGTTTCCCTCACCACTGATGATGCAGCAGGCTTAAGTGGCCACGTAAATGTAAACTACTACAAAAATAAAGGAAAAGCAGCATTTTTCTTCTGCATAAAGTTTCAAGCTGTATTAAGTCAATGTTCAGTTGTAAACTTTTGAAAGAACCTCCATAATGTTTTGTTCAGTTATGAACATTTTAGAGTTACGAATAACCTTCATTTCCCGAGGTGTTCGTAAATATGAGGTAGGAGGGATAGCTCAGTGGTTTGAGCATTGACCTGCTAAACCCAGGGTTGTGAGCTCAATCCTTGAGAGGGCCATTTAGAGATCTGGGGCAAAAATCTGTCTGGGGATTGGTCCTGCGTTAAGCAGGGGGGGTTGGACTAGATGACTTCCTGAGGTCCCTTCCAACCCTGATATTCTATGATCTAGTTCTACTGTATGTACATGTTTGCTGCACTCCATGCCAACCAGCAGAGGGCCCAAAGGATAATTGCTCCTTCAAACAAAACTTATTATTCACTACAAATACAGGATTTCTGTTAAATTCAAGCTAAAACAAGAACTCTGTGCACTTTTTATGGAAACTATAAATATTTTGTAAAAAACACTGCATGGAACATCCTTTTTTTGGATGACTGCAGTGCAAAACTAAGAAAACTGCATAGTTAAAAACAAAATGTAAATGGAAGTTCTCACCTTTGGCTCATCAATATCAACAGAAATTGAATATTCAATCCGAGGTGGTAGTCCTTCTTTTATATTTTTCAAGTACATCTGCACATAAGTAAGAGCATTTTTGTCCTGAAGGCTTATTTCTCCTTTATTAGGAAACATTGAAAAGAGCATTTCCATTTCCAAGAGCTGAAGCTCAAGACATTCTTTTATTGTGACAGCCATGTTACAGCTGTAAACCCAGACACCTGAAAATAGAAGAGATCTTATCAGCAATAATGTTTCTTAAACTGTAGCAATAATTTTCTATTAGTCAAGACATTATAATCTTGTGGGTTTTGTTTCATAATAAAAAAAGGAACAATTATGAAAAAAAATGAAGTCCGCTATAGAGCTGTTTAATTTCCAAGAGAAAAAAAACTACATTAAAATGGAGTTAAGGTTGAAAGTACATATAATTAGTTAAAGGATAAACCATTACAGGAATGTTGTTGTGATAGCTGCTTTGGAATCACAGCATATTCAAAGCCTATTATATTGAGAGTGACAAGTGCTATTAAACTGATTTTATAATTGTTATATGTATATTTATGGTCTTGTTAGCAATTGTATTCCTGGCTAAATGGGTATGATAAAGAATGCTTCCTGCAGGAACTAAAGATAATGGACAGTAATTAATGCAAATCTCTAATACTGAAACAATAGGGGTAACTAGTCTTTTGCAGTTTCATCCCCTGGGGAAAAACACACGTACTGGTCTGGCCTGGAACATAGGCTTAGCAGACACAGAATTTGAAAATGTACAAAAATAATAGCCTGACCTAGGGTCAGACTCAAGGTACATCTACACTGCAGGGTCCAGCTGCAGCGCTAAAAATTGCAGTGTAGGATACCAGGCTCTGAGACCCACCCTGTTTCCAGGATTTCAGAGCCTTGGCTCCAGCACAAGCCCAAACATTTACACAGCAAATTTATAGCCCAGCAGCCTGAGCCTTGTGAACTGGAATCCGCTGACCCAGAACAGCCACAGCTGTGCCCAAGGGTCTTTTATTGCAATGTACACATATCCTCAGACACCTTCCGAAAACTAACAGGCATGAGGAAGGAGCTGAAGTATTTTAGACCCACCAGGGTCTCCATGGGGAAGATGGGGAATCACCTGATAAGCCAGGCACGCATATAAGCTGTTTATTGTTCTTTGATTTGCTTTTGTTCTGAATAAATAGTACTTTGCTCTATGAAGGTTGCCCTGTTTAACCCTGTCATTCCCACTCAGAGAACAGAACTGAAGGTACTGAATTCACACCCACTGAGGTGATCAGAGTGAAATACAGGGGTTTGCAACGGAAGGCCTCAGTCTGGAGAATCATGGGATTCTGCCTCGAGAAAGTTGACAGCTGGAAGCCTGAGACCTAAGTGAGTGCCCTCAAGGAGACCACATTGGGGTAGAGGTGCATTAACTTAGGGACTGGGACAGTAGTAATTATCCCAAAAACAAGCATTACAAACCCAAGAAATTCAGCATTAAGATTACACTTAAATTCAAATATGTTATAATATGGAAATGCAGTTAATACACTCAAAGGAACTGTAATTTTGTCCCCTAGCGACTCGATGCAATAACCATTTTATTATGATTAAGGCATTTTAATGCTTTTGGTCTCCGATTAAACTGATTTTTAAAGAAGGGTTTTAAAAGAGGGTCTTCCCTCTCATATGTTCCCTCTATGATGCCACTAAAGTACAGTACCATTTTTAAACTAATTTAACTCAAATTAGTTATTGAATTTACTTATAAATACTCAGAACATTCATTCTGTATCCAAAATTAATTCGGTTGTAAAACTGGGATGGAGATTCTGTAACTTTTCCACACACAAACTGAATCCCTGCTTTTGTGCAAAATGCAACTGGTCCTTAGCTAGGGTTACTATATTTTAATTTTAAAAAAGGAGGACACTCCACCCCTTCCCCACCCCAACTCTGCCCCTTCCCTGCCCCCGCTCCAACTCTGCCCCCTGCCCTGAACGCTCCACCCCCGCTCCACCCCCTCCCCTGCTTCCTGCGAATCAAACGTTCGTGGGAAGCCTGAAACAGGGAGGCAGCAGGTGGGTCTGGGTCTGGGCACGGCGCGTCCCAGTCCGGCCAAGCGGCTCCCTCCAGCGGTCGGCCGGCCCAGGCCAAGAGGCTCTGGCCCCGGCGTCTCCCGCCCAGCCGAGCACCCCCGGCCCCGCCCCCGAGCCGAGCACCGCCGGCCCCCGGCCCCTCCCTCCCTATTTTCCCGGATGTGTCCGGCTTATTGGGATTTCCTCCCGGACGGGAATTTGAGGCCCAAAAAGCCGGACATGTCCGGGAAAATCCGGACGTATGGTAACCCTACCTTAGCTCTGGAGCTTAACTGGTGTTCCATAACTTAACATACTAAAAAAAAAAAACCACACCCACTTTTTTTAAAAATTAAGGGTATAATCGTGCAAAAAATTATACGTGTTTAACTTTATGCATATGCTTAACTTTGTGCAAAGGAGCAGTCCCATTGAGTTCAATGGTACTAATTGCATGTGTCAAGTTAAGCACGTGCCAAAGTTTTCCTCATGTAAACCTAAAAAAGGTTCTAAACGCAGGTGCAGCAGCAGTGTGATCTCTTTGCCACTACCTACTACCCCACAATGGATTTGTAAAATCGCCTCAGACCAGACATGCCTCAATGTTTAGGTGCACACAACAGCATGGAGTTGGCGATTATCATCAATATGCGTAACGAGCCTTAGAGCTGCACGTAGCCGGGGACTCGACAGCGCGGCCTGTCTTTGTGAAAGACACCGGAGAGCCAATGGAGACAAAACAAGGTTTTAAGGAACTCTCAAAAAAGCTGAGAGGCGCGTTCCGGGCCGGGGGGCTCAGCCGCACAACTGGGGCCGGGGCCGGGCCGCAGCCCTGCCCGGGGCCGCGTGTCACGGAGAGGGCTGGCGCGGGGCGTGCGCTGCGGCCCTTCGCTCGGGAGACTCCAGCCGCTCTGCCCTCCGGAGCCGCCCCCAGCGCAGGGCGGGCAAATGAGCGTGAGCGGGGACCTCTCAGGGCGCCTCCGCCCCCCGCCACTGGGCGGGCCCAGGCTCACCAGCGGGGCCGGCCGGCCCGGGTCAGGCAGCCTACCTCTGCGGGCCGCGCCCGGCCCGTTACCAACGGCAGGCGCCCGAGCCGCTCTTCTCACGGCCGCGCGCCCTTGCCGCGTCCGCGCCGGCGGGTCTGACTGAGGCGGCGGCCGGAGCCAGCTGAGCGCGGTTCTTTCGGCTCTGCTGAAGCCGGGGGCGGCGCCATGGCCTTGGCGCAGCTTTCGCTAGTGACGCGGCAGGGGATGGGAGTCTGCCCCGCTCCCCGCCGGGCCCGGGCTCAGCAAGAAATGCTCGCGACGCCAAAGCCCTCACCCCACGCGGGGCCGGGGCCGCTGGGGAGACTCGCGCCAGACCGCGATGGGGCGGGGCTGTGGGTTACGTCACGTGAGCTCTGCGCACACCCAGCCTGCGGGCCAGGGGGCAGCGGGGAGGGGAGGCCCAGAGCGCGATGGAACGTGCCGCCCCGCCGAAGGGCTCCTGTCCGCCGGTCGAGTGTGCGGAGCTGGGAAAGACAATTTGTCCATTAATAAATGTAACCTTGTGAGCTCTCCAAGCAAAGCAGCGGTTACAACAGGGGCGTTGCAAAGGAAAACTTGGCATGGAAATCGTCCTTTTTTTGCCCCCAAAGTTTTGCATTATGATGAGTTTAACCCTTTAAAAAAACACAAACGGGGCATGCACCATAGTTGTTGGTTTGCTGAACTTAATGGGGCAAACTACATAACTGTAATCATACTGCAAATGTGTAACCCATTTTGCGGATGGGGAAGCAGCAGCATAGAGAGTCCGCTTCAAAGCTAGGAAGAGCACTGCCCTGGACCCACAGCCTCTTCTAACTGAACACCCAAGGAAGGATTCACTGGGTATGGTTACATTTGGAAACGTTTTGGCTACTTTAAGAGCTCAGACTAGACCAGTGGTTCTCAACCAGGAGTACACCTACCCCTGGGGTACACAGCAGTCTCATCAACTCATCTAGATATTTGCCTAGTTTTACAACAGGCTACATAAAAAGCACTAGAGAGGTCAGTACAAACTAAAATTTCATACAATGAGAAAGTAAGCAATTTTTCAGTTTACATCTATTGCAACATCTATATCTCTTCTAGGTAGTATTTTATTCTTTGGAAATAGTTTATTATATTCAAATAAAGAATGTCACACAAAACAGATACACCTCTACAGATAGTAGGAACAGCATACAAGAGGGTGAAAATTTAGAAGTCTGTGTGAGATATCAGCCCAAACCTATTTACTGTAATTAAATAAGTTATGCAGGACACAGATTCACCAGTAGATTCAGATCTCTGCTGGGAGAAGTCTCACCATTTATCTCTCCCTCTTTGAGCACATCCTTTTCCAGTTTATAACATCAGGAAATTAAATTTTCTTTTTCTTTTCTATATCTTCACAAAGCATTATGAAAAGCTAAGATACCTGATGACCCTCAAAGCTTTTGTTTCAGATTTGCTGTAAACTCATGCAAACATCACTACATCAATGTCACTAAGGTCACATTTTCCAGGTTTCTCCACAACCACGATTGCTAGAAACTTCCTTAAAATAATAATAAAATGAAAGTTGAAATTATTACTTGACTCCAAGAGCTGGGGCTTTACACCAAACATTCCAAAAATGACTATAACTTCAGGTGAGTTTGCAACAAATCTGAAATGATTTGCTCTTTGTATGGATTATAACCTTCTTTCAAAGTCTGAAATGTGATGAGAATTATCCAATGCTGTGTATGTGCAGCAATGGGGAACAGAGGGCTTGGATCAGGGGTGGGCAAACTTTTTGGCCTGAGGGCCACATTGGGGTATGGAAATTGTATGGAGGGCCATGAATGCTCATGAAATTGGGGGTAGGGGTGCGGGACAGGATGAGGGCTCTGGCTGGGGGTGCAGGCTCTGGGGTGGGGTCAGAAATGAGTTCAGGGGTTGGGGGGCAGGGGTGAGGGCTCTCAGGCGGGGCTGGGATGAGGGGTTTGGTGTGCAGGAGGGTGCTCTGGGCTGGGACCAATGGGTTCAGAGGGCAGGAAGAGGATCAGGGATGGGGCAGGCTGTTGGGCACCGGGGGGGGGGGGAGAAGGGGGGGGTGCCGGGGGGGGGGGGCGCTGGGGGGGGGGGGGAGGTGAGGGGTTTGGGGTACAAGAAGGGGCTCTGGGCTGGGATTGAGGGGTTTGGAGGGCGAGGGGGGGATCAGGGCTGTGGCAGGGGATTGGGGCACGGGGGGGCGCTCTGGGGTGCAGGCTCTGGGCGCTTACCACAAGCAGCTCCCGGAAACATGTCCCCCCTCCGGCTCCGAGGTGCGACCAGGCAGCTCTGTGCGCTGCTTCATTCGCAGGCGTCACCCATGCGGCTCCCACCTCGCCACGCTTGTGCATACTACGTAGGAGCCAGAGGCAGGTCATGCCGGCTGATTCCTGGGAGCCGCATGGAGCGGGGCAAGCTCCCAACCCTGCTCCCCAACTGAGGGCTGGATGAAATGGTCTGACGGGCCGGATGTGGCCCATGGGCCATAGTTTGCCCACCCCTGGCTTGGATCATCCCCATCTTGTCAGCTAAACTTCTCGGTCTGGGTGTTGTGACCTGCCGCACAGAGACACAGCACCATTTAGGTTTGGTCCAGCTTCCCCGATGACAGGGGTGGCTAGGCCAAACTTGAGTGAGAGGCACTGTGATCCCATCTGCCAGATTGCAATGCTGGGAGTGAGGAAATGGGCCCAACCCCGCAGGACAGGAGTCATCATTGCAGGTTGAGGTACTCTGCAACCGCCTGCCCATGGCCTACACCACTCCCCTCCGATCCTCCCACCCAAAGGACAGAACCTGACCCACCCATTCCCAGGGCCTCCTGCCTATCTGGGGACAGAACCCAACCCCCACCCATCCCCAGGACCTCTCACCCATTGGGGGGAGGAGAGGGAGGACCTGATCTCCCCCCAGGGCCTCCCATCCCTCCAGATGAAGGACCCAATGCACCCAGGAGGAGGGGAGGGAATGGATAAAATGAAATAAGAATTTCCCCCAAAATAAAATATATTTTTTTAAATTTAAGAATGTCACAGAGCTCTGCTCATGAGCTCGTGAGCCCCTAAAAGTGCAGAAAACTAGTTTAAAATCATGAGATTTTGAAAACAATGGATTTTGAGGTCTTTACATTTGTCTATTGCATTATGGCTTTCACAGGGTCATGTTTTCTACATTTTACCCAAAACCATGAGGAGCAGAAAGTTTATTTTTCTTTTGAAAAAAACTAAAGTCAAAATTCTCCCGTATCCTGTGACTCCAGGAGCTGAAGCTTTAGGAAAAATGCCTAATGTTGCAAGACTCACAATGAAATGAAGGAACTGGCCACTCTGCCCAAGACCTCGGCCCCATTGCCCCAACCCCATGCTCCATCCCATCCTGCTGCACCTCCCGGAAAGCAAGGCCATCCAGCGCTTACTTCAGGCTGGGACTCGCCCACAGTCTGAAACCCTGCCCCTCACTGGGTCCCTACTACAGAGATGGGCAAACTACGGCCCACGAGGCCATCCTGCCCGGCCCCTGAGCTCCCGGCCGACCCTGGGCCTCCCCTGCTGTCCCCCCGCAGCCTCCGGCTGGGCGGCGCGGCTCAGGGGCAGATTTACCAGTGAACACAGGGTGCCCTGGCACGGACCCTTCAACAACAGGGGGACGCAGGGCTGGGCACTCGGGCAGCTCAGCACCGGCGCACCCCCGCGGGGGGAGGGGCTGCACTGCAGGAGCAGGCGGGTGGCGGAGCGTGGCCGGAGGACTCAGGAGGAGCACTGGGCGGCCACGCAGCTGGCCGGAGAGAAGCAGTGCTTTGAAGGGGAAACCGCCTCTTCTCTCCGGCTGCTGCCCCTGCTCCTCCTGAGTCCTCCGCCCATGTTCCCAGGGCCACATTCCGAAAGGGGCTGGTGGAGGGGGGGATGGATGGGGGAAGGAGGTCCCAGGGGGGCAGTTAGGGGCAGGGAGTCCTGGGAGGGTGCGGTCAGGGGACGGGGGGGGGGTTGGGTCCTGGGGGGCATTAGGGACAGGGGATCCCGGGAGGGGGCGGTCAGGGGACAAGGAGCGGGGGAATTGGATGGGTCAGGAGTTCTGAGGGGGGCAGTCAGGGGACAGGAAGTGGAAGGGGGTGGATGGGGGAGGGGCACAGGCTGTTTGGGGGGGGCACAGCCTTCCCTACCCGGACCTCCATACCGTTTCACAACCGCGATGTGGCCCTCGGGCCAAAAAGTTTGCCCACCCTGGCTGCCCTACTACCATTAGGTGCCGCCCAACCCCGCCCCCCGCGTGGCCAGAACCACGTCCCACAGCCCCTCCCCCTCGAAAGGAGCAGCTTCCCGCTTAGCCCCGCCCCACCCTGGCTAACCTCCGGGCGGAGCTCCGCCGTCCGCGGCTAGAGAAGGTCCCCAGGCGGGGTATCACTGAGCGGATGGAACGCTCAGGTAAGCAACGCTCGCAGGCCTGCGGCGCTCTGATTGGCTACGCGCGGCGTCAGGGGGTGTGGCTAGCATGAAGCCAGGAAGGGGCGTGTTGGACCGTGTGGCGGCTGAGAGCCACGTCGGCGGCTGCTGCAGGTAGGCGGGTCTGTGCTGCTGCCGGTGTTCGGCGGTCTCGCTGCAGTCTAGGGGCCCGGGGACGTGGTTTGCTGGGCGGGGCGGCGGGGTCTCCGTCCTGGGCGAGCTTCGGTGAGGGCAGAGGGGTTCTGGGCAGGGTCACGTGGCAGGGATGGGCACCTCGCCCTGTGCGTAGGGCTGGTCCGGGCTGGGCGTGTGCTCCGGGGGGCGACTAGCTGCTACCAGCTCTGGGGAGAGTCAGACAGGCCTCTCTGTGCTCCCCTCACTCTCTGGTAACTGTCCCGAAAAGTTTTACCTTCTGGCGTTAAAACTCTCCTGCTTGGTGTCAGCCCACAGGGGTGAGTCAGGAGGAACAAGGTCTCTCCTGCACTAATGAGCTAGGGTTACCATATTTCAAGTTCCCAAACAGAGGACAGTGCCAGGCACACAGCTGCTGACTTTCTTCTGTCCAGGGAGTGCTCCGCCCCCACTCTGCCCCTTTCCCCAAGGACCCCGCCCCTTCCTACCACCTGTGTGCCCTGCCCTCACTCTGTCTCTTCCCACCCCCAGCACCTCCATGCCTGCTGCAGAAGGTGCTGAGCCCAATGGAATTGGTGCCTGTGCTGCTAGGGGGAGGAGAGGAAGGGGGTACAGTTTATATGGCAATACCATATCATACCACCCTTACTTCTGTGATGCTGCTGGCCGCAGCACTGCCTTCAGAGCTGGGCACCTGGCCAGCAACTGCCATTCTCTGGCGGTCCCACTCTAAAGGCAAGGAAAAAGGACGAGCAAGGAAAAATGAAGGCTGTTCGTTTGTATTTCAAAAATCCACTTGAACGGAGAACCAAAAAAGAAGTTATGTCCAGGAAAACCTGGACATATGGTAACCCTATATTGAGCAGTGGTCTCCTGTCTCCCATGTGCCAGTTATGGTAGCCTGCATTGCCCAGTAGTTAAATTTTCCAAGGAGCACCTTCTTGCTGTCTCCCATAAACATGTGCAAGGCCACCTCCCTGATTTCTGATCCCTTCTTAAAATTCTCCTCTGCTGTGATGTGTACAGAAAAGTCAACAATGGAGGCAACTTCTGTGCTGTTATCCCTGTCATGCTTACCAGTACTGTTCCATTGTTACCTTGTATTCTGCTTGTCTGTCAGTTGAACCCGCATGTTGTTTCTTGCCTTATTCTCAGACCATGTCTACACTACACTTTTGTCGTCAAAACTTTTGTCACTCGGGTGTGAAAAAAACACACCCCTGAACGACAAAAGTTTTAATGACGAAAAGTGCCGGTGTGCACAGCCCTTAAGTCACCGGGAGACACTTTTCCAGCAACGAATCTACTGCCTCTCATTGGGGGTGGTTTTATTTTGTCGCCGGGAGTACACTGCGCACCTTACAACGGTGTGACAGCAGTGGCATGGCCGCGCCGTTGTAAGATGCACAATGTAGACATAGCCTTACTTGGTAACAGGGCTTTGGAGCTGTGCTCCGGCTCCGCTCCAGCTCCATGCAAAAACCTGCAGCTCCACCGCTCTGCAGCTGCTACAAAGCCCTGCTTGGTAAGGTCTTTGGGGCAGGGATACTTTTGGTTTTGTGTTTGTACAACACCTAATGTAGTGGAGTCCTGATCTATGGTTGGAGCCCCTAAGAATTGCCACAATACAAACAATAATTTTGCTTGGATATGAAAAGAAGAAAAGGAAGTAATAGACTTTACATGGTTGGAGTATGTTGGGGAAGGAAATCTGGGAGTTTGGCCTGGTGTTGCAGCCAAATACCCTCTGCCTGCTGTTGTCTGGAATAGGAGACACTGTCTCTCTCTGCCACTTGCACTAGGGCCACTGGACCAGTGCAACTGAGGATCCCCCCTTGGCTCAGTCTCTTCCTCTCTCTGCACTGGCTTGTGGGGCTGGCATAGACTCCCTTTAAGGTATGCAGGTGATGTGGAGGCTCCTTCCCAGGCTATAATGCTGGTGTTTCCTCTGCAAACCCATCATTAGCTTGTGGGGTGTGAATGTCTTTGTGTGGACCCTCTACATGGGATTAATTTCAATTCACATATCTAATAACCCTGACTCTAACAATAGCGAAACATAAAAAAAACCCCTATCTTGCATGAATATATGTAGACTTAACTTAAACTCTTGAGTGTTTTTTCCCCAAGATTAAGTTGCTGTTTAAAATATATTTTTACTACACAAATAAACATCCTTAAAAGCTAAAAGCTTTTTCATGTAAATGCTACTTGTTTCTGTCTGTCTTCTGAGACTTATTCTTATCTGGTTAATTCAATATATCTGTGGATTTACAAGTTAAGTGTAATATGAGAAGTTTATTATGGTGATTTTAGCCTTTACTAATAACATCTGTATAGTTTCCTTTTATAGAAATGGATTTTGAGGCAGTTGCAAAGTACTCAGCATTACACCTGAAACCAGCTGGACTTAGCCTTCAGTATGGAACTGCTGGATTTCGTACCAAGGCAGGACATCTTGATCATGTCATGTATCGCATGGGTTTGCTGGCAGTACTAAGGTCCAGGCAGACCAAATCTACTATTGGAGTCATGGTTACAGCATCTCACAATCCTGAAGTAAGAATGTTTCTGATTGTATTCTTTTTTTAAAAAAGGAAAATAGATGATATCAACCAAAGGAGAGTCAAAATCTCTAAGCTGGCAGAGACTGAAAGCATTTAGAGGCCAGATCATGTGAACACACTTGTGCTTAATTTAAGCATGTGAATAGTCTCATTGACCACAAATAAGACTGATTGCATGCTGGAAGCTACTTTGCCACACAAACTCATACCCCCACTTTTGCTTGTAGTTTTTTTCTTCCCTCCACTTTGGAAGGAAAACTGTTACAATACAGGACCTTATGAGCATGAGAAGCTGGCAGTATATCTGAGGGAGAGCAAACCCTTCCAGCAAACTCTGAATCTATTTATTTTAAGTTGACACTTGCTTTCAGGAAGCAACAGTTATAAGTGGAGTATTTGCTTCACTTATCTGCTGCTCTTAGGATATTTCAGGCTATGGAATCGCTAAGCCTGTCACTTTGATACCAACTGATCCTTTTTTTTACAGAACTGCCTGAAAAATAGTGACTTAATATTTTGATGATATTACTGATTTCGGCTGTGTGGGGATTTGTTTGGTAGCTTTTATTAGGAACACTTTAGGCCTAAATGAAGCCATAATGATGTATCTGTATTTATCTTCTGTCTTTAAAGAGACTCTGCTGGGTTTCTCCCTTTTAGACTTAGTACATTTATTTTCTTCTAAGGAAGACAATGGTGTAAAATTGGTCGATCCTCTGGGTGAAATGTTGACCTCTGCCTGGGAAGAATATGCTACACGCCTAGCTAATGCAGAAGAGCAAGAAATACAAAGTATACTGACTGAGATCTGCCAGAAAGAAGCAGTGAAACTGCACCAATATGCCTCAGTTTTTATTGGTAGAGACACCAGGTAATTGTAAAATGATATTGACTGTATTTAACTACCAAAGTTGCATTCACAGGCAGTTATCTCTGCTGGAATTTCTGTGCATAGAATGCAAGACACTATAAGGGCAGCACAGCACACTTCACATGTTTCATTTTAAATCTACCTATTATGGTAACATGTTTAACTCTCCAAACATAATATGCTTCTTGGGCCTAATCCAGTGTCCACTGAAGAGGACGGAAGGACTTCTTTTGATTTCAGTGGGCATTAGATTGGGCCTTTTTAGTGTTAGTGATACCATTACTACATCAGCTGCCTAATCTTTATGTAATTATCTTAATGTCACATGGGAATCTGATTCTGCATTGAGATCCATGTTAGCGGACTTCTCCACCTGTGCAGATCTCACCAAAGGAGTGAGGCCTAGGTTTGTATTTCTGCATAGTGATTGTATTTATTCTTTTTCAGACCTAGCAGTGAGAAACTTTCACAATCAGTAATAGATGGTGTATCTGCTCTAGGTGGTCAATATCATGGTATGTTGACATTTAACCTTATGCTTTATATTTGAAGTTTTTATGTAAGTGTGAAATATAACATAGACCCAAAGTTGTAGCTCAGATGCCATTTCCATTGCTGCTTATAGTGAATGTGTGTTTTGGGATGATCTTAACATAAGAGGCTATTTCTCTATACAAGTTTAACAGAAAGTGTTTTCCTACCCCTCCCCCTCCCATGGGTTTCTTGAAAAATATTTCCTATATATATATATATATATATATATATATATATATATATATATATATCTCTCTCTCTCTAAATAGGAGTCAAGGTGGGTGAGGTAGTATCTTTTATTGGGCCAACTTCTTATGACGAAAGATAAGGTTTTGAGCTACACAGAGCTCATCTTTTGAATGTGTTGTGACACCTTGAAAAGACGAACCTGGGAATTCATAACTTTGCTAGACATTAAAAATCATGGTCTTTAATTAGTGTCTTTATTATGGTTTTATCACAACAATCTGTAACCCACTAACAGCCCCCACACACACACACACACTACTTTTGTCCCATGACTGCAGGGATGCTAACAGTTCACTTCATCTTGTACCGTCTCTTAGAATATTTAACTACTTATATTAACAATCTGTTCCACCTTGTATTTAGCTGTGACAATCTGAGGGCTTGTCTGCACTTAAAACACTACAGCAGAACTCCTGCAGCTGTGCCACTGTAACAATTCAGTGTGGACGCTACCTATGCCAAGGGGAAAGATTCTCCATCTATCACTGTTTACACGGGGACTTAGGTCCACTTAACTATGCTGCTCAGGAACATGGATTTTTCACACCTTTGACAGATTTAGTTAACCAACCTAATTTTTTGATGTAGAGCGGGTCTGAGTACCTTTCCCAGACCTGAAAGAGACAAGTTTTTGAGCTCTTCATCAACAGAAGTTAGTCCAATAAAAGATCTTACCTCACCCACCTTGTCTCTTCAATATTTTGGGACCAACATTGCAAACAACAATCTAAACAGGAATGACTCTTCTGTTCTTTTAATATTGTGACTTGTTTTATATTAGATTATGGTCTGGTAACAACACCACAGCTGCATTACATGGTCTGCTGTCAAAATACTCAAGAGCACTATGGGAAGGCAACAGTGGAAGGTTACTACCAGAAACTATCCAAAGCTTTTGGGGAGCTGACAAAACAAGTGAGGGCCGTTACATTCTCACTAAATAATTCATTGCTTATATTCATGTAAATGTGCAAATTGGATATCTTCTGTGTACAAGTTAAAAAATGGCTCAGCACGCTTCAGACCTGCTTGTCCTCTGGTGTGGGGAATTGCGAGACCTATTGGGGTTTTTATCCAAAATATTATAGTTCACTTTAACACTTCTCCTTCCCCTCTCTTGTGTGAAGGCTTCCAGCTCTGGAGATGACCAGATGTGTCTGAAGATAGATTGTGCAAATGGTATAGGAGCCCTGAAACTAAAAGAAATGGAACGTTACCTTCCAAAGAAACTGTTAATTCACTTATATAATGATGGAACCAAAGAGAAACTCAATCATTTATGCGGTGCAGACTTTGTGAAAGTTCATCAGAAACCTCCTCTGGGTATGTAATCTGCAGTCTAAATCTTTAACCCTTTTAGAATACAAATTGTGTTAAGCAGCCTACTCAGCAAGAGCTTTCAAAGCACAGGACTTAGCATGGAAATATAGTGATGCATGACTTACCCAGAAAGAGGTGACTGATCTTCATTGAACTCCTTAATGCTGTAAATCATCAAAGTGATAACAGATTACTCTAAGCTTAAAGGCCACCAGAGTGAATTTACACACGTCCCGACAACCCAAAGTGAATGAATGTAACTGAGAGCACCAGAACTGTGGCAGAGTATTTCTGAAGGATTTTAAGTCACTATCTGACTCAGGCTTGTGAAGAGATGACTTAGCCCAAATTCATGCAAGGTGCATAAAATAAAATCATGGGTCTCAACTTCTAAAAATTGAAAGAGTGACCAGACTTGAGGAATGGGTTCCTCGGGCTATACTGTTTTTCTGCTGTAGAACCACTCTCCTTCTCTGGAGTTGCTAGCTCATGGTGAACTCCAGGTTGCTGCTTCAGTCCTCTTGTAAAATTGCTCTTGCTGACTCAGTTTCTGTTGGTTTGGTTTGTTTGGAACTATCAACTGGGGAAACAGCAGGAGGCCACCTCTGTAGGTCTGACTTCATGGGCTGTGGGTATAATAGTCCAGGGGAGGCTCTGTCTCCCCTGGTGCTGCCACTGGACACCTGGTTGCAGGGCTTTGGGGGGAAGTTTTTGTTTTGTTATGCCCCATGCAGGTTCTGGGGTGGCTGAGGAGGTGGTACATGCGATTCACCTTCCTGGGTTCATCAGTAATCTCCCTGGACTCCAGAGAGATTACTGATGAGCCCAGGAAGCTGAGTAGTACATATCGCCGCCTCAGCAGCTCCGGAACCTGCATGAGGCATATCAAAAGCTTCTTCGATAGAGAGTGAAAGGCTTTTCCCCGCAGCGTCTGGGGAGGCGCGGCTGGCTCGGGGCTCTTTCGGGCAGGTTGGGTGGGGGGCTCAGAGGGGGAGGCACTCGGGGCCTCTGGCCGAGGGGGAACTCATGGCTCTGGCCATGGGGGGAGAGGCAGGGGATCTCGGGGCTCTAGCTGCGGGGTCGGAGGGGAGGAGGCATGGGCTGAAGGGGTGGAGCCGGGGGGCTAGCCTCTCCTAAGGGTGGCTCCAACCATTGCCCATGTATGACTTTTATATTAGCCACTGATGGGATCGTCATAGCAGCCACTTTCAGGGAGTGGGTGGCTATTTCAGATGCAGACTCAAGCACAAGCTGGGGAAGCAAAGCTATTGCCACTTCATAGGGTAAGGTACCTCTTCATCCATAGGCTGAAATTAAGGTGATGGTTTTCAAACCTGAGTGTCTTAAGTTAGGAGTGTAAATCCAGAATTAGGTACCTGATTTCACTGAAGTGCTGAGTGTTTACAACTCCCCATTGAAATCATTAGGAACGCAGAAGGCACAGCACCTCTGAAACTCAGGCCACTTTTGTTTAGGTGGCTAACTGGATGTACGTTCCTATGTCTTTAGTTGTTCACATTCAAACTTTGGTCTAAGGTTTTTCCAGGCCACTGGGACATGCTAATTTATGTGCCAGCTGCAATTGCACTGCCTCATTCAGGTGTCAACTTACTTGAGAGAAGGGATGGCAAAGGGGGGAGGAGTTGGATGGAATGCCTCGGCAACTGAGAGGATAATAGTTGAGTGCTGCTCTTCTCTCACGCAGGAACCAGAATGTTTCCAGAGCAAGAGATTCTGGGATGGGGTGAGGCGGCTTGGCACTCCCATCCTCCCTCTTTAGAAGCGCTGCTCTTGAGATCGCTAAAATCAAGCAATATGGTGTCAAGAAACCTTATTCTTTGGCATGAAAGTCCCCAGAGAATCCTTCTGTTCCTTCTCACTCCCCTCTGAGGTCATTAAGAAGGGTTAGGAGAGTTAACAGGGGAAGAATTATAAAGTCTGTGAGGAAAAAAAACTAGTTTCCCTTGAAAATCTTTGTTTGAGCTCTCTAGTGCTAGGCGATAGCTGTTGGCTGTCTATCACAGGGCTATTTCTTTTAATGAGTATTAAACAGTTTTGGCCCTGTAAAAACACAGAGCAAAACAAACACTCTGCTCAATGTTTTGTATGACCAGCAGATCCACTTATCTCAAAGTTGTGCAAAACATTAATATATAATCTTAGTAATGGATGCTATAGAAGCCCTGTAGTAGCCAAGATTCTTACACCAAAAAACATTGCTGTATAATACCAGTTTGGTAGATTAAATGGTCAAAAGGTTTCCTAGAAGTGTGGGCTCACTTGATATGCTTTGCACTTCCTCTCGTTAATACTAGCATTAACAAGGGGACACATGAGGGAGAAATGAGAACATACCTAAAGCAGGTGGTGAAAAATGTCTTGAAGAGGAAAAGAACCTTTGATGCAGAAGGGTTAATGTCCATCCAGCCTATAGATAGTGAGATATAAAGTGGGAAAACCATAGCAAGAGGCCAAGAAAGCATAGTGGATTCACCATACATAATCATTTTGTGGAAATGCTGATGAATAGTACTCTACTCAAGTAGAAGAGGGTTGAATTTGAAGCAAGACACATGGAGTTTTATGGATCTAGACCGTCTAGATGCCATGTCTTCATTCCAGTCAGTTTGTAAAGGAGGCATATGAGGGAAGGGTTTGTTATGGTGCAGCATGCACCAAGCTGACATCTTTCTGCTTCCACCCTGAGGTGAGGTCCATCTGTCTCATTTTGCAGGCATTAGCTCACATCTGTGGATTACAGTGGGAGTACTAGATGTTTCTGGTTTCTGACTTGGCTGACTAGATGATGCAGCTGCTTGTACTCTGTGGTGGCGAGGGATGTGGGCATTTGGGAGGGCTGGATTCTATTTTTGGTGCCATAATTGCTGTTTGTTACTTATTTAACAAAATATACTAGGAGTGGCTCTGAGACCATATTTCATATAGACTTTGTAACCTGACCTTTTTAAGGTGGTATAACAATAAATGGCTATAGAGACTGAATTTTCAGTTTTTAATTTCAAACTGAAGATGCACTTTTCTTTGCAACTTCCATTTCATGCAGCTGCCCTGATTAGAAGAGTTCAAGATGGGATTTACTTAATAAAATCAACTTCTTGCTCTCGTACTACTAAAAGTTTTTCATGTTTAGAGTGTGCATGTATATAACTAATCTTTCTTGAGATAGATAGATATAGAATAAAAAAAAACTAAAGCTCTGCTTCCCTTTCCATATCTAATAGTTTGTACTTCCTTGTGTATAGGACTAGAAATCAAACCTCATGAAAGATGCTGCTCGTTTGATGGAGATGCAGACAGAATTGTTTATTACTATAATGATACTGCTGGCCATTTTCATCTTGTGGATGGAGATAAAATAGCAACTTTAATTAGCACTTTCATTAAAGAACTTCTTATCAAGGTAACTCTACTTATACAGTAAAGAGTTTTGCTTTGCCCCAAACTGTAAAACATACATCTCACCCAGTGAAGGTGGGGTTACCCTGGGCATATGTACGCACACAGGTGCTCTTTCTAAAGCCGCATACCGATGCAAAATTACATTTAAAAAACAAAAAGACCTCTTTTTATACACCTGTTGCTGTGGCAAAAGGAGTGACCTAATTTTGGGAGGGCAAGAGGGATGGCTTTAAATTCATGCTGAAACTAGAAAACTTAGCACTGACTATGATTAAGGCTGCAGGTTTGTCATGAAGGTCAGATTCCATGACTTTTCCCATGACTTCTGCAGTGGCTAGCCGCACCGGCCGCTGCTGGGGCAGTCTCGGGCCACCTTCCCCTGCACCACCGTCCCAGCAGGAGTTTGGGTGGGAGACTCCAGGCTGGAGGTTGTGGCATAGGAGGGAGTGCTGGCTATGGGTGATGCTTACCTTGGGGCGGGCGGGTGCTCCCCAGAAGCAGCGACATCCCTCGGCTCCTAGGGGGAGGCACAGCCAGGGGACGCTGCACGTTGCCACCACCTGCAGGCACTGCCCTGGCAGCTCCCATTGGCCGCAGTTCCCAGCCAATGGGAGCTGCCGAGGCAGCGCACAGAACTGCGCAGCCATGCCTCCGCCTAGGAGCTGAGGGATGTCGCCGTTTCCAGGGTGGCGCAGAGCTGGGTAGGGAGCCATCCCCCCCCCCTTCCCCCTCCCCCCCCCCCCCCCCCGTCCCCCATCCCCAGTACTAGCAGGGGTCCCAGGCCATGTGCCGGTGCGCCCCCCCATCAGCCCCACACAAGCACCCGTGGTGTCTCCCGCCCTCCCCCAGAGCACCTGCGGCACCCCCCGGGCCGCCCCCTCACCAGTTTTTTTTAGTTAGGGGTATATAGTAAAAGTCATGGGCTGTGAATTTTTGTTTACTGCCTGTGACCTGTCCATGACTTTTTACTAAAAATACCCGTGACTAAAACGTAGCCTTAACCTTGATGCCTTGACTAGAAAATTACCCTACTTTTAAGTTTCACTTTACTGCTCACAAGCTGAAGTGTCTTCCTACCTCTTCTCCTCTTCACCCTTGTAACTCCATGTTGACCTGAGTTAAGCTTGAGGGGTCAATCCTACCCTTCCCTTCCCTTGGAAAATTCCTGTGAACCCAATTTGCATTTGATTTACCTTGGAATGCATTTATGAAGCATTCTCGTGTTCTTACTGATTGTGAAAGGTGCTGCATGGACAGACCTGGAGCATAAAATCCCACTGTCCATTGGGAGTAAAAAGAGCAGTTCCAATCTCCATGCTCACGTGGTCCTTGGTGCCTCTGAGACTGCCCTGCTAAGGCACATTCCAGTTGGTGTCAGTTTCTGTGATGGACATCAACTCGTTTCTCCTGGGGCCACAGACACAATATCCAATGATAACCACTTTTGACTTGAACTGGCCTTTGCCAGGTTCACAGTAATACTTAATGTCAGAAAGTTCTGTGTCCTGTGAGCCAAGCCACTACCTCCTTCAATTTCCCAAATGTGTCAGAGTTCTGGAGGTCCGGCGGGAGAGCAGTTACTATGTGTTGAAAGTCTTTCACCCATTAAATATTCTGTTCTCATCTTGAACTAAAATCTTGGTTTAGCTCTTCCTTTATACTGTGCCTTTCTGAAGATTTATGTGTGTGCCATTAAGCCATTTACTTTTCCCTCTGCTCAGATAGGACAAACTCTAAAGATGGCAGTGGTACAAACAGCATATGCTAATGGGAGCTCTACACGTTATCTTGAGGAAACCATGAAGGTATCAAGTAATCTCTCTCTCTCTCTCTCTCTCCTCCACAGTTGTTTCCTAGCTTTAAAAAAGCAGTGATGGACACCAGGCAGACCTAATTTGGAATAAACCTATTTTGCTTTAAACTTCATTAACTATTTAAATTCTTGGTGATAAATGATATTTTAAAGGTGGTAGAGTGTCAGTGCCAGTTCTGGCTAACTTAAAAGTTGGATTGAAAATGCTAAACAAAATCATCTAAATTTTCTGACCCTTAGAGTTTCAGAGCCCATTATACACTGAGACGGCTGAGGGAAACAGATTAGGCCTGATCGCCTTAAAACATTAAATTTTGTTGAAGTGATATTTATGGTCCTGATATTAGATCACCTTTCCTTAGGAAGGTTTTCTAGGCACCTGCCTTCCTAGATAAAGCGCCCCTCTCTCCTGAAAAAGGCCTGGGTTTTGGCCGCTTGGGCATTGACTACCTAAGCAGCTGATGTGGCTTAGGCAGCTAACTCCAGGAGAGGGCTCGCGGCTGAGAATTTTGAGTGGGTTGAGGCACTTGAGCTCCATCCCTTTAATCTTCAGTTCAATTCTGGCTTGCACAGGCAGCTCCCTAGCTTCTGAGGCGTCCTTCCTTAGGCTGCTAACTCTCCCCATGAATAGTGTGGCGAGCCTTGGGACCTGAGAATTCCACTAGGTGGCGGGGGTGGGGGGGTCAGCATTGCAATACCATGTATCTTTGTGTACCTACCCTTAATCTTTTATCCTCTCGTTACTGATGGATAAGTGAGAAAGCTACTTACCCAACAGGTCTGCAGTGAGAATTACCGGTAGATAACTTCTGTTACTGCTTTTTGTAGTCAAAGTGATTATGTGTACTAAATGCTCATAGTCCATCAAGGCTTGTAGCTAGTTTCCTGACGCTTATTCTTGCAACTAAGTGGTAACAGTTTGATCCTGTGTTCTTACCATCTACTCAGGATGTTGACTTCATGCCACTTTGTCTATGCTTTTCCTGTATCTCTGGGTTGTAGGTGTCTGTTCATTGTACCAAAACAGGAGTAAAGCATTTGCATCACAAGGCCCAGGAATTTGACATTGGAGTTTACTTTGAGGCAAATGGGCATGGCACAGTAAGTACATGCACAAGGGGCATTATAGGGTTATTTGAGTTTTAAAGCCAGTGTGTATAAAACTTAGCAACCAAATTAGCTTGAAAATACGTAGCATCTTTCCAAATCCAAATAGCACTTCTTCCCCCGACCTTTATCCCCGTGTTTCCTAATCACCTCTCCTTCTCTCTTGTGTCTTCCCCCTGCCACTAACTGTTCAGTATTCTAAACATGGGAGTTCATGGAAGTGAAACCCAGAGACAACTAATTGGGTTTAGTTGGCATAACAGATCAAATTTGTTGTATGTACTGTTTAGAGATGTCTGATGGCATACGTCCTATTATCTCCTCTTTTCTCTAGGTATTATTTAGTAAAGCTGCTGAAGAGAAAATAAGACACATGGCAAAAGAAGAAAAGGAGAATCAAAAAAGAGAAGCTGCAAAGATGCTTGAAAATACTATTGACCTGATTAATCAAGTAAGAGCTGAAATGTAAAAATTAGATACTTGGTTTCTGATCTGGGGGGCTAACACTGTTGGCATGTTGAGTGACTGGATGGGAGGAGTGTGTAGAAAATCTTGTGGAAGAAGGCAGCACACCATGACAAAATAGGCAAAGGGAAGGAATGGCCTATTTTAACATCCTACCAGGCTAGGCAGACAGCTATAGGCACCCGTTATTCTCTTTTAAAACCCCTCTCTCCACACTTGGTCTACTAAAGGAAGACCTGTTTGAACAGTAATTGTTTCACCTTTGAAAGATGTCAAGATTTCCACATTTACAAAGGCAAAACACTTCTGGTCTTCTGCGCTTGTAGCTAGATAAGAGGAAGGGGATTGGATGGCTTGGGAGACTGGAGAATGACACCTCACACCCACATCCTATTACTAGTTTGTTATTTTTGGTTGAATCACACCGGAAAGGTAACTTTCATCTGAAGGTTCTTGATCTGAAGTGAGATGATGGCATGTATAGGCCCTTGTATCCATCTGGACACTGGTATTATTTTTGGTGGTCTTAGCCCGTAGGCTAAGGATTGAATAGGCATACAGTGAGAGCATCCCACTTTATTGAGGTGGTTTCTTTAAGGCACAAGTCCAAACTATCCTTTGCAGGTCACCTTTAAATGGAGTTATGATGCCAGAGCAAGTGTAGGGAGGGAACAAGTCACCTGCCCTCACTGAATCTGACCTTCCATTTATTGGAGTTCATCTTACTACTAGAATTCATCTTTAGTAAAACAACATTCCAGTGAAGTACGCTGTATGTTCTCTAGTCCTTCGCTTCCTGCCACTGCTCCTGGTAAGGAAAATCAAGCTTATGACAGTCACCCTGTAATCTGTCTGCATTTTCAGTGACTCTTTGGTTGGTGTGGTTTTGTTGTTGTTTGTTGTTGAATTCGCTAGAACAAATGTAACAAAATACCCTGGATTTTCTAATTGTCATTGAAGACTCCTTTATTTTCTTCATATTCATAGACTGTGGGTGATGCCATCTCAGATATGCTAGTGATTGAAGCAATCTTGGCTCTAAAGGGTTTGACAGTGCAACAGTGGGATGCCATCTACACAGATCTTCCCAACCGACAGCTGAAAGTTAAGGTTGGTGATACTGTAACATTGGCCAGAGTTTAGTGGTCAGTGTCTCTCTCTTCCTCTCTCTCTGAGGAGACCCTCCCTGCATTCATCTACTCACTGGCCTTCCCCTCTGCATGCTGAAGATATGAAGGTGTCTTTGCCATATTGATATTCTTACTGTAATTCAAATCCAGCTAGGATAAATGACAAAGACAAGCAGGGAGAACTTCACTTACTGAAGCAACAAATCAGATTAAATGACAAATTGGAAGCCCAACAGGAAACACATTATAGAAGGGTAGCTCTTTATATGTTGTTTGGTCCTACCACTGTAGGTTGCAGACAGACGAGTCATTGACACGACAGATGCTGAGAGACGTGCAGTTACACCCCCAGGACTACAAGAAAAAATCGATGAACTTGTAAAGAAGTACAGAGTGTCACGAGCTTTTGTCCGCCCATCAGGAACAGAAGATGTAGTGCGAGTATACTCTGAAGCAGACACACAGGTCAGAGCTGAAACAATTTGCACATTACAGCAGTTGTATTGTTTAAGCCAGGGGTCGGCAACATTCGGCACGCGGCTCGCCAGGGTAAGCACC